>NC_039358.1:68539177-68911257 GCF_003573695.1 Papaver somniferum
AAAAAAAACTTATTTTTTTTACCATTCGTTCTTTCAATGGCCGAGGATTTGGAAACCAGGGTTACCAAGGTCATATTAACACCATGCATGACCACTTAACTAACTTGTTTACTATCCCGCATAAAGTCTTGGAGTTTTTAAATATCCAAACAGATGAATCAATAGGAAAGACGTTTAAATCATCGTCTAAACAACATGAAGAATTACACAGTAAGAAGCAACATGGATTTGTTACACTTATGATATTCCTGAGAATATCTTAGAAACTTTGAAGGAAAAAAAACAACATGAAGCTTTTATTCACAATCCAAGAAAGAAAACTTCAGTTTTTCAACTAGACAGTGATGATGATGATCTTGAAGACGAACAATGTAAGAGATGGATAGAAGATGGACATCTTTAAACAGTTCAAACCCCTTATAGTTCTTCACCAGAGTATAAATTGAAGGCTGATATTCCTAACTTTAATGGGAGTTTCAGAATTGAAGAATTAATGGATTGGTTCCATGAATGTTAGAGCATAGCTCAGTTAAACCCACCAAGCATTGGTATGTCAAGTTTGGTTGTCATATTTTAGTGTGTCAAAACTCATCTAAGAGTCTCTTGATTATGTACTACAGATATATTCGTTTAGGTTAGACTAGAAAGTCTAGGAATGTTGAGACATACAAGTTTTACCCAAATACCTGAAGAACGTGAAGAAGTAACGAACTACAACGACGACATCATCCTTCCTCTTGAGGTTAGTAATATTGACTTGAGATGTTTCATTCCTAACATATCTCTCAAGTCGTGCTATATTGAAAACATAACTGCGAGACATGATCATATGATCATAGTATTAGGGAATTAGACTACGAAGTATATCACTTATCTCTTGAACTTCGTAAATATAACATCGACATAATCTTGTGAATGCTGTTATGATTATGTGAATGGGTAATGGTGAAGATTTCATCCTAGGAAACAATGTTTTAAATTTATTTAAAGGAAGTACATTCATGAACTTGTTTTATGAATCGAAAGGAAAATCGCTAGGATTATTGGTACGGCTATTCATTGCAAAACTTTGGATTACCAATATGTGTGAGATGGTATAACCGATCGTAACTTTGTTATGTATCTTGGTACAACTAATCACTATGCCTTACTTATGATTTGGTATGACTAGTTTTGATTAATTAGTGTAACTGATCTTAAGTAATCATCTGAGATGGTATGATCGATATTTGTAATTGGTGTGACCGATCCTAATAAATGATGAATCATTTTTTTGGATACTTACGATCTTCCTGGCTTAAAAAAAATTCATTCGCAAAAATAAAAGAAAATGCCTTCTGCTGCTCACACATTTGGGATGTAGTAAAATTCAAACCCATTTTGAAGTCGTTTAAATAAGAATATAGTAAATTGAAACAAAAAAAATGAAAATAGAATTGTTTTTTTCTTTTGGTGTTTTACCTCTAATCATGCATCTGAATATTTTTTTTCCTGAACTTTTTTTTTTCTTCTTTTGATACTCATTTTCCAACAATTACCAGCCAAAACGATAGATTAAATTTTATTAATAATTCCAGCGTACTGTGTAAAGCTCGTATCATTGAGTAAATGGTGGATCATTGATTTGGATCCTTACTATCTATCCGGATTATAAAATATTTATTCGCAAAAATAAAAGAGAATATATTCTACCCTAAAATGCTGCTCACACATTTGTGATGCAGTAAAATTCAAATCCATTTCCAAGACGTATAAAATAAGAATATAGTAAATAGAAGCAAAAAAATGAAGAGAGAACTTTTATTTCTTTTGGTATTTTGGCTATAATTAAGCGTTTGATTTTATTTTTTTTCTGAATTTTTTTGGCTCTAATTATGCATTTGAAATGAAGTTGGAGGTGGTGGTAGTAAAGGGATAGATAAATAACTTTGTTGTTTATTTAAATTAGTTTTTTGTTTATTACATTCCAGTACAAAGTTAACTTGTAGTAGGCTAGTGTTTTTAGCAGCTTAATACAATATGGTGTTCAAATCTGGACTAGGTCCCGGGTTTTTCTGCATTTGCGATTTCTTTGTTAACAAAATTTCTGGTGTCTATGTTATTTCTTTTCCGCATTATATTTCTTTATATAATTGAAATATCACAGGTCGTGCGTAGTTCAATCAATTAATAAATCCAACCTTTGGTTGTTGATAGAAATTGATTGACACTTGAACATTGGTCTTTGGTACCGTTCAAGTTATTCTCATACCAATCAGTTCACGGATCCCATCCTGTTGATTTGTTGATTTATTTGAGAAAGAGATAATAACTCTTCGACATCTTTCCTTGTTTGAGTCTGATTGTCTAGTTGATTCTCTTGGAAGTATATTGGAGTTAATCCATGCAGATTGCCGAACGAAATATTGGGTGTGGTTGTTAGACCTCCCGCTTTTTCAAACTCCTTGTAGGAATTTTGATTTATTGCTTAAGGAGGAACACTAATTTTCGTAGTAGTTCTTATGTGTTACATTAGCTATTCCAAATACTATCATCTTGTATGTTTAAAGTTTATTTAATTAAAATTTTATCTTGGAAGATGATTTGCAATACCTAACCTTTATGGATTATATGTATGTATTGCTTATTTTGTGAGATTTGTTCTTTATTATCATATTCTGGTGATTAAAACATGTATCTCATGTTTTCTCATAGGTTAAGCTCTTAACTCTTGCCAAAGAGGAGTAAACTATTTTTAGAATGGCAGCATCAATCTCTCCACGATTACATTTTTTTGTGAATATACTGCTACAGGATTACGTAAGATGTTCTCTAGGAATATGCTTACTTCCTTGATTGCATAACCTCCAGGGGATAATTGGTGAACTTTAATCTCTACGTTTGTACATGGATGGAGAAGTTATAATTCTTATGTTGAGTCATATATTATTAATTGTTCTCTTGTTCGTAACTGGCATAGAGAATAATTTTTGTCGATGATTATTTTCCCCACAAAAATCTTGTATCTTAGTGTCTATAACATTAAGATCGATATTTTTAACTTCTTTGTTCGTAACTGGAGAGAATAGAGAAAATATTGATTTACAAATTTACATTGTTCGTAACTTCCAAGTAAGTTTTTTAATGTCCAAGGAAAATTCTTCTCTTGTGATTAGAATTAAGGTCGCTCATGTTGTTCTTCCGGGAATAACATCAAATAGGGGAGAGTTCTTTTAAACTTGTGCTTAATGGTAATATCTTTGTGGAGAGAGCAGATGTGGAACTGTAGAAGATCCTTATACTTTTACGTTTCCTTGACGGAAAACGAGTTTTCTTGGTGACATCGTCTAAACTGAATGTTGTCATGTGTTCTCTAGTTTTGAAACTCTTTTGTTTAATACATTATGATACCGATTTTTCACCTTGCAAATTTTGTTTATTGTTGGGAATATGTGTTCTTGGTTGGATCAAGAGAGTACAACTCTTGAATCCAACAACGTTTTTAGGGCTTCATTGTATCCTGAAAGCGTTATCTCATTGACCAGTTGTACTCGCTTGTTATTTTGAAAGTGTCAAAAGATTGAATCGCAAGCCCCTGAAGTCAGCGTTACGACATTTTTTTTAGTTCATTGATTTTCATCCCTTGATACTCATTTTCCAGCGATTACTAGCCAAAACGATAGATTAAATTTTATTAATATGCTAGTGTACCGTGTAAAGCTCATATCTCTGAGTAAATGATGAATCATTTTTTTTGGATCCTTATTATCTATCTGTCTGGCTCAAAAGAATTTCATTTGCGAAAATAGAAAAGAATGCCTCTGCTGCTCACACATTTGGGATGTAGTAAAATTCAAACCCATTTTGAAGTCGTTTAAAACAAGAAAAACAAGAATATAGTAAATAGAAACAAAAAAGTGAAGATAAAATTATTTTTTTCTTTTTGTGTTTTAACTCTAATCATATTCTTTTCATTTGAATTTTTCATTTTTTTTCCTGAACTTTTTCTTCTTCTTTTGATACTCATTTTCGGACGATTACCAGCCAAAACAATAGATTAAATTTTATTAATAATTCTAGCGTACCGTGTAAAACTCATATCACCGAGTAAATGGTGGATCATTTATTTTTGGATCCTTACAATCTATCTGGCTTATAAAATATTTTTTCACAAAAATAAAAGTGAATACCTTCTACCCTAAAATGCTGCTCACACATTTGTGATGAAGTAAAATTCAAATCCATTTTCAAGACGTTTAAAATAAGAATATGGTAAGTAGAAGTAAGAAAATGAAGAGAGAACTTTTTTTTTCTTTTAGTATTTTAACTCTAATTTTTTTTTCTTTTCTGATTTTTTTTGGCTCTAATTATGCATTTGAAATGAAGTTGGAGGTGGTGGTAGTATGAGCATCTCCAACGGGAGGTTGTGATATTCCTAGTTTTACGGCCACATAGGATTTATACTTCATTTCTTAAAATTTCATCTCCAACGGCAACTTTAAGAGAGGATGTGAGGATTATGTGGCAAGCAGTTAGATTCACATCCTCTAGCCCATCCTATGATTTTAGAGGTTTCCATAGAGGATGTAGAAAACCTAATCATCATTATCTATGGCTATAATTACAGTCACAAAATATTCAATTTTCAATCAATAGTTTATAAAGTTCCTAACCAAAATTAGGATAATTATGGTTGGAGATGTTTTTCATTCACCTCCTTACCTTAAGGAGATTTTAATCTCACATCCGTAAAAAACGACTTCCACCTAGGACTCACACCAAATTTCCATTTGAGATACTCTAAAGGGATATATAAATAACTTTGTTGTTTGTTTAAATGAGTTTTTGGTTTATTAAAGTATGAATTTAGTCACCCCTTATCTTCTTCCAGTGGGTGGGAGTAAGTGTCAACACCAAATACAAACGTGGAACCAATAAGAATGAAGAGATTCAAGTCACGCGGATTGTGTTTTTGTGATCTATCCAACGGTCAGAGTTGGTTTAACATTGGATCGAACGACCCAAATTCCTTTAACCACCTTCAGTAAAGCTGACCGTCAAATTAGTCCCCTTCACATCGATCCAACGGTTCCAGAACCTTCTCTATAAATATTCCATCCAAAACCTCCTTGAAATCCACCCTCATTTCTTTTTCTTTCTGAAATTCTATGTTCCACCACTCAGGAGAAAAAAATGAGTTCAAAACTTAGTAGAAAAATCATGATCTCAAACTATGTCGACAGAAAAAGACGTTCTTCCCTAGCTCGAACAAGAAGGTTTGATCCTCCAAATCGCCAAGAACATGAGGTTGTGCCGGAAATCCAGAGTGATCAAGAAGAAGATGATGAGGAGAGGAGGATTCCGATCACCGGAGATGGAGAAGAAGGTGATGAGAGGAGGATTCCGATCACCGGAGAAGGAGAAGAAGATGATGAGGAGAGGAGAATTCTGAACAACGGAGATGCAGATGAAGATGATGAGGAGAGGAGGATTCTGATCACCGGAGAAGGAGAAGAAGATGATGAGGAGAGGATAATTATTAACAATGGAGATGAAGATGATAGGATAGGAGGATTCCGATCACGGGTGTGAACACATAAATCACGAAGCCATCCACGTGTTCACAAATAATTTTTGCATACAGTCTAATTCTAAAATTGTACGTCGTATGTGTAAAGGGGATGATTATATCGATTCATCAACTCAAATCCTTCGAGCTTGTCATTGTCTAGTCGAATATTATCATAAATAATGTTCGTATTAAGGAATAAACAGAGAATCAAGTATAAATGTAAAGCACAAAGTTCAACGCTGAATGTAAAGTGCTGAAATGTAAATAAGACAAAGATTTATGTGGTTCGACACTAAGGCCTACATCCACGGGGCTGGTGTTTCACTATGTATTGAATGATTACAAAGATAGTCGAATGACTTTAGAGTATACATAGGTCTGCGGAAGTAGGGGGATTACTTACTCTTCCTACTTCTCTCTCCTATATTCTCCCATAATTGCTCTGGATTGGTCGACCCCTTCTCTCTTAGTGGAGAGGGGTATTTATAGGGTTGGAACGTGGGTCCCACTTCTGAGGTTCCGTTGTGATCTTATCTTCTTGTGCTTTGTGCTCATTACGCAGAGGTCTTCGGCATATGCTGCGGCCTAAGGTTGAATACAAAGGGTTATCCTCGCCCCTTCCACGAGCTGATTGACACGTGTATATCTCTTTGGTATTTAATGCGGGTAGATGGGTGTCTGCTCGTGTCAGACAAGTGTCTCTTTGTCTGGTCACATCCGTGTCAGTCAAACTTCCTCTCAGCCGTTGATCTGGGATCTTCCTCGGGATTGGGTGTATTAACACCCAAGGGGTATTATCTGGTGCTCCTCTAAGCCATCATACCTCTGTGATCCTCTGTCCCTGACTGTCAGATCTGCTGACCGGTGGCATCTTCTAATGAGATGCTTGTTATCATGTTTTGATATCTTGTTTTGCATGCCTTCCACGTGTCTCTTTCTGTACACGTGATGGATGATGAAAGGTGTACATACAATTTTCCCCTCTTCTTCTGACTTGGGCGTATTTTGCAATTTAGAAGAAGAAAGGTCGTCCTACACGTTTTATTTCTCCGGAAATAACTTCCCCTATAAATACGGGCACGTTCCCCACTTTGCATTAACTTTCCCCATAACTGCTCCTTGGTACGAGGGACAATTATTGTCTTCTCTAGCTTCATAAATAGGAAGAGAATGTGAAAAAAAAACTTTTATCCTCCTTGTAAGTGTTCATCCTCTTCTTGTTTTCTATTCTTGTTCTTTAGTCATTTATTATCGTCATTCTTGTGAGGAAGATAACAACATTCAATTTTCTGTCTCTTTCGCTCTCGACTGTTGTTGCCCCTGTATCGCAGACAACTAGCTTTTGATATCTCCGGTCCTCCTTTCTTCGAATGTGGTTGGTGCTTGTCGTCCTCTTCTATACAGGTATGGGATTTTTCATTAGCTGCTCATCATTGATTCATCTATGTATCTACCCGTTCGTTTCCTGCTGCTGTATTCTTGGCTTTGTGATGAAGAACACACATGTCGAAGCATATATGTTTGCCCCTGTTCTTTGTTACAAAGTCTGTGAGTATGTATCTAAGTATTATATCGGGAGTTTTATGGAGTATTTATGTTTTTTTAGTTCTTAGGGTTTTTAATGTTTATCCGGATGAACCATCAATTATGGGTTTTTTGATCTTTAGTGATCTCATCGTATTCATGTCTAAACTGTTTTTGTGTTTCCTTGTAGATATGTATGATCGTCCGCGGGCTCCTTACCAAACCCCGCCGTCTAGTACGCCAAGACTCCCTCCGCGTCGAGATTCTGACAGATCTCCACTTGGGGAAGGTCCTTACAAGTCTTCGCAATCGGATCCTCGGGGTCATAGGGTTTCATCTTCCTCTGGTGCGAAGGTTGTGCCTACTAAGAAAGGGGATGTGCCTAAGGGTCCTTCTGGATCTAGGTATGCTGTTAACCGTGCCCCTTATCGTCCTCGTAAAGATTCTAGGAGTACGCAGGCTCCCCCTTGTGATGACTCTAGGAGAACGCGGTCTCCTCCTCCTTGTAATGAAACATTGGATGTTCCTCCCCTTCGTTCTATGGCTCATCCTTCAGTGCCTCCGCATAAATCTTTGCCTCCTCCTCCCACGGTTTCTTTCAAAGGGAAGTAATCCAAGGGTACTATGTCGAGAGCTGATCCGTCTAAAAATCTTCCTTCTAAAAGGAAAGCTTCGGAATTGAGTCCTACTTCTGATTCCGCAGACGAATAAGAAACTGTCCCCGTGATACGCAACATTTCAGTTGGTAAGAAGAAGGTCACTTTCAAGCATATTGATCTTGAGATGTTCAAGGAAAAACACGAGCTTCAAGCTTTTGAGGTTCGCTTCTATGCACCTGACGATGATATCACTTACGAGCTCCTTGCTAAGTATCAATTTGACGAGTTTCATCTATTGACTACGGTTGGAGCCTTCGAGGCGGGTCTCATGTTGCCCCTATATAAGTCGGGTGACTCCTTTTATTATGACGTGTTGGCTAGTCGCGAAGGCTCTTCCACAAACACTCATAATCGTTCCGTGTCACAACTATCTGGGAATTATCTTCGTTCACTGAAGGAATGTTACCTGCGAAGCAAGGGAGAGACTATGATGACCTGCTATGTTCCAAATCCTACTGAGAGAGAGTGGTACACTCCTCAGAATTTTAACAGTTCCTTTGGGGATTATGTCAACAGTAGAAACCGTAAGCCGTGGAGTGTTAGTCTTCGTAATATTGCTGCTCCTCGTGGTGAAATTCGTCTTTTGAGTGAGGTGAGTGATGCCAAGCTGAAGTATGTTCCTGGTACTGAGGGATCTGCTAAACGGAAACTCTTTCCTGCTCGTGAAAGGATTAAGCGTGACCATGATTATAAATGGCATGCTACTGTTATTGAGGTAGTTGGTCCTTGGGCTTATGGTTGGATTCCTGGTCCGCGCGGTTGGCGTCCTTCTGAAAACAGCAAGCCTCGTGAAACTCCTCCTGCTCGTTATGGAGATTTCTGTCCTTGGCGTCCGAATTTCGCGGGCATGAATTTTCCTTACGCTCTTGATGTCGTTGATGGAGATGAGGAGGAGGGTTCTGGTGCTACCCATCCACCGAAGAGTGCTGCTGCTGCCAAGGTATAGTTTCTTCTTATATTCTCTATTCTATTTTCCCCTTTTTCCTTGCTTGAAATAATTTTCATTTTTGAAGTGAGGGAAAAAATGAGCCTTTGTGGGGATGTGTACTGGTTTGTAGGTGTCGAAGAAGAAAAAACTTGTACCCGAACAATCTTCTACTGTGGTTACCGGTGAGGCTGAGGTTTATGAGGAGGTTACGAGTCCTGTAAACGAAGGGTATGCTGAGGATGAAGAAATGTCCGACGGAGAAGAGCGTACCGATACTTATCACCCTGATGACGAAGGTGGTAATGGTGAAGAAGAAGTTACCGCGGGTGGTGATGGTGAAGAAGAAATTTCCGCGGGTGGTGATGGTGAGTCTGAGGGTAATATTACCGTTGGTGGTACTGGCGGGGGTGGATCTGCCCCTGTTGGCGATAATTTTGTTGGTGTGGGTACTCTGCCCGTTATTTCCCCTGAATTTTCTTTTGGTAGGATATATTCCGCGGGGGAATCCTTTGATGTGAATGCTTCCATGGGTCTTGCCGAAGACTTCTCATTGCTTTCCCCAAATGATGATTGGGATGTGCTTGGGGATATTGGTAAAGAATATGCCATCGGTCATCAGGCTGAAAACGCTGGTGGTCATACTGAGGCTGGTGATGTCGAGACTTGCGTGAATGAGGGGAGAACAGCCAAAGGGAAGTCTGCGGTTGAATCTCCTTCAGAGGATTTCCCTTACTCGCTAATGCCTGAAGGCGAAGATGCCATTTTGGCTTGGCTTAAGAAGAAAAATCTGATGTTCGTCCCCAACCCTTCCCCAGTGGTCCTTGGTGAGAAGAATTCTGACGCTTATACTCGTCAGATGATGCAAGTGTCTTCTGAAGTCCGCGTTGCTGAGATGTGGGAGAGGAATCTGAGAGCTTCAGAAGCTAACCTAGTGGTTGACCCTCTCTCCACTGTTGCTGATATGATGGCCATAGCTGATGGGTACCAATACGGTTTTCCCCAGCAGCGTGTCTTAGAGGTGAATCCTTTTACTGATTCCCTCATGATATACAAACATTGTATTCTTCGCGATATCCGATCCCTTGGGTATAATAATGTTTGTCGTTTGTGACATAGATGATGAGGAGGGAACATTGTAACCATGTTCTATACCAATTCTTTAAAGCGAACACTGATGGTTTATATGCAAAATAAGTACAATCATGATCGTCGTTTGTTTAATGATACGCTGCTATGGACGCGTGACAACCTGCGTGATGCTCGAGGACATGCTTCGGACTTAGAGGCTAGAGTGCGCTTTTTGGAAGGAGAGTTACAACAGGCTCGTTCTTTCTTAGGCCCCGGGTTTAGGGATAGTATGCATCTTTCCGAGGAAAGAGATAATGCTAGGGCTGAGGTTGGTGCTCTTAGTAAATCCCTAGTGGGGGAGATGAATGACGAAGTCAACCATCTTGAAGTGGAATCTGAAAGAGATCTTGAAGTGAATGTGTATCGACTCCATAAAAGGATGGGGGAGATGAATGACGAAGTCAACCATCTTCGTCACTTGGATTCAATGAAGCAGGTAGACTTAGACGCGAGTCAATTTGCTCTTAGGAACATTAAAACGGATTATAAGAAACTATCCGACGAATACGACGTTCTTGATGAGGCTCGGGACGCAGTTGTTAATGAGTATGAAGATGCTTCGTATAATGTCGAAGGTATAACCTCGTTTTATCGAGTGTGATTCTGTTATTTCTTCGTTTTAACCCCTTGGTATTTCTTGTTTTCAGCACTCGAGGGACAGCTTCACGCAGCAAATGATGAGCTTAAAAAAACTCAATCTGCCTTAGTGCAGCAGGAAGGACAAGCCAACTATTTCAAAGGGTTGGCCGTTTCTCGTGAGGAATCAGCGGAGATTGCCTCCAAAGAGGCGGAACGCCTATCTGCATTGCTGTCTCAGGCCAACCAGCGGACCGCTGTTATCACTTATAAAGCTCGATGTCAGTTGGCTGAAGAGACCAACAAAGTCCTAGATAAGATTGAACTTGATCTTAAAGTCGAACATGGTCTTGTCAAGAATTATCCGCGTCGTCCCCTTCCCGCGCCCTTGCCTGGTTCTTCTGGGCCTTCTTCAGGTGGTAGCATACCTTCATCTCGCAGAGACAATCATGTTGATGGAGCTGTATCATCCAAGTAGGTTTCTTTTATTAGTCATAGAAAGTTGATCCTTGTTGATTATATAATTTTGGATCATTTTTTGATGTGTTTCCTGCTTTATCTTATTTTTTGAACTTGTAATCAACTCTTTATGAAATGGATCATCCTTTTGGCATACCTGCGTTATCAATTCATTTTTATTTTAAGTATTGTGAAGTGTTAAACTAGAAATAAATTTCTTTGTAAAAAGTTGAGAGTGTTTGGGTGCGACACCGAAGGTAAATACCTTCGTGATCATCTTGAGACTTGTCACCCCGCTGACGAATCCTGGGCCAGAGGATTCCCAAACGGTGGGGGCCGAGGCAGTGTTCTAGGATATGGGATGCTTATTTAAAATATTTACATGCACCCATTCCGTCGACCCGCTGCCTTAAAATTGGTTGGGTATCTCTTTCTGCTGGGTGCCTTCCCCCTGGTCTTACACTCATAGACACTAATAGGGGATCCCTGAGAGATTGTAGAATTAACTACTTTCCCCAATATTGTTAATTTATTATGTAATGTACATGCGTTCACCCAGCGGGCCTTTTGACCATTTCGTTTGCTTGAAGATTTCCCAAAAAGTTTGTTTGATTGATAGGTTGAGGCCTGCTACTCCTCGTACAGAGATAAAAATATGTAAAGCGGTTACGCTGCCTTCTTCTTCTAGTATTCTTCACGCAGATGCAAAGCTGCGCTGCTCCTATGGGTAGTACGGTTTGAGCCATTTAGCATTCCAAGAGTGCCGGAGGACCTCGCCTTTCAGATTGCGAAGATAGTAGGAACCGTTTCCCGCAATGTCATGTATTATAAAAGGTCCTCCCCATGTAGGTGCTAACTTTCCCCATTTCTTCTCTCGTTGATACTTCGAGATTGTTCTTAGCACATACTGCCCTTCTACAAAATTTCGAATCTTAACCTTTTTGTTGTACTCTCTCACTAATCTCCGTTGATAATTTTTCATCTTTTGCAATGCTGCTTCCCTCCTTTCTTCCAGGTCGTCCAGTCTCTCTAACATCATGTCTGTTGTGAGATTTTTCTCCCATGCTTCGGTCTTTGTGGTTGGCATGAGGATCTCTGTTGGGATGGCTGCTTCAGCTCCATAAGTGAGGAGAAATGGGGACTCCCCAGTGGCAGATCTTCGTGTTGTCCTGTATGCCCATAATACATTGTGTAGATGTTCACACCATCGCCCCTTGTGTTCGTCTAACTGGTTTTTTAGGATAAGGGCGAGGGTCTTGTTAGTAGATTCCGCTTGTCCGTTGCTTTGAGGGTATATGGGGGTGGACTTGTTTTTCCTTATTTTGAAAGTGTCGAAGAGCATGTCTATGTTTTTCCCCTGTAATTGTTTACCATATCGGACACGATTTCCGCTGGTATGCCGAACCTGGAAATAATGTTTTGGAATATGAAAGTAAACACGTCCACGTCTCTGATCCTGGCTAAGGCTTTGGCTTCCACCAATTTACTGAAGTAGTCCGTGGCTACTATCAAAAATCGTTTTTTCCCTGATCCTTCAATGAAAGGCCCAACGATATCTATGCCCCATTTTGCAAATGGCCACGGAATATCCACAAAATTCAACGTTGTTGCTGGTACGTGTATCTTTTTGGCGAAACGCTGACATTCTTCACATCGTCGGGACATTCTTGCAGCATCTTGTATCATTGTGGGCCAGTAATATCCTTGCATTTTTGCTTTGTCGGCTAGTGATCTCATGCCACTATGGTTCCCTGCGTCACCATAATGGATGTCGTTTAGAATTCGATGCCCCTCTTTCCTGGATAAGCAACGTAGTAACGGTCCGAGGAAAGATTTCTTGTACATGACCCCATCCCGAAGATTATATCTTCCTACTTTGGAGAGTATTTTCCTGGTTTGTTTATGATCCGCGGGTAAGGTTCCATCCTTGAGAAACGCATGGATCATCATTCTCTAATCATCTTCGTTGTTGAAATCTTCGTCTTGATTTGCTCTTGACAGGATATCTTCTTCGTCAAAATCGTTACGGATGTCTTCTCCCACCTGATCTTCGATATTTTCTTCCACTGTATCTTGATTTGTAGCAAAGGAAAATTGTGATGCAATCGAAGTCTCGTATACCCTTGTTATTTTGATAGCTTCGATACTCTTGTCCTTCATTATGGATGATATATATGCTAGGGCGTCCGCGTGCCTGATATCCCTTCTGCATAAGTGCCGGAACTTGATGTTCGGAATTTGTGATGCCAATGTTTGGACCAAGGCCATGTAAGCTGAGAGGGTGTCGTCGTACACATTGTATTCGAGCCCTATTTGTCGTATGACAAGCTGCGAATCACTTGTCAGTCTTACATGACTTACCCCCATCTCTATTATCAAGCGGAGGGCATGTACGACTGCCTCGTATTCGACGATGTTGTTAGTATGCTCTTTGAATTCTAACCTGAGTGCCTGTACGATCGTTTCTCCAGTTGGGATGGTGATGAGAATTCTTATTCCTGCCCCTTCCTTATTTTTGGAACCATCAACGAAGACTTCCCATTGTCTTTGACTCGCGGGTTTGAGGACATCAACTGGATCCTTACTTTCCTCGTCGGCTTCTGGTATTCCCCTAATCTCTTCATCGTTGTCCAGGGGGAGGTATGCTAAGAAATCCGCCAATACTTGGGATTTTTGGGAATGTTGAATTTCATGAATGATGTTGAATTGGTCCAGGTGGGTGTTCCACTTGGCTATTCTACCTACTTTTCCCGCGCTTTTGAGGACTGCTTCCAGTGGTGCTTTGCATGGGACGCGGATGAAGTGAGTTAGGAAATAGGTTCTAAGCTTTTGAGTAGCCCATAATAATGCCAGGATGAGTTGTTCGATCTTCGTGTAATTCCTTTCCGCAGAATTGAGGGTCTTGCTGACATAATAGATATGCTTTTATATCTTCGTATTGGTTTTGACCAACACTACGCTAACTGCGTCTTCTGTCGCTGCTATGTACAATGTCAAAACCTCATCAGGATCAGGCTTATGCAAGATTGGAATTGAAGCCAGGTATTCCTTGATTCTTTGAAAGGCTTCTTCGCATTCTGCGGTCCATTCAAACTTACTCCCTTTTTTGAGAATATTGAAAAAATGTTTGCATTTGTCTGAGGATCGGGCAATAAATCTTCCCAAGGCTGCTAAGGACCCATTGAGCTTTTGCACTTCTTTTAAATTCTTCGGAGATGACATTTCCATTATGGCCTGAATCTTCGCGGGGTCTACCTCAATACCTCTTTTTGTTACCAGATATCCGAGGAATTTCCCTGAGGAGACACCGAAGGTGCATTTTTCTGGATTTACTTTCATGTGATGTTTCCTCATTGCTTCGAAAATATCTCTCAGGTCCTGGTGGTGATCTTTGCGCAGCCTACTTTTGACGAGCATGTCATCAACGTAGACTTCTAGGGTACTACCAATCCATGGCCTGAAGATAGCACCGACCATTCTATGGTAAGTTGCCCCTGCGTTTCGAAGTCCAAAGGGCATTCTAGTGTAGCAATAAAGGCCATGCGGGGTGTAGAATGCTGTGTGTAGTTGATCTTCTTCTGCCAGGGCTACTTGGTTGTAACCAGAATATCCGTCCATGAATGGCAGCTCTTCGTACCCTTCCACTGCTTCAACCAGTTGATCTATGCTCGGTAGGGGATAGCTGTCTTTTGGACATGCCTTGTTGAGGTTAGTAAAGTCGATGCATATCCTAACCCCTCCATTTTTCTTAGGAATGATGACCATGTTGGAGATCCATGTAGGGTATTTGACTTCCTTGATGAAGCCTGCTTCTAGTAGTTTCCGAAGTTCTTTTTCTACTTCCTTGTGATACTCTGGTGCAACTTTTCTTATTTTCCGCCTGAAAGGTGGCGTGCCTGGTTTGATGCGCATCTCGTGTTGGATTATTTTTGGATCAATCCCCGGCATGTATCCTAACTTCCAGGCAAATACATCCGCGTATTCTTTAAGTAATTTGATTAAGGAATCTTCTCTTTCTTCGTCCATTATGGTCCCTACTTTGATCATCTTCGGGTTTTCTTCCATTCCTATGTTGATTTCTTTTACGGGCTCCACTGGTGTGAACACCGGCTTCGGGTCCCCAAGGACTGGGACGTTCTTTAATTTCTATTTGGTATGTTTTTGTCCTTTGTTGGCTGTTGAAGTACTTGCCTCTGTGTTAAGGACATTATCATATTTTGTCAAACCCTTCCCTGCGGTTTCCTTGAGGAACAGGTCTATGGCCTTTTCTTTCGCAGCTTCTTTATTTTTGATCCTTCGGGTTTTTCGCTGCTCTTCCTGTTCGTCGTTGATACGATCCTGAGTGGCCTGGCACTCTTTTGCAGTGACCCGATCTCCCTTGATTTCCATTACTCCCTCGGGTGTAGGGAACCTGAGATATTGGTAGTAAGTTGTTGCCGCTCCCTTGAGTTTATGTACCCACTTTCGTCCAATAATGGCGTTATAGGGGGATGGGGCGTCTACCACGCTGAATCGTGTTTCTACTTTCATGGGCCCGGCGTTCACCTGCAACACGATGTCTCCCAATGGATTTGTGGGCTCTCCGTTGAACTCGTAGATGGTGTAATAAGAGGTCATCAGCTGTTCATCATGGAGCTTCATCCGTTTGAAGGCGTCATCGTTATGGTCTTCCATATCTTCTTCGATATCTTCAGTATCGTATATGATAGGTGCGTCCATCCACTCTTCGTGCTCGTCCACCTCTACGCCATCAATCTTGTATAATTCGCAGTGGTCTTCGAATTGCTTTCGTAGCCTCTTTCCTATCTGCGCTGTAAGTGAGGGCCCTGCGGCTTCGGAACACGAGATGGTGTTGATTGTGCGGTTTCCCTTTGGAAGTTGGACTTGCTTGGTTCGTTTGGATCTGTCCTCGGTGACTTCCTTTCGTATGTATTGCTTTATTTCGCCAGCATCAATCAATTTTTGGATCATTATTTTGAAGTTTTTGCATTTCTCGGTATGGTGTCCATTGAAGCAATGATACTCACAGTAATCTTTAGACTTCTCGGTCCTTGGGGGCTGTTTTCCCTTAGACCACGGCCACTCCAAATTTTCCCTTCCTTTGATCTCTCGCAAAATCCGAGCGTAGCTAGCATTGAGCTTCGTGTAAACCTGATCTTCGAATTTTCGATCGTCTTTTCGTCGTTCATCTCTTCGTTCCTTCCTATCTTTGTGCGGTCGTTTCACTGAGCTATTTCTTTTGGCCCCGCTGGTTTGTTCTGCGGAATTGGTACGGTGAGACCTCTGCGTTTGTGCCCTCGGGTTCTCACGCTGGATTTCTTCAAGACGAGCATACTTCTCAATAATTATTCGAAGATCTCCTTCTGTCTTAGGTACGCTTCCGTGGATCTCAACAAATAGTGGACTCATTCGGTCTAATCCCCACTTGTAGCAGTTGATGCTCACTATGGGATCCACACTCCATATGGCTTGGCAGATCTTGTGCCATCTGTTGGTGTATTCCCTCGTGTTCTCCTTGTAACCAATTTCCAGAGAAAAAAGTTTATCCATTCCGGTGTTGACAACTTTGTTGTACATGTAGGTTCTCAAGAATTTCTCTGCGAGTTAGGAGTTGATGGAATCAGGTGGCAGGTTGTCAAACCAAGACAAAGCCGATCCCTTCAGACTTGATGGTAAATACCTACAGAGGACGGCGTCGTTTTGACTCCATCGGGATAAGATACGATTATAATACCGTATATGTGCCGCGGGATCACTGGATCCGTCATAACATTCAAAAGTTGGGACAGGGCACTTTAACGGAATGGGGGTACTTGCCAGGCGATGAGTTAGGGGCGTGGAATTAGCCTCTTTCATCACCTCTTCAAGCCTTCCTCCGCCTTGTCTGTCTTTTAACTGCCTGATCTCAGCCATCATCTCATCACGCATCTCTTCCATTGCGCGGTAATGTCCCACGTTCTCACGATCAGTTGAGCGTTTCTTTCTTCGAACTTCACTGTCATAATAGTCTAAGTCTTCGGCGGCATCTTCCGGATCGGATGCACTGCTTCCCCTAGAGGAGTTTGCTAGGATGATTCTTCGGTCTCGATTAGGCTTTGGTGCCTTAGAATTTGCTTCGTCCAGTTGTTGTCTAGTCTTCGTGCTTTGGGCAATCCTGTCTTTCAAGTCTTGGTTCTCTCTGGCCAGAAGAGCTACGGCATCTGCGTAGACCTGCTGTTTTTTTTTTCAATTCTTCGATCTCTACCATCAGTCGGTAGGACTGGTTTGATCCCTGATTGGGAGTCCCGGCTTGTACCCCTACGACCATAGTTCCCCCTTCGTCTACTGTGTGTATTAAGGGTGGTAGAGGATCATCTTCAATTGTAGGTATCTCCAAGTTTGGTCCCCTCGGTTGATATTCCACCCGCGGTACTAAAACCACTGGTATGGTTTGATTCTGACCGTTGGTTGACGGCATTCCGAAGACTGGTGGATGTGCGGGCTGATGTGTCATAGATTCTGCCACCCCTTCTCTTTGTTGATGGATTTGGTTTGAAACCAAATTTTTGTTAGCTTCTGTAGCCTGGGGGGCCGCAACAGTTGCGTTTTTCTTTGTGGCTGCTGCTTTGAGAGCCGCGACTGCAATGGAGTTAATGTTCATAGGCGAGGTGATTTCCGCAGCATCCTGCCTCTGAGTAGCTGTTTTAACTTTGTCTCCTTTCTGCTTGCTTCGGGTCATGACCGGGGTAATCCTCGGTGTCTCCTTTGATGAGGCTTTGGTTTTTCCTGCCTTTAGTATCTTTTCCATTTTTAGTCCTTTTCTGCATAGGGGAATAAATAAAGAGAACCAAAGATATCCACGAGGATCGGGTTAGTGCATTTCGTATCCGCAAAAATTTGTGGAATAAAAGGAAATGAGCTGCCCAAGGGCCTTAATAAAAGAGAAACATAAAGACTCTATCGGTCTAGTTTTCGCAATACAAATCCTCTAATAAACAATCATGGACCTTGTTTTCAGACTACTTTTGAAAAGGAAAACTCTTGAAAAGGCAGATCCGTAACGAGAACTCATGAATCTGGATTATTAAGTCTTAGTTTTAAAAGAAAAACGCCTCACGTGCAAATCTGTGATAGATATCCGTGGATTTGTCTGCTTTGAAATGGTGTTTGTGAAAATGAAGACCATGAACCCAGAATAAAAAAGGTTTTGAAAGCACGCTGAACCCAGAATAGGGCACAACCATGATGCGCGTTTAAGGTGAAATCACAGGATAAGATAAATCTTTAACCGGGACAAAGTCCCTGTTTCTAGCGCCAGATTGTGAACACATAAATCACGAAGCCATCCACGTGTTCACAAACAATTTTCGCATACATTCTAATTCTAAAATTGTACGTCGTATGTGTAAAGGGGATGATTATATCGATTCATCGACTCAAAGCCTTCGAGCTTGTCATTGTATAGTCGAATATTATCATAAATAATGTTCGTATAAAGGAATAAACAGAGAATCAAGTATAAATGTAAAGCACATGAAGTTCAACGCTGAATGTGAAGTGCTGAAATGTAAATAAACAAAGATTTACGTGGTTCGGCACTAAGGCCTACATCCCCGGGGCTGGTGTTTCACTATGTATTGAATGATTACAAAGATAGTCGAATGACTTTAGAGTATACATAGGTCTGCGGAAGTAGGGGGATTACTTACTCTTCCTATTTATCTCTCCTATATTCTCTGGATTGGTCGACCCCTTCTCTCTTAGTGGAGAGGGGTATTTATAGGGTTGGAACGTGGGTCCCACTTCTGAGGTGCCGTTGTGATCTTATTTTCTTGTGCTTTGTGCCCATTACGCAGAGGTCTTCGGCATATGCTGCGGCCTAAGCTTGAATACGAAGGGTTATCCTCGCCCCTTCCACGAGCTGATTGACACGTGTATATCTCTTTGGTATTTAATGCGGGTAGATGGGTGTCTGCTCGTGTCAGACAAGTGTCTCTTTGTCTGGTCACATCTGTGTCAGTCAAACTTTCTCTCAGCCGTTGATCTGGGATCTTCCTCGGGATTGGGTGTATTAACAGCCAAGGGTTATCTGGTGCTCCTTAAGCCATCATACCTCTACGATCCTCTGTCCCTGACCGTCAGATCTGCTGACCGGTGGCATATTCTGATGAGATGTTTGTTATCATGTTTTGATATTTTATTTTGCATGCCTTCCATGTGTCTCTTTCTGTACACGTGATGGATGATGAAAGGTGTACATACAACGGGAGAAGGAGAAGAAAATTATGAGGAAAGGAGAGTTCCAAACGACGGAGATGAAGATGATGATGATGATGAGGAGAGGAGTATTCCGATCACCGGAGAAAGAGAAGAAGATGATGAGGAGAGGAGGATTCCTATCATCGGAGAAGGAGAAGAAGAAGAAGAAGAAGAAGAGAATGAACATGACTTGATTTCAAGGATTATAATTCCTTTTGTGAAGAGTCTTTACCTCTATGTAGCCAGTCCAAGAAACGGAGCTGTTTTTCTTCAAGAAGGTGGTTTTATGTTCCCAACCCCAACAGTTTTGGCTCGATTTAGAAATTTCTTGCTTGTGAATGGTTTGCGTCGTGGCTTCGGAAGCACCATTGGATCCTTCAACACCAGGATTTATCAGTATGTAAGTGTTATTATCGTTCTTCTGATCTGATTTTTGTTAATTTTGTTTCAGTTTCTGATTTTAGGGTTTTGTAAATCTACAATCCGTTAATTTTGGTTTGTTTTTCACAGGGATTCCGTGTGAAAACAGTGAAGGACGGTCCAAAAAGATACTTCAATCCCTTATTCAAGCAACATGATCAGTCCGTGCTGGAGATTAATTTGAAGGTTTTTTTTTTTTTGATCGAAAAGGAGATATTATTGAAAGAAGGAATGTACAAAGAGGTCTACCAGAGGTAGAAAAAATGAACAAAGAAAACATAAACTAAATTACACAAAATGGCTTGCCAATTAGATAACAAAGTATTTGAGAAGTTTAAGTGAACCCTGTGTCCCGCAGCCGCAGCCCATAAAAGGATAGAAGTTTTGATTTCATATATAAGGTCATCATCTATTTTGAAGATGTATTTTTCTTCGAATCTCCTACAATTTCTTTCTCTCCAAATCGAATTGACGATTGTTGCTGGGATAAGCTTCCAAATATAGATATTATAAAAGTATGAATGCCAAGTCTCTGCCAAACTCCTCATTGAACCCGGTACAACCCAACTCCAACCTGTACTTGGTGTTATTTGACATCAAATTTTATATGCAACTTTACAATGTAGAAAAAGATGATCCTGTGATTCCTCTCCACCACCACATAAAGCACAATTGTTATCGATATTCATACCTTTTTGATGAAGTCTATCTATCGTATTCAACTTGCCGTGAATCACACACCATAACAAGAAACATATTTTTGGAGGTATTTCAGGCTGCCAAATGAAATGATAGGGGAAGTTTGGGATTCCATTAGTTGCCACCAGATGTGAATATAACGACTTGACAGTAAAAATACCTGAGGGATGAAGCTTCCACCTTCGAGTGTCTGACAGGCCATCACGGGGAGGCGGAATGTCTCCAATGACAGTAAGTAAAACAACATACTCTTGAGATTCAACATTTGTAAGTACCCTCCTGAAGTTAAACTTCCAGTTTCCCTCATAAGAAATCATATCTGCAATGTGAGCATTTTTGTTCCTGGACAACTTAAAAAGATTAAGATAAGCAATTGATAAAGGTTGCTGACCACTCCAGCAATCATTCCAGAAAGAAATATTTGTTCCTGAATGGAAGAAAATGGTCGAATTCTCACTAATGTGACCAGCAGAAGCAACAATAGCTTTCCAACAAGACACTCCATAAGAATGTTGAACTTTACCCGGTATCCAATAGGAATAATCATTTCCATACTTGTCCGTTATGATCTTATGCCAAAGCTTGTTTTTTTCCACGCCATAACGCCAACACCATTTAGCTAACAATGCTAAATTCATAAGATTTAGATTACACATGCCCAAACCTCCTCTTTCCTTTGTTGCACGCACAATATCCCAATTAACTAACTGAGAAAGCTTTGCTCCTTCTTTAAATTCCCATAGAAAATTCCGCATTTTCTTTTCAAGAAGCTTAATAACTGAAATTGGAGCTTTGAAAAGAGAAAAATAGTAGGTTGGCAGAGAAGAAAGAATACACTTCAAGAGTGCTAATTTTCCCCCTTCGATAAAGAGATCCGCCTCCACCCTGAAAGTCTAGCCTCAAATTTGAAGGTTAAGAGAAGCTTTATCAGGGTCGCTGGAGAGATCGATTCAGTCAGGAGAGAGCATGTCCTCGCATCAAGGAAATTGGGTGAGGTGCTGTTGTTGATGAGGGAAATTCCGGTACCTGGATTGCTGGAAGAAGGCCGAGATGCTCTTTTCCAAGTTGTGGAAAAGTTAGTGTAGCAGTTGATGATAACAAGAAGGTTGGACGTAGGATGATAGCCATAAGAGATGGTTTGTTGCATCTATAGAGTAACAGGTGGTGGTGCTGGTTTGTGGGATAACTTCGGAAAGTTTGTGTGTAGAAGGTTTTTGGGATAACTTTTTGGAAGTTTGTGTTTAGTCGAGTCTGGAATCAATAACAAGAATTGATTTTATCGGAGTGGTCTAATTAGAATAGCTTTTAACAGGATTATAATCTGGCGTGTCGTTAAACATCTGTTTTCAAATATGAAAGTAATGAAATGATAACACGGCTAGTATTTTCTATTCTGTTGTTAATAATTAATCTAGCAATTCAAACTACTGCCTATCACAGAAGGCTTCAGTTTATTTACAGAGCAGCATATGCGTTGTCTCGTTCCATTAGTGCATTATTCCTCTCAGAAATGTCAGTATTTCTTTGCATGATTGCCATATCTCGCTCAGACAAAGCTGCCTCCTTCTCAGAGATGGCCAAATTCCGTTCTCGGATTGCAGTATCCCAGTCACCTAAGATGCTCATGAGCTTCATTATCCTAGCCTGCTCATCCTTCATTAGCTGTGGGGGAAGTATAAAATGATAACTGATGTTTCAACAGTACTATAAAGAATATAAGGAGGTAATTAAGAGTCCATATAGAAGGATTCCTAGTTGCTCCTATGGCTATACCTGAGGGTGAGGCTGTTTGTAAAATTCATGTCTGTGCCTCCCATTACCATACCATGCTGCCGATCGTCATCCATTTTGACGAATATCCGAGCAGAACTACGTTGATGGTAAAATAAGTTACTCCTATCACATTATAGGCTCAACATCGATGTGATTACAACATCAAACCAGCTGGTCAAGTCAGCAACCTTTTGATGCAGACAAAAAACACGTCGGCGATATAAATGGTCTCACAAGCTAGATAGGAAAGTAAAAACTCCCAAAGATAAAAACCTGCCCTAGAAAAACCTTAAGCAGGTGCAATTAAAATCACAAATGGAACTCACTAGTCATAAGGCACGAAGGACCCAGTAAATGTGGATTGCGTATCTTCAAAGAAGCACATACTACATGATAGAAAACGTATAAGTACAAAGAATAGCATGCCCGAAGATTGGATGGAAATTTTGAATATAGTATTCAGATCCAAGTGTTTTGCAGACCAACTATTCATTGGTAAGAACATGTCACAACCAATCAGACTGAATTGTAAATTTCTAATCAAAACAACCAAAAGACTTACCATTGAGAGAAAATCACAAATCAGGTTTAAGTTCTGTTCGGACGAGGTTGGAGAAAGTCCTATGGACCTACACGATTAGCGATTCTTAATTCTCCATAAGGTACTTCATAGACCTAATCAATTACCAATTCTTAGTTTCTATTCGAATGAATCCAGAGAACCAAAATCACAAATCAGGTTTAGGCTCTACCCAGTCCCTGGTAAAAGTTGTGACATGTTCTTACCAAAGAAAATCACACCAACACTCTGGATCCAAAATCATCCCAAAATGCAATTTCGCCAGTCTAACAGCACTATGATGCATCATGCAAAATAAGGGCATGCCGCATGCATATCAAACTTATCAGCAATATTCAACTTCAAATCTAAAAATTGCAAGGGAACTGAATTTTTAGTCAGTTGCATACTACCGAGACAGAATACTAGTTAAAACACACACACACAAAAAAAAAAAAAAAAAAAAAAAAAAAAAAAAAAAAAAAAAAAAAAAAAAAAAAAAAAAAGCTCAAAGGTTCATGAATAAACTACTCAACAAATCAAAAATTCAAATTCAAAAACCTATTGCAAAATGGGTTTTCTAGAATTACTCATGCCCGTAAGAACCAAGAAGGACATTGCAAACAGACCATCAAAATTAAACTTGCCAAAAATTAGTCCAAACACCTAAAGCTAATATTTTGATAATCAACTAACATCAAAATTAGCAACAACAACAAAAAAAACCACATGCATATAGTAAGGCCATCGCAATAAATTCAAAGGCTTCTCATAAAACAAGTTCATCAAAGAAGAAAGCCAAGACCTGTAGGCTTCAGATATACGCTAAGTCAGATAGAGATAGCGAAATACAAAAGAAACCTCCATTAAAGAGAATTAAAGAGAACAAAAGCTTACTTCCGAAGCTTCCAGAGAGAAGAAGAGAAACCCAACCCAAGAATTCTGCGTCTTGGAAATCGCACTATCCTTCTCGTATCGTTCAGTTATTAAACTAATACTAGGCATCTCCGGAGCCTACAGCCCCGGTTGTTTCGTAATTTGTATAGCGTGCTCATCTTGTTCTTATACTGTAAAGTATCTCTGTCATTTGGACTGACAGTATCGGATTCATTCCTCTCTCTCCCTTACTCCTGAAGTTCTTTCTCAAATTCTTGTAAGGGGGTTTTATCATACAGCTCTATACACAGAGTGAACTTTAGAAAGTGGAAAGTTCGATATCTTCTTTGTCGTCTCCGTCTCATTCTCTTCTCAAGTTACCCCTAACATCTCAAACCTTGCTCTTCACCTAAAGATTTATGGGAAAGATAAACTCACTTGGTGAAATCATATGAAGGCGATACTAATGAAAGCCTATTATTTATTATGGTGTTGGGTATCAATTTTCTTAAGTGCGTCGACATTCACTGCGGAGTTGTGGCGTTGAAAGTCAGGACGAAATTTTCTATCAATTTCCAGGTAATTCATTCAGAACCCTAGAACAAATTTTGTCTGGAACTATGGTTTGGTGCCCAATTATAGGGGAATTTGCACTAATATATAGCAGAAAATTTGATATGAGTCATGTGTCGGTGTACGATCGTGTCTGACCGTTCCATACCAACCTTTATTATGGTGAGTGTGCATTGTTCTTTAGTTTTCACCTAGAATGGATTTGCCTCTTTTTAGACTCGCCCGTTTATATTGTTGACATTAATAACAACTTGGTTTTTCATCTGCAACAGTCGTGAAATAATTAGAGCTTCTGGCAAAAAAAACTTGTCTTCCAATTACTTTCCCCAACCTCTTGTAAGTGCAATAGTTTAAAGTGCTTATGTTTTGCTTGTGGATTGTTTTTGTAACTGTGATTTAGAATTGTAGGAATTACAAATAGGTACTATTATGGTAGTCTTACTTAATGGCAGGTCCATCCACTAAAACCTAGTAATCAGAGGTCCATAATAAAAGGAAAAAGAGAAAATTGGACCAAAAATTTTATCCTCTGGTCCGGTACACGTGCGGGACCGATAATGCGTAATTTCGAAATTCTCAAATTAACCTTCCACCTCTAGATATTTAAGCTCATGGTTCTTATCGTCACCTTCTCTTTCAATTTTTGGTTTTGCTCCAAAGAAGCTTTCACGCTGGAGATCTTTTTGATTTCGTTAATTGAGTCGCCAATTCGATCCCAAAGCTATCGTTTTGTATATTATAGAAGAACTCCTCCGATGAAGATTTTTGCAAGATATATAGGTTGATTTTCTTACTGTTGATGTTAGTCTAGTTTTTTTTTTTTATAATCAATTTTCATCTAGTTATGTTTATTTTAGGGCTTCTAATATTAATCGTTTAATGGATGTTTGATTATGTTTTGATCTCCTTGTTTGATTGTTTATTTTATTTTATTAAAAAATAGTTCAGATCTATATGGATAATCATGTTTTTTGTCAATTTCTTCACTAGATCTGATCATATCAGTTTCATTTTGTTGGTTTTAGATGTGTTTCGGTTTATTTTTGTGTATGAACCAACAGTACGTATCTGCAGTACTGACAGAAACCTAGTTTTGAAGACCTTTTTTTATTTGATTCAGAAGTACATATATGGAATATTGAAATAGAAGTGTTTCAATACTGTTTTTTCACGGATTCGTTAATTATTTTTGACATGCAGCTGATTGTTGTGTATGAACCAACAGTACGTATATCCCGTACTGACAGAAACCTAGTCTACTTTTAAGAAGAAGAAGAACAAGAACAAGATGGTGCATCGTTATGCTTTACGAGGAGAATATTCGTTTTCTGTTTCCAGGTATGCTTTCTAATCATCTTGTTTGATTATTTTGTTCGGTTTTTCTTCTTTTGATTTGTTTTTTTGATTGTATTCTGATAATCAAATCGATTTGATTGACGCTTTTATGGTTTTTAGGTCTGTTACAGTTGTTTTTCGTGTATGAATTGACAGTACATATATGGCGTACTGATACAAAACTCTTCTAATTTTGTTTTATTTGAAGTTTTTCCAATTTTTTTTGGTTCGATCCATGAGTATGCATGTATAATACTGATAGGAAGTGCTATTTGCTGTGCTTTTGCTCCTTTTTTAGTCTTACCCTTCAGTACTTATGTGAAATACTGTAATATGTCTTTCGATTCTCTTATTTTTCATAGATTTGTCACCTGTTGTTGTCATAATGTTGATTTGTAGTTCATGAATCTTCAGTACATATATCGCATACTGATAGGAAGTGCTCCTTGTTATGTTTGATTCAGTACGTATATGAAATACTGAAATAGATGCTCTTTGTTACGTTTGATTCAGTACTGGAATTGGATATGGAGATGATCTGGAGCTGCAGTTCAGAACTTATTGCAAGAAATGACAGATTTTGAATGATAGGAACATGAGTTGTTGTTGGTTCAGATTTTCAAGCTTGTGAAATTGGTGGTGGTCTTGATGAAGTTACAAATTGGTTGTGATGTGTGTTTGAAAGAAGGTGTGCTGCAAATGGATTTGAAGGAACATAGAAGGTTGGGTTGCTGATGTAAGCTGAAGATACAGATGAGATAGAGGAGGAATTGTAGGTGGTGATTACTGTGAACAAAATCAGTGGATGAGATGTTCGTCTCAATGGGTTTATGAAGATGGTAGTGCTGTTTAAACAGGGAATAAGAACAAGTCTGTGTTGCAGCTGAATTGAAATGACAATGGTGTTGATGTAGCGGTTGCAGTTGTGGTTTAAGTTAAGAAGATTGTGATGCAGCAAGATAGAAGATTACTGAGAAGATGGAGCTGAAGGTAGTGGTGAATGGTTGACTGCAGAGGTGCTGGTGCTGCAATAAAGTAAAGTGAATTGAGGAGTACTCAGATTCCTAAGTAGTGTAGCAGATATGTACTCATATTTGTAAGCAGTGTGGCAGATATGTACTCAAATTTGTAAACAAATCTATGGTCCTTTATATGTTTTAATTAAATTTGGACCTCTAGATAAATAAAATCTCGATTTGGTAGAAGTATGTTATTTCACACGTACTTAAACAGTGGGGTATATTAATCATTTCTATGTTTTCAAATAACTTTGGACCTTAGAATAAGAGTAAAATCTAGTTGGACCCTGCTATAAATAACCTTATGGGCATAGGACCAAACAAGAAATTTTCCTTTAGAATTAGCTTTCCTCTAAGTACAACCTACATGTACAAAAATGATGGAAATTACGGTTTAACAGTTTACTGCTTGGAAGTTAGAAACTGAACATTTAGCTAAATAGTTGCAAGACATTAATATAAATATGTTTTCGTAGTTGATCTGTATGTATAATACTCATCTTCAGCTTGATGACAACATAAATACAGTTGTCATAACTAAAGATGCACGGAGATTTTCCATAAGACCATACTTAGGTGAATTCAAGAATTCATATTTTCCCGCGGCATATGTTCCTCATCTTGAGTTTCTCAATCATCTTGATCATTTTTGGGATAGGAGCTTCCAATGGTTATTTGGGATTGGTATGGGAAACACATCCATTCCAAGTTTTGTCAATCCAAGGCTTAACAAAAACTTCATTTTCCATGTGTATTGGACTTAATGGGGTAGGAAGAATTAGTTTTGGGCACAACGGCAGCTTAGTCCGACAAGAGACTCCAATCAATCTCAAGCAGGCAAATTACAAAGTTAGTGCGACTCAATTGAGTGTGGAGATGAATCTAAGCGAACTGCTGAAATTCTAGCGTAGTTTTTAATCCAGTACTTCATTTTACACAGTTGAATGATCTAGTACATACTGCTATATGTGAGACTAAGTAATTAAAGTAACAGATTTTCTACTACTTTGGCTAAACTCGGTCGAAAAATATAGATAGTGTTTGGGTTTAACATAAGAAAAGTCGTGTTACGTTTGCAGTTTTACTCGCACACTTTACATAAACGGCATCCTTCTGATCCTGGGAGTTTATTTGAACAACAAGTTAGTTCTTACATGCTGACGAAGTTTTCATTTTCCAGTTTCTACCGATGTTCATTCTTGATTCAAATATTTACCCTATTTTCCATATGCAGTTTGAATTCAACTGAATTTTGAATACCATGAAAAATGGGAGCATATGATTTAATGTTTGTGATAAATTATCAATAGTACATTATCAAACTATTATCAATGTTTATGGGGCATCGGGGATGTTGTCAACAGTTCCGCAGGTAAATATCATTGGTTGTAAGTAATCTATTTTTCTTTGTGTCACTCATTCTCAATTCTTAATAGTTAGGCCGACCGAGCGAACCGAGGGAGGACTCTATATATGGTGGCTTTGTGTCAATGTGAGACATGACTTTTTTTCCCAATTTGACACAAAAAATTGAACTTGGGTGGTTTGGTGTCATACCCTGTAAATTTCCAGATTGTCCCTCCCTTTTAGTCCAATTATTATAACTCATTTATGTATCTTATTTTCTTAGGGGTATAATTGGCAACCAAACTTTAATATGACATATCTAAAAATTCGTCCATTGGAATTTTATAAATTTTATCTCGTTTGAATGGTTTTCAAAAAATCTACGTAATTAGTACAAACAACAATATCAAATTTAGAGTTTTTACAAAAAAATCGGAGGTGTTTATCATTTTAAGCACAATTTTCGAAAATTAAATGTACATCCTTTATGCAAACCACCATAAAGGATACATAAGGGCAATTCCTATGGCAATGGCCAAATTCATTTTTCTGTTGAGCTAGGTGGATGGCCAAACTGGTTTTTCCATTATGGCAAAGCACACATCGGTTGATCACCAAGCGCCCGATTTTCAAACACACGCTGGCGCTGACGACGAAAACGTTTGCGTCGATGACACCAACGCTGGCGTTACACACTAAATCTCTAGCGTTCGATTCTCCAACGACTATATTTCCAATGGTAATGTTTTCTAAACTATAAATTCCTTCAATTGAATTCATTTTCAGTCACACCAGTACCATTTCCTTCTTCTAAAACTCTTATAAACCAAAAAATTCTAATACAAATGAGCAACTTATTAAGAAAAGCGGCGAATAGTCTAAAGAAGAAAAGAGATTGAAGAAAGGAACCGGCACCGCGACCTGCCACAGGTGTAGATTTTTCTCAAAATCGGGAAGCAGAGTTTGCTTTGCCGAGTGTCGTTGTTGCTCCATCATTAGTCCAAGGTCATGTGTCGGGGCATCAAGGTCGGTCTGAGGATTATTTTAGAACAAGAGGTGGATTGTCAGACTAAAGGGCTGTTTATGAACTTTTACCCCCTCTAGTTCGAGAAAGGGTTGACAGATATCCCTGGCGTGCGCTTTATAGTGTGAATCATGGAAGACACAACAAAAAAATTCCGAAAACAATGGTATAAAGGTGGTGGGCGACGACGCACACATTCCAGGATTTTGAAATTGGTAAGCTTGTTTAACTTAAATTAACTTATATTTTTTAAATAATTATTAAATAATCAAAAGAATTAATCATAGTTGATATTATACTTGTAATAGGAATTACGCTCCTTGATTTGTATTTCATTTGTGGGATCCCAAGTGGAATAGGAGAGCCGCCACCATTCAACGCTGACGAATGGATATCAAATAGTAAATAGGAGACACTTTTTCCCTCGTTAATAGATTCAGAAATGCCTGAAAATTATAAAGAATTGAAAGGATTTGGGATTAAATGCTCAGCGTTGAAGTATTTACTTACCAAACCTAGAAACCCAGAACATGTAGATGGCTATCCTGAACTCGAAAGGATGTTTATCTTATGGGTACTGGGTCAGATATTCTTTCCAAACTCAACTTTTGTTGCTCGTGTTGGTTGACTTGAAGCGTTAGAAGATCTTGACAAAGCACCAAATTATGACTGGGGATCTGCAATTTAAGCAGAATTGTACCGTGGGCTGGATTAGCGTCCATGGGCAGATATAACTTCACTGGTTTCTGGGGAATCATAGAGGTAAGTATCAAAATTATTATTTTTAGTAGAAAAATAATTTTTATGAGCAAATGTAGATTAAGTCAAAATACTAAAATTATGAAGTAATTTGCAGTATTGGTGGTATACCTACTTCCGTGTTAGTAAACCAATCCTTAAAGACGATACCCCTAGATTTCCAATGTTGGATATGTACATTCGACCAACTTAACGAAGAACACTGGAAGCAACATCTCGAGTTCTAGTTTTGTTCAGAGGTTTCATCAGATGACTCGGAGCCACAACAACGTCATTGTCCACCCATACATTGATTTTCCTCAGTATGGTGATGATGTTGGACGACGTATTCTTGATCATTCACTACGTATAGTTGTTTTTTACACTCCAGAATTGGATAGATGGGTTTGGTACATGGGAGAAAGACTGCAGTACCAAATACAAGGTATATATGTAATTTCAATTAACTCGCCACAACAGATGCAAACCTCTTGATCAGATTTTGAGATGCTGAGAAAAACCAATTGGGAGAGGTATGAACTAAATACAAAGATGGGTGTTGGTGAAGCCGAGTATGTCGCCTGGTATGAGTCGATTGTGAATCCTGTAATTGGGACACACAACATGCACATCTATGGGTTTGATTTCCTAGGGTTATCACGCCTGTCCCATGATGCAAATATCGTTCCTAGCCAGCCACCTCTAAAAGAGGCATGCTTAATGACTTACCCCACCATGGGTGCAAGTTCTTCATCATCTTCGTCAAATATGCCCGAAATTCGTTGGGAGATGCCAAGTATTACTTCACAAGATGAGCCAACCACGATCCCCATTGTTTCCCAATCTATGGAATGTGGTTATCCTTACTACAATGTCATTGCCACCGAGGAAGAGTTGCGGAACCAACTGAACGAATACCATCGGATGACTCGGCAAATAAGATATACACTTGAATGTGTGTCGAAAATGGCACGAGGAAACAATGTTTGGATTGAGTCCAGCTGTAAATGATGATGGGAAGCCGTCACAGTCTTCCGATTCCACCAGGAGCAACAGATCATGGCACAATAGTGATGAAACAGTGGTGTGAGAAACACAAGTACGACATAATTCTTCTTCACCACACATACGTCACAATACTTCACCACAAACTATGCATGTATCTTAACCTCAAGTATTTGGGCTAGATCCTAGGCGCATTTCATCATCATTTTCTCCATACACCCCAAATGATTGCTATACACCACCACCACCACTACAACAAACATCTTATATGCTTGGAGGACCAAGTGCTTACCAATCGCCTAATGTTGGTCAACCAATTTTATCTCCTTATGGAAATTTATTATCTATGTTGGCAACTCTGGATATCACAGGTCCAACCCCAGGTCTTGGAGGAATTCTTGACTCCAGAAGATAACAATGGGAGATCTAGCGATGAACAATATTAGAGAGACTTTTTGTAATTTTTAATTCTGCTACATTTGTAATTTTAGTTTTAAAAGTATGACGGTCTGAATAAAATGAAATTACATATGTTTAAAATTAAGTGTTTTACATTAGATTCACTGAATTAAGGCGGACTACATTAGCTTCAAAGAAGGGGTTGAAACTGTTCAACACCTTAAGGATTTCGAAACATTTTTCGAAAGGAAAAGCCACACTTTTCCATCTTCCCCATTCATCCAAAGATCTTGTTACCATCTCAGCACTCAGTTTCACCTCTCAGTCTATATCGATTGGTTTGTATGGTTAAAGCTCCAAACTCACTTACTACTTCTTAATTGTACGAAAGTGATTTTCTATGTCGCATATAGCATGGCGACTCGGATTACGGGTGTCACTGCAGAACCCATCATGAATAACTTCCCAGAAATTCACCCATGGATAGTTTGCTGAAGCAAGCTGAGTAAATAAAAAAACATAGTTTCTGCACATAGATTCATCTTCTTCTTTAGTATATGGAGCGCGCCGAACTAACAAGGGCCGAGACATGTTCAAGAATTGAAAAATTTATTGAAGTTGAAGAATTTTTTAAGCTCGGAGAAGAGTAATGTAGAGTTGAATGTGAATTTGGAATTGGAATTGTAATTGAGAGTATTTGTAGAACTCAAAAATTATAGTCGTTAGATCACAAGAGTTCTGAGCCATCCAGATTCAGCCGTTAAACTCGGCGCTTTCAGGAAAGACGCTGGCGTGTGGAGTAACAGCGGGGGGTTTCAAAAGAGCGAGAGCTTTTGGCTCAAGCGCCAGTGTTGGAGAGAAGCTCGCCCGTCCTATCATCAAGCGTGCGCTACATCATCCACCTCACTCAACAAACCAAAAAATTTGTTGGTTTGTACATCCATTTTTCGTGTTTGTTCAGTCCATAGTGGGAGAAAAATGAACAAACTTGAAGTTTGTTCATTCCATAGGAACTGCTCTAACTTTGGTGCGTCGGACACGCATCGTGTCAGCGTCTAACGCGCATCCTGTGTCCGACGCAAACACGACTCCAAAAACGGAGCGTCCGTGCAACCCAGTCCGTCAGGTAAAGACCTTTTTTTTTTCTTTTTTTTTTTGCCTTATGATCCAAGGGTATCACACAGGCTAGCATCCTAAGTGGAGAGAGAGCATTGTGTATAATAGAAACCAACGAAGGTGAATATGAGTGTCTTGGGAAGTGTGCCAAAGGAGATTGAGATGAACGAAGCTGAGGAGGTGGAGATCCATGGAAGACCTCCTGATCTACGATCTAAAATTTCTAATTTATGTTCGCAAAATCATGTAGGTACACATTTGATCCTCAAAAGGCAGTTGGACGAATACAAGAAGCGTTGGTGTGAGCAACTACACAACGTTTTGTGGGCTTATAGGAAAACTCGAAGATCAGCCACGGGAGAATCCCCATTCTTACTCACCTATGGAGCCGAAGCTATTATCCCAACAGAAATAATCATGCCAACTACGAAGATTTAAGCATGGGAAAAGAACCTCACAGCGGACATGATGTTGGAAAGGTTGGATGATCTAGAAGAGAGGAGGGACGCATCACTACAAAAAATGGAAAACTATCAAAGGAAACTAGCAAGGGAGTATTATAAGAGGGTTAATATTAGAAATTTCGTAGAAGGGAAGTATGTGCTGAGGACCATTCCCCAATACCAACGAGAAAAGAAGTGGGGCAAATTAGCACCAACATGGGGGGGACCCTTCGTCATACATGATGTTGCAGGAAATGGGTCTTATTATCTGCGCAACCTAAAAGGGGAGATCCTCAAACACCCATGGAATGCAAAATATCTCAAGCCATACAACCCGTAAGGGGCAACGCAGACCTGCATCTACGTGAAGAGCGCCAGAAGAAGAAAACGACGCTTGCGATCGACATGTTTCTATCTCTGAGAGAAGAATAGCAAACCTCAACCTATCAATCAAGCAAACTTTTGGCAAAAAATAGTCAACACATGGAGCAACATAGTAACAAGACGACTGCGTGTAAATATAACACCTCACGAGAACCCTACACCTGTAAATACAGCATCCGCGTCAATATTTCATCCTCCTGTTTTTTACTATTTGCTACCTCAGAGATTCCATCAATGGAATTCTTTTAAATGTAACTCAACAAACCGAATAGACACTTTAACCCTCTTTCACCCATGGACGTAGACACTCTGTTGTCGAACCACGTAAACACCGGTGTTAATGGTTGTTCTATTTTACTTCGGGAAAGTAGTCACCTACAATCTCTCGGGACTCCCCTATCAGCGTCTATAAGTGTAGGACCATGGGGAAGGCATCCAGCCGAAATAGATACCCAACCAATCTTATGGAAGCGGGTTGACGGAATGAACGTACATACCAAACAACTCATATCCTAGAACGCTGCCCCGACCCCCACCGTCTAGGAATCCTCTGGCCTAGGATTAGCCAGCAGGGTGACAGGTCTCAAGACGTTCACGAAGATACACATATCTTCGGGTTCGCACTCAAACACTTCACTTACACTTATGGCAGCGGGTCGACGGAATGAACGTACATTCCAAATAACTCATATTCTAGAACGCTGCCCCGACCCCCACCGTCTGGGAATCCTCTGCCCAGAATTAGCCAGCGGGGTGAAAGGTCTTAAGACGTTCACGAAGACACACATATCTTCGGGTTCACACCCAAACACTTCACTATCCCTGATTACAGTCAGTTATATTCCAAATTAACCATAACAATTTTCAATTCATTAAAAGTTGATTACAGGCTTGGCAATGGTACGCGGAAAAAAGAAAATACAAAAGGAATCTCACGAAGCCTCATAATCAAGAAAGATCAACTCTCTACAAAAATCTACTTGGATGGTTCAACCCCACCAGCAGGTTTAGCAATTTTACCCTTCTGCGTTGAAGGTATGCTCCCACCCGAGGAAGGGCCTGAAGAACCAGATGTAGGGGGCAGGGGTTTCTCACGGCGCGGATAGTTCCTGATAAGGCCATGCTCGGTCTTCATATCATACTCAATGCTATCCAGAATTTTGTTGGTCTTTTCCACTAGCTGATACCGAGCTTTGTACGCAATAACAGTATTCATCATCTCAGCCTTTGACAACAACGAGGAAAGGCGACTCACTTCCTTCGAAGCGGCTTGGGAAGCCTCGTCCCTTGCTGTAGCTAAACCTTTATGATAATTAATCTGACTTTCTTGATGTACTAATCGAAATTGAGCCTCCGAAATCTCTTCATTTGCAGTACGAAGCTGTCCCTGGAGCTCTGCAAAGAAAAGAAAAACGCAGATGGTTAGGTCCAGGAAATTGCAGAATCACACTCGATAATACAAGCATATACCTTCGACTCTCGCCGAAGCTATTTCATATTCGTTAACATCAGCATCACGGGCTTCACCAAGAAAATCATACTCATCTGACAACTTCTTATAATCAGCTTGAAGGGTTAAAAGGGCGTACTGACTCGCATCTAATTCTACCTGTTTCATTGAATCCAAGTATCGAAGATGATTGACCTCATTGTTTAAACCCTCCAGACCCTTGTTGAGCCGATACATATTTACTTCAAGATTCCTCTCAGCCTCAGCTTGGCGTACCACATCAGCCCTAGACGCAGCTAAAGCTTTGCTGAGAGCACCAGCCTCATCCCTAGCATCATCTCTCTCCCTAGCAAGACGCTGAAAGTAATCTTTAACATCAGAAGACTGAGAAGAACGAGATTGACGCAATTCTTATTCCAAGAGATTGATTTTAGCTTCCAATGATGAGACCTGTTCTCGAGATTCACGAAAATTATCACGCGTCCACAACAATGTTCCATCAAACAAACGACGATCATTATTATATTGGTTATGCAAATCAATCATTTGGACTCGTCTGACCCGCCACTTCTCTTCCAGAGAATTATGTTCATCGGCACGAGCATTCCACTTAGCATCTTCGCTCTTTATCCTCTCTACCAACTCTGCGATGCGATATTTCTGATGTTGCCGCTCTTTCCGAAGCCATACTAACTCAGGAACTCCACCCACTGAAGATAGGGTGGGGGAGGGAGACTCAGACAGAACACTAATTACGGTAAAGGACAACAGCAAGGAAGAGAACAGATAATCAAACCTGTAAAAGCCGAAGAATTCTTCTTGGCCTCCTCCAACTCACTACGAACCATAGCAAGATCATTACGAAGCTTCTCCTCCTCCTTGACTTGTTGCTCCTTAGCCTTGAGGAGACTCTTCAACTCACATATCTCCCTATCCCTGTCAGCGATGACAGTCTCAGCCACAGTAAGCTCTTCTTCCCGAAGACGAAGCTTAGCCTCCAACTTAAGGGATTTGGCCTTAAAAAAATGGTACAACATGTGATTGCAGTGCTCACTCCTCATCATCTGCGAATCAGAAGATTAGAACACCCTGACTCTAAAAATTGCTAAAAACTGATACCAGGCAAAATGATAAGAGAACTCACCTCTAACATCCGCTGTTGGGGAAACCTATACTGATACCCATCATCCAACGCCATCATATCGTCAACAGTCGTGGGAGCATCGACTACTAGAGCAGCCTCCGAGGCCCGAAGATTCTTATCCCACACTACTGCAACCTGGTCCTCAGGAGACAATTGCATCATCTTAATGGTATAGGCGTTAGATTTCTTCTCACCCTCCACCACATGAGATGGATTGGGTACGAACATCAAGTTCTTCTTCTTAAACCAATCTAAGATGGCATAATCACCCTCCAGGATCAGTGACTGAGGAAAATAATCTCCAGAAGACCCAACCGAGGCCTTACCCACGTCCGTGAATTTAGCACCCAAAGAGTTCGAGGCCACTCCTGCGTCCAAATCTGGAAGGTCTCTAGCACCGCTCCCCTCTGGAACATCACTAGTATCCACGACTCCCTTACCCTTCCCGTACACCTTATTATAATTACCAAGAACATCCCAATCATCATTGGGGGAAAGCAGATTGAACTCAGAATCCAGGCCCAGGGCAGCGTTTATGTCAAAACCATCCTACGCAGAATAAATCCGACCAAAGGAAAACTCCTGAGACATAGCAGGAATTTCACCACCAGCACCCTCATCACCAAGGCCAGTGCTATCATCACTAGCATCACTACAACCCGCAGGATTAGCTTCGGCACCAGCATCATGACACCCTGCGGGATGTATCAATACTCCCTTCAACAAATTCATCATCATCATGACCGAGAGGGGATGTATCAATACTCTCTTCTATGTCAGACACATCTTCATCCCCGCCAAGCTCAGTCACAGGACTGTTAACTTCTTCATAAACCTCCGCCTCCTCGATTGTTGCGGTGGTGGACTGCTTGGGATTTATCCTCCTCTTCTTCGTCGCCTAAAAAGACAAGGCACAAGAATAAAAATCCCTGACTTTGAAAAGAATTAAAACTGCCTCAACTAAAGGACAAGGCATATATAAATCTTACCTTGACAACCGCAGCATTCTTTGCCTGAAGATCAGCATCGGAACTCTCTTCGTCATCTCCATCAACAACATCGAGGGCATATTGGAAATTCATGCCCTCAAAATTCAAAAGCCAAGGACGGAAATTCCCATAACGAGCAGGAGGAGCCGTACGTATATGGCTATCTTTGGTAGGACGCCATCCTTGCGGACCTGGAACCCACCCCCAAGCCCAGGGACCAACAACCTCAATAACAGTTGCGTGCCATTCATAGTCATGATCACGCTTGATCCGCTCACGAGTAGGAAACACCAGTTTGTTAGTAGAATTCTCCGTACCCTGGACGTACTTCACCTTAGCACCACTTACTTCACTCAGAAGGAGGATCTCACCACGAGGAGCGGCAATATTCCGAAGACTCACACTCCACAGTTTACGATTCCTACTGTTAACATAGTCACCGAAAGACTTGTTAAAATTATCAGGCGTATACCACTCCCTTTCTTCAGGGTTGGGAACATAAAGAGTCATCATTGTCTCTACTTTGCTCCGAAGATAACACTCCCTCAGTGCACGAAGATAATTCCCATGAAGTTGGGAAATAGAGCGACAGTGTGTGTTCTTCGAAGAACCCTCTCGACCGGCCAGCACATCATAATAAAAAGAATCCCCAGACTTGTACAAAGGCAACATAAGACCCGCTTCAAAGGCCCCCACCGTGGTCAGCAGATGAAATTCATCAAACTTATACGTCGATATCATCTCATAAGTAATATTATCATCAGCAGCGTAAAAACGAACATCGAATAGTTAAAGACCATGTTTTTCCTTGAAAACCTCCAGATCAATATGTTTGAAGGTCACTTTCTTCTCCCGAACAGCGACGCTGCGTATCTCCTGAGAAATATCCTCCTCCTCCACGGGATCAGGCGCAGAATTCTTCGAAGGGTTTATATCGAAAGCTTTTCTCTTAGGCTGAACCTTAGATGCATCAGTCTTCGAAATCAATTCTTTCGAAGACCTCCCCTTGGGTTGAGACACTGGAGGGGGAGGTAGAGGATGTTGGTGAGACGCGGAAGGAGTCGCCACTGACCGAAGAGGTAGGACATCCCGCGTTCTCTTAGGATCATCATGCGGATTAGCTGAGGGACGAGAAACAGCATACCGGGAGCCAGGAGTCTCTTTTGTCCGGTCCCCCTTCTGCGTATTCCCTCTATGCGACTCGCTCCTCTTAGAAGTTAAGCGCCTCTGACCAGAAGAAGACGAAACCCTATGACCGCGGGCATCACCTTGGGAAGATTTAGACGAACCTCCACCAGGCGGAGAAATATCAGGATCCCTACGCGGAGGAGATCTACGCGGACTAGGCGGTGGAGTTTGATAAGAAACCAGCGGATACAAAGCGAAAGTCAAAAAAAACCCAATTGTATCCAGTTCTTCATAATCATGAACCATGTGGAAAATAAGAACAAAACCTAAATAAAAAGAGGATATAACAAATAGCGACAACCATGCACGAAGGACGATATTATTACTGTTTATAATGACGAACAGGGGCAATCATACACACATCTATATACATGTTCTTCATCACAAACACATATAGCAGCAACAGAAAACGAACATATTTTTCAAAAGATTATCAAACACAGTAGAACCACTTACCTATAAAGGAAAAATCAGGGTCGTAAAGAAAGCTTCAAGGAACAACAACAACAATAGCAGAAAAGCTCCGAGGAACGACAACAGCACCATCAACAAAGACAAAAACAACAGCAGCAGCAACAACAATTAATAACAAGGAAACAAAAGCAGAAAACAAAAGTCTGAGGAAAGAGAAGGAATGAAATTTATGACGAGAGTATTTCCATATTCCTTATCAATATATATACAAAGAGAAATAAAACCGCCCCACTACCCAAGAAGAAGTTATTGCAAATAGTGGGGAACGTGCCCTAAAATCTAGGAAAATAACAAAGAGAAGATGAAGAGAGTAACACGTTTTTTCTTCCCACTTCGACTAACCGCCCAGTAGGATGAAAAGGGGAAAATTGTAGGTACACATTTCATCTTCCGCCACGTGTCCACAAAAACACACGTGGAGGACATGCGGCTGAGAACATCAAGATATGATATCACACGTGGACAGCTAAGAGACGCGCCTTATCAAGATAGCGTCGCCACCCACCAGATCCAACGGTAGAGGATCGAGGAAGACGGAAGCACTAGAACACTGAGAAGCACTAAAGGATAACCCAAGATTCACTTTACCCTATCCCCAGAAAGATCTAAGATTTACGGCTGAGGATAGTCAGACTGACGCATACAAGATAGGGGCAAAGGACAGCTGTCTACCGCGGACAGACATCTCAACTACCCGCATTAAATACCCCCAAATAGCATACGTTTCAGTCAGTCTGTGGAGGAAGCGCAGATAGCACTGAATATTCATGACTCTGTGTAGAGAAGACCAAGAACACGAAGACCTCTGTGTAAGAGGCACAAGACACAAGAGGATAATGTTATAACGGGCCTCAGAAGTGGACCCCATGTAACCACCCTATATATACCCCTCTCCCAAGTGAAAAGGGGGGACAGGGAACATTGAGAAGAGAATAGGAGAGAGAGAGAAATAGAGAAAGTGTAAATGAGTTTCCTCCTGCTACGCAAGCTTATATTGGTCTCAAAGTCATTTGACTATTTCTGTAACCTTCACACATATAATGAAAAACCCAATCCCGGAGACAGAGATCTGAGTGAGAATCATATAAGTTAATCGTTTCGTCTATGTTCATGCATATGTACTTTATATATTCAATTCGTTACTTATGGCATATCATGTTCGTACATTTTATACTTCGTCCACTATTTATCTTATTGTATGAGCCAAGGACAATGATTGTAGTTGATGAGACGAGGAAGAGTACTAGAACTCTGAGTCAAGGATTCGACATTACCAATCCATTCCCTTCAGGCGCAACCTATATACTGTATTATCGTGACTCTGCGCGCATTGTTTGTGAATACTCGGATGACATTAATCTGCGTGTTCACAATCTGGCGCTAGAAACAGGGACATTCATCCCGGTAAAATATTTATCTTCTCCTGTGACTTGTTTCGGGCTTCGTTTTCTGAAAATAACGATGTTTGGAACACTGCGGTTTTTTCCGTTCATGATTTCAAAAACCAAAATTATGAACAGATCCGCGTTTATCTAAGTAGATCTGATTCTTCATGCATTTTCTAAGTTTTCACACCTTTGAAAACTAAAATTATGAACAGATCCGCGTTTATCTAAGTAGATCTGATTTTTCAAGCATTTTCTAAGTTTTCACACCTTTGAAAACTAAAATTATGTACAGATCCGCGTTTATCTAAGTAGATCTGATTTTTCAAGCATTTTCTAAGTTTTCACGTCCTTGAAAATCAAAACTTCGAACAGATATGCGGTCATCTACATAGATGGGTGCCTTTCGTATCTTCAAGATTTTACACCTTTGAGAACTCAAAACGCTAATAGACATCACGTGGGACCCATTGTTTTCGTGATTTTTCTCTCTTTTTCAGGGAAATATTAAAAGATGTAGAGAAGCAAATATATCGGGAAGGCAAAAGCTTCGTCAAAAGAGATGCCAAGGACAACCCCAGTGATAACTAGGAGTATGCAGAGAGGTAAAAAGCTGAAGGTAGCAGATAGGGCGCAGGATAATGCGGAAAGAACGACCCCCATCAATGCCAACATCATCGCAGCAAACGCAGTAAATGTCGCGACAGCCAAAGCATGAGCTTCAAGAGCTGGCGGATCCAAGGTTGGAGCTCCCAGAATAATCAATGCTCAACTACAGGAACATCAGGAAGTCGTAGCAGAGTCAAAAATACAACAACCCCTCTATGGGATGCCCTTAACCAACGAACAGAACATACCTTTCCCGACCAAGCAACCGCTTCTAGTAGCAGGTCAACCCTCACAACAACCGTCGGGGTCCCAGGGTGCACGGTTAGATCCACCAGAGCCAGTAATACAGATCGTGGATGAGGAACAGACCATATCCGCCGATGAGCGATTACGGGCAGGAACACCAAATCAAGGGTCAAATCATTCCGCTCAAATGATGGCCGAGCTGGCAGAATTAAGGAAGAACCAGAAGGCATACGCAGATGATGTGGCTATATTAGCACAAGAGAACCAAACACTCAAGGAAAGAATAATTCATAGCGCATAGGTAGAAAACCAACGCGACGAAGCTAACTCCAAGGCTTTAGCACCTAATCAAGATAGAAGAATGGTGATAGCAAACAACCCGATTCCATTGAACCGAAGAGGAGCAAGGAGAAGCCAAAGATCAGACCCTGAGTACAATCCCGAGAACTCGGACTACTACGACGGTACCACCCTCCTAAGAGCAAAATCTACCATTCGTGAAGAGCACCAGATCGCAATGGAAAATCTGCGTGATGAGATGCTGACAGAAATCAAGGAGCTAAAAACTAGGTAGGGAGGCGGAAGACTAGAGCAATTGATGAAGGAAGCAAACACTACCCCGCTGACGCCACACTTGGTCAGGGCTTCCATACCGCAGAAATGTTCGGTCCCTGCTTTTGATTGCTTTGACGGGTCAGCTGATCATGCGGCTCATCTTCGATATTATAATCGAATGATGGCCCGTTGGGATAATGAAGACTCCATACTGTGCATATACTTTTCATCAAGTCTAAAAGGGTCCGCATTATGATGGTTCAATAACCTACCGTCAAACTCCATCGATTCCTATGACCAACTCACAAAAAAATTTCTGGCAACATACATGTACAACAAGGTTGTCAATACCGGCATGGACAAGCTATTCTCGCTGGAGATGAAATACAAAGAGACCATCAGAGAATACACTGATAGATGGCACAAGATTTTCCAAGCTATTGGCAACGTAGATCATGTGGTTAGTGTCAACTGCTACAAATGGGGGATGGACAGGATGAGTCCTTTGTTTGTGGAGATCCACGGGACCATCCTACCACCGAAGGAGATCTCCGAATAATCATAGAAAATCATGCAAGGTTAGAGGAAATTCAGCGTGAAAATCCCAGAGCTCATACTCAACGTCCCACATGCACAAATTCCGTGGATCAAGCCAGCGGGTCCAAAAGAGGAATCACAGAAGAGCATCCCAACACAGAAAGGAAAGAACGAAGGGATGATAGACGAAGAGATAATCGAAAATTTGAAGATCAAGTCTATACCAAGCTGAATACCAGTTATTCGCGCATCCTGAGAGAGATCAAAGGGAGGGAGAACTTCGATTGGCCATGGTCCAAGGGAAAGCAGCCTCCTAGATCAGAAAAATCCAAGGAATACTATGAATACCACTGTTTCAACGGTCATCAAACAGAAAAGTGCAAAAATCTCAAGATAATGATTCAAAAACTAATCGACGCAGGAAACCTTAAGCAATATATACAGAAGATTGATAACGAAGATAGAACCAAGAGAGGCAAGAAGGTTCAATTACCAGAAGGCAATCGCACCCTCAACACGATTTCATGTTCAGAGATTCAAGGACCATCCCTAACCGCCCAGATTGGGAAGATATTGAGAAAACAATTCGAAGATTATTGTGAGCTTTATATGATCGATGGGAAAGAGGTAAACGAGCACGAACAATGGATGGACGCGCCCATGACCTTCGACGCAGACGATGTGGAAGAAGACATGGAAGACCATAATGATCCTCTAGTCCTCACACTCACAATAGCAGGGTGCAATGTCAAGAAAATTCTCATCGATGGAGGAAGCTCAGTCAACATCATGTTCTATGACACGTTCAAACGTATGGAACTCAACGATGAGCAACTGCTGTCATCTTACTACACCATCTACGGATTCAACGGCGCAGCTATAAAGCCCTTAGGGGACATTGTCTTACAAGTAGACGCAGGGCCCATGAAAGTGGACACTCGATTCAGCGTCGTAGATGCACCTTCACCTTACAACGCCATCATCGGAAGAAGATGGGTTCACAAGCTCAAAGGAGTAGCGACAACTTACCATCAATATCTCAGATTCCCAACACCCCAGGGAGTCATTGAAATTAAAGGAGACCAAGTAACTGCGCGGGAATGTCAGACCTTACATAATCCGGTCAATAACGAGGGGGAAGAAAACCACCAGTCCCGAAGAGCCAAAAATAAGGAAATAACCATAGATACATATCTGGAAGAAATCTCCGGAAAAAGCCTCCTGAACGTGAGCACCACTGGCAGCGCAGAAGCCAACACCTCCGCGACAAAAGAACACGGAGAGCACACCAAATAGCAATCAAAGAATGTTCCTCTCTTGGGGGAACCAAAACCCACGTTTACGCCTGTCGAAGCAGCTAAAGAAATCAACATAGGTACTGAGGGAAATCCGAAGATTATCAGAATAGGCACCTTGATGGATGAAGAAAGAGAAGCCGCGCTAATCAAACTTTTAAAGGAATACGCGGACATCTTTTCTTGGAAATTAGGGGACATGCCGGGAATTGACCCAAAGTTAGTTCATCACGAACTTCGAATAAAACCAGGTACCCCCACCCCCCTTTAGGCAGAAGGTGAGAAAAGTAGCTCCAGAATACCATCGAGCAGTTGAAGTGGAACTCCGCAAACTACTGGATGCAGGATTCATCAAAGAAGTTAAGTACCCAACATGGATCTCTAACATGGTCATCGTACCGAAGAAAAATGGCGGAGTAAGGATATGCATCGACTTCACCAACCTCAACAAGGCTTGCCCTAAAGATAGCTATCCACTACCAAGCATTGACCAACTTGTTGAGGCATTTGAAGGATACGAAGAAATGTCATTCATGGATGGATACTCTGGATACAATCAATTATTCCTAGCAGAATAAGATCAACAACATATATCATTCTATACACCACACGGCCTCTATTACTACGTAAGAATGCCTTTTGGATTTTGTAACGCAGGGGAAACCTACCAAAGAATGGTGGATGCAATTTTCAAACCATGGATTGGAAGTACGCTGGAAGTATATGTGGATGATATGCTCGTAAAAAGCAAGCTGCGCAAAGATCATCACCAAGACCTAAAAGATATTTTCCAAGCAATGACAGTGCAAAACATGAAGGTAAACCCAGAGAAGTGCACTTTTGGTGTCACTTTTGGAAAGTTCCTCGGATATTTGGTGACGAAGAGGGGCATTGAAGTCGATCCCCCTAAAATTGAATCCATCGTAAGAATGCCATCCCCAAAGAGTTTAAAAGAGGTTCAGAAACTCAACGGTTCGTTGGCTGCGCTGGGGAGGTTCATATCCAGGTCCTCAGACAGATGTAAGCACTTTTTTAACATTCTCAAAAAAGGAAGCAAATTCGAATGGACGACAGAGTACGAGGTAGCTTTTCAAAATATCAAAGAATACCTGGATGAGATCCTTATATTACAAAGACCAGACCCTGATGAAGTGTTGGCACTATACATAGCAGCAACAGAAGATGCAGTCAGCGCAGTATTGGTTAAAACCAACACGAAGATAGAGCATCCCATCTATTACATCAGCAAGACTCTGAACGCAGCAGAAAGAAACTACACGAAGATCGAGCAGCTCATCTTGGCGTTAGTATGGGCAACCCTGAAACTCAGAACTTACTTTTTGACTCACTACGTCCGCGTCCCATGCAAAGCTCCGCTAGAAGCAGTCCTTAAAAACGCAGGAAAAGTAGGCAGAATTGCAAAATGGAATACTCACCTAGATTAATTCAATATCATCCATGAACTACAACACTCTCAGAGGTCACAAGTATTAGCAGATTTCCTAGCAGACTTATCATTGGATAACTGTGAAGAAGTCATCATCGAAGGACGAAACGCAACAGGACTACCAGAAATGGACGAAGGAAAAGACCCTATAGATATCTTGGAACCAAAAAATCCTAGGCAATGGGAAGTCTTCGTAGATGGGTCGAAAAATAAAGAAGGGGCGGGGATAGGCATCGTAATCACCACCCCAACAAGAGACAGGATCATACATGCTTTCAGGTTAGAATTCAAGGGGCATACCAACAACATAGTTGAATATGAAGCAGTGGTGCATGCCCTTCAGTTGATAATAGAAATGGGCATAACTGACGTGCGTCTGACAAGCGATTCACAGCTGGCCATCCGACAAATAGGGTTGCAAAATAATGTTTATGACAGAACATTGTCAGCATACATGGGATTGGTGCAAACACTTGCATCACAAATCCCAAACATCAAATTCCGACACCTGGCAAGGAAGGAACTCAGGCACGCGGATGCCCTGTCCTACATATCATCGATGCTCAGAAACGAGGACGTCAAAGCAATCAAAGTAACCAGGATTTACGAGCCTTCAATTGATATTCAAGAACTCTGCGCTGCACAGCAGAGGAACCACGCAGAAGAAGATATTGCAGATGATGACGTGGGAGAATTCATCGCGGATGATTTCCAAGAAGACGACATCATGGCCAAGGCAGTTCAAGATGAAGACTGCAGCAAAGAAGAAGATTGGAGATCTGAGATTCATCTTTTCCTAAAAGAAAGAATTCTACCCTCAGATCTAAAGCAAGCCAGAAAAATACAGTCAAAGGCAGGAAGATATGATCTGAGAAAAGAAATTTTGTACAAAAAATCTTTTCTCGGACCATTATTACGTTGCCTATCCAGATCCGAAGGACATTTGATTTTGAAAGACATACACCGCGGCGACGCAGGCAATCACAGCGGAATGAGATCCCTAGAAGATAAGGTGAAAACTCAAGGATATTACTGGCCAACAATGATACGAGACGCTGCAAGAATGTCACGAAGAATGCCAGCGTTTCGCCAAAAAAATCCACGCACCAGCAACAATGTTAAATCCAGTAGACAGCCCTTGGTCATGAATGTGAATGATGTCTTCACATTCATTTTTCAAAACATCATTTGCAGGTTTGGCATACCAGATGAGATTGTATCTGACAATGGCAAGCAATTCCAGGAAAAAAACATCGACATACTCTTCGATAATTTCAAAATTCGAAAGAAAAAGTCAACACCAATTTACCCTCAAAGCAATGTTCAGGCAGAAGCCACAAATAAAACCCTCGCACTCATCCTCAAAAAGAAGTTGGACGAATACAAGAAGCGTTGGTGTGAGCAACTACACAACGTTTTGTGGGCTTATAGGACAACTCGAAGATCAGCCACAGGAGAATCCCCATTCTTACTCACCTATGGATCCGAAGCTATTATCCCAACAGAAATAATCATGCCAACTACGAAGATTGAAGCATGGGAAAAGAACCTCACAGCGGACATGATGTTGGAAAAGTTTGATGATCTAGAAGAGAGGAGGGACGCATCACTACAAAAAATGGAAAACTATCAAAGGAAACTATAAAGGGAGTATTATAAGAGGGTTAATCTTAGAAATTTCGTAGAAGGGAAGTATGTGCTGAGGACCATTCCCCAATACCAACGAGAAAAGAAGTGGGGCAAATTAGCACCAACATGGGGGGACCCTTCGTCATACATGATGTTGCAGGAAATGGGTCTTATTATCTGCGCAACCTAAAAGTGGAGATCCTCAAACACCCATGGAATGCAAAATATCTCAAGCCATACAACCCGTAAGGGGCAACGCAGACCTGCATCTACGTGAAGAGCGCCAGAAGAAAAAAACGACGCTTTTGATCGACATGTTTCTATCTCTGAGAGAGGAATAGCAAACCTCAACCTATCAATCAAGCAAACTTTTGGCAAAAAATAGTCAACACATGGAGCAACATAGTAACAAGACGACTGCGTGTAAATATAACACCTCACGAGAACCCTACACCTGTAAATACAACCTCCGCGTCAATACTTCATCTTCCTGTTTTTTACTATTTGCTACCTCAGAGATTCCATCAGTCGAATTCTTTTAAATGTAACTCAACAAACCGAATAGACACTTTAACCCTCTTTCACCCGTGGACGTAGACACTCTGCTGTCGAACCACGTAAACACCGGTGTTAATGGTTGTTCTATTTTACTTCGGGAAAGTAGTCACCTACAATCTCTCGGGACTCCCTTATCAGCGTTTATAAGTGTAGGACCATGGGGAAGGCATCCAACCGAAAGAGATACCCAACCAATCTTATGGCAGCGCGTTGACGGAATGAACGTACATACCAAACAACTCATATCCTAAAACGCTTCCCCGACCCCCAACGTCTGGGAATCCTCTGGCCCAGGATTATCCAGCAGGGTGACAGGTCTCAAGACGTTCACGAAGATACACATATCTTCGGGTTCGCACTCAAACACTTCACTTACACTTATGGCAGCGGGTCGACGGAATGAACGTACATTCCAAACAACTCATATCCTAGAACGCTTCCCCGACCCCCACCGTCTGGGAATCCTCTGCCCAGGATTAGCCAGCGGGGTGACAGGTCTCAAGACGTTCACGAAGACACACATATCTTCGGGTTCACACCCAAACACTTCACCATCCCTGATTACATTCAATTATATTCCAAATTAACCATAACAATTTTCAATTCATTAAAAGTTGATTATAGGCTTGGCAATGGTACGCGGAAACAAGAAAATACAAAAGGAATCTCATGAAGCCTCATAATCAACAAAGATTAACTCTCTACAAAAATCTACTTGGATGGTTCAACCCCACCAGCAGGTTTAGCAATTTTCCCCTTCTGCGTTGAAGGTACGTTCCCACCCGAGGAAGGGCCTGAAGAACCAGATGCAGGGGAAGGGGTTTCTCACCGCGCTGATAGTTCCTGATAAGGCCATGCTCAGTCTTCAGATCATACTCAATGCTATCCAGAATTTTGCTGGTCTCTTCCACTAACTGACACTGAGCTTTGTACGCAATAACAGTATTCATCATCTCAGCTTTTGACAACAACGAGGAAAGGCGACTCACTTCCTTCGAAGCGGCTTGGTCAGCCTCGTCCCTTGCTGTAGCTAAACCTTTATGATAATTAATCTGACTTTCCTGATGCACTAATCGAGATTGAGCCTCCGCAAGCTCTTCATTTGCAACACGAAGCTGTCCCTGGAGCTCTGCAAGGAAAAGAAAAACGCAGATGGTTAGGTCCAGGAAATCGCAGAATCACACTCGATAATACAAGCATATACCTTCGACTCTCGCCGAAGCTATATCATATTCGTTAACAACAGCATCACGGGCTTCACCAAGAAAATCATACTCATCTGAAAACTTCTTATAATCCACTTGAAGGGTTAAAAGGGCGTACTGACTCGCATCTAATTCTACATGTTTCATTGAATCCAAGTATCGAAGATGATTGACCTCATTGTTTAAACCCTCCAGACCCTTGTTGAGACGATACATATTTACTTCAAGATTCCTCTCAGCCTCAGCTTGGCGTACCACATCATCCCTAGACGCAGCTAAAGCTTTGCTGAGTGCACCAGCCTCAGACCTAGCATCATCTCTCTCCCTATCAAGACGCTGAAGGTAATATTTAACATCAGAAGACTGAGAAGAACGAGCTTGACGCAATTCTTATTCCAAGAGATTGATTATAGCTTCCAATGATGAGACCTGTTCTCGAGAATCACGAAGATTATCACGCGTCCACAACAACGTTCCATCAAACAAACGACGATCATTGTTATATTGGTTCTGCAAATCAATCATTTGGACTCGTCTGACCCGCCACTTCTCTGCCAGAGAATTATGTTCATCGGCATGAGCATTCCACTTAGCAGCTTCGCTCTTTATCCTCTCTACCAACTCTGCGATGCGAGATTTCTGACGCTGCCGCTCTTTCTAAAGCCATACTAACTCAGGAAATCCACCCACTGAAGATAGGGTGGGGGAGGGAGACTCAGACAGAACACTAATTACGGTAAAGGACAACAGCAAGGAAGAGAACAGATAATCAAACCTGTAAAAGCCGAAGAATTCTTCTTTGCCTCCTCCAACTCACTACGAACCATAACAAGATCATTACGAAGCTTCTCCTCCTCCTTGCCTTGTTGTTCCTTAGCCTTGAGGAGACTCTTCATCTCACATATCTCCCTATACCTATCAGCGATGACAGTCTCAGCCGCAGTAAGATCCTCTTCCCGAAGACGAAGCTTAGCCTCCAACTTAAGGGATTTGGCCTTAAAAAAACTGGCACAACATGTGATTGCAGTGCTCACTCCTCATCATCTGCGAATCAGAAGATTAGAACACCCTGACTCTAAAAATTGGTAAAAACTGATACCAGGAAAAATGATAAGAGAACTCACCTCTAACATCCGTTGTTGGGGAAACCCATACTGGTACCCATCAGCCAACGCCATCATATCGGCAACAGTCGAGGGAGCGTCGACTACTAGAGAATCCTCCGAGGCCCGAAGATTCTTATCCCACGCTAATGCAACCTGGTCCTCGGGAGACGATTGCATCATCTTACGGGTATAGGCGTCAGATTTCTTCTCACCCTCCACCACAGGAGCTGGATTGGGTACGAACATCAAGTTCTTCTTCTTAAACCAATCTAAGATGGCATCATCACCCTCCAGGATCAGTGACTGAGGAAAATAATCTCCAGAAGACCCAACCGAGGCCTTACCCACGTCCGTGAATTTAGCACCCGAAGAGTTCGAGGCCACTCATGCGTCCAAATCTGGAAGGTCTCTAGCACCGCTCCCCTCTGGAACATCACTAGCATCCACGACTCTCTTACCCTTCCCGTCCACCTTTTTAGAATTACCAAGCACATCCCAATCATCATTGGGGGAAAGCAGATTGAACTCAGAAGCCAGGCCCATGGCAGCGTTTATGGCAAAACCATCCTCCGCAGAATAAATCCGACCAAAGGAAAACTCCTGAGACATAGCAGGAATTTCACCACCAGCACCCTCATCACCAAGGCCAGTGCTATCATCACTAGCATCACTACAACCCGCAGGATTAGCTTCGGCACCAGCATCATGACACCCTGCGGGATTAATCTCACCACCAAAACCGCTTCCACCAGCGGTAGTATTCCCTTCAACAAATTCATCATCATCATGACCGGGAGGGGATGTATCAATACGCTCTTCTATGTTAGACACATCTTCATCCTCGCCAAGCTCAGTCACAGGACTGTTAACTTCTTCATAAACCTCCGCCTCCTCGATTGTTGCGGTGGTGGACTGCTTGGGATTTATCCTCCTCTTCTTCGTCGCCTAAAAAGACAAGGCACAAGAATAAAAATCCCTGACTTTGAAAAGAATTAAAACTGCCTCAACTAAAGGACAAGGCATATAGAAATCTTACCTTGACAACCGCAGCATTCTTTGCCTGAAGATCAGCATCGGAACTCTCTCCGTCATCTCCATCAACAACATCGAGGGCATATTGGAAATTCATGCCCTCAAAATTCAAAAGCCAAGGACGGAAATTCCCATAACGAGCAGGAGGAGATGTACGTATCTGGATATCTGCGGTAGGACGCCATCCTTGCGGACCTGGAACCCACCCCCAAGCCCAGGGACCAACAACCTCAATAACAGTTGCGTGCCATTCATAGTCATGATCACGCTTGATCCGCTCACGAGTAGGAAACACCAGTTTGTTAGTAGAATTCTCCGTACCCGGGACATACTTCACCTTAGCACCACTTACTTCACTCAGAAGGCGGATCTCACCACGAGGAGCGGCAATATTCCGAAGACTCACACTCCACAGTTTACGATTCCTAATGTTAACATAGTCACCGAAAGACTTGTTAAAATTCTCAGGTGTATACCACTCCCTTTCCTCAGGGTTGGGAACATAAAGAGTCATCATTGTCTCTACTTTGCTCCGAAGATAACACTCCCTCAGTGCACGAAGATAATTCCCATGAAGTTGGGAAATAGAGCGACAGTGTGTGTTCTTCGAAGAACCCTCTCGACCGGCCAACACATCATAATAAAAAGAATCCCCAGACTTGTACAAAGGCAACATAAGACCCGCTTCAAAGGCCCCCACCGTGGTCAGCAGATGAAATTCATCAAACTTATACGTCGATATCATCTCATAAGTAATATCATCAGCAGCAGCGTAAAAACGAACATCGAATAGTTAAAGACCATGTTTTTCCTTGAAAACCTCCAGATCAATATGTTTGAATGTCACTTTCTTCTCCCCAACAGCGACGCTGCGTATCTCCTGAGAAATATCCTCCTCCTCCACGGGATCAGGCGCAGAATTCTTCGAAGGGTTTCTATCGAAAGCTTTTCTCTTAGGCTGAACCTTAGATGCATCAGTCTTCGAAATCAATTCTTTAGAAGACCTCCCCTTGGGTTGAGACACTGGAGGGGGAGGTAGAGGATGTTGGTGAGACGCGGAAGTAGTCTCCACTGACCGAAGAGGTAGGACATCCCGCGTTCTCTTAGGATCATCACGCGGATTAGCTGAGGGACGAGAAACAGCATACCGGGAGCCAGGAGTCTCTTTTGGCCGGTCCCCCTTCTGCGTATTCCCTCTAGGCGACTCTCTCCTCTTAGAAGTTAAGCGCCTCTGGCCAGAAGAAGACGAAACCCTATGACCGCGGGCATCACCTTGGGAAGATTTAGACGAACCTCCACCAGGCGGAGAAACATCAGGATCCCTACCCGGAGGAGATATACGCGGACTAGGCGGTGGAGTTTGATAAGAAACCCGCGGATGATCAGTCATGTCTGCGTAGTACACAAACAAGTTTCAGATTTCCGCGGATACAAAACGAAAATCAAAAAAACCCAATTGTATCCAGTTCTTCATAATCATGAACCATATGGAAAATAAGAACAAAACCTAAATAAAAAGAGGAAATAACAAATAGGGGCAACCATGCACGAAGGACGATATTATTACTGTTTATAATGACGAACAGGGGCAATCATACACACATCTATATACATGTTCTTCATCACAAACACATATAGCAGCAACAGAAAACGAACATATTTTTCAAAAGATAATCAAACACAGTAGAACCACTTACCTATAAAGGAAAAATCAGGGTCGTAAAGAAAGCTTCGAGGAACAACAACAGCAATAGCAGAAAAGCTCCGAGGAACGACAACAACAACATCAACAAAGACAAAAACAAACAGCAGCAACAATTAATAACAAGGAAACAAAAGCAGAAAACAAAAGTTCTGAGGAAAGAGAAGGAATGAAATTTATAACGAGAGAATTTCCATATTCCTTCTCTATATATATACAAAGAGAAATAAAACCGCCCCACTAGCCAAGACGAAGTTATTGCAAATAATGGGGAACGTGCCCTAAAATCTAGGAAAATAACAAAGAGAAGATGAAGAGAGTAACACGTTTTTTCTTCCCACTTCGACTAACCACCCAGTAGGATGAAAAGGGGCAAATTGTAGGTACACATTTCATCTTCCGCCACGTGTCCACAAAAACACACGTGGAGGACATGCTGCTGAGAACATCAAGATATGATATCACATGTGGACAGCCAAGAGACGCGCCTTATCAAGATAGCGTCGCCACCCACCAGATCCAACGTAAGAGGATCGAGGAAGACGGAAGCACTAGAACACTGAGAAGCACTGAAGGATAACCCAAGATTCACTTTACCCTATCCCCAAAAAGATCTAAGATCTACGGCTGAGGATAGTCAAACTGACGCAGACAAGACAGGGGCAAAGGACTGCTGTCTACCGCGGACAGACATCTCAACTACTCACATTAAATACCCCCAAACAACATACGTGTCATTCAGCCTGTGGAGGAAGCGCAGATAGCACTGAATATTCATGACTCTGTGTAGAGAAGACCAAGAACACGAAGACCTCTGTGTAAGAGGCACAAGACACAAGAGGATAATGTTATAACGGGCCTCAGAAGTGGACCTCATGTAACCACCCTATATATACCCCTCTCCCAAGTGAAAAGGGGGGACAGGGAACATTGAGAAGAGAATAGGAGAGAGAGAGAAATAGAGAAAGTGTAAATGAGTTTCCTCCTGCTACGCAAGCTTATATTAGTCTCAAAGTCATTTGACTATTTCTGTAACCTTCACACATATAATGAAAAACCCAATCCCGGAGACAGAGATCTGAGTGAGAATCATATAAGTTAATCGTTTCGTCTATGTTCATGCATCTGTACTTTATATATTCAATTCATTACTTATGGCATATCATTTTCGTACATTTTATACTTCGTCCACTTTTATCTTATTGTATGAGCCAAGAACAATGATTGTAGTTGATGAGACAAGGAAGAGTATTAGAACTCTGAGTCAAGGATTCGACATTACCAATCCATTCCCTTCAGGCGCAGCCTATTTACTGTATTATCGTGACTCTGCGCACATTATTTTTTGAATACTCGGATGACATTAATCTGCGTGTTCACAATCAAATTTGTAATCAGTCGGTTGTTGCCAATAATGATGATATCCTTATCAATTCAACAAAACCACCCAATTCTCAATTAGGGGTTTCTTTTGCAGACAAAATTAAGCAGAATTTATCCCATGGGAAAAATGGAGTGATGATGTGTTCTTAAAGTATTTATATGATGATTTTGAGGAGGATTGTGGGGTTGCTATTACCAATAATTCAGTTGGAAGAATCGAAGATGATGCTATTCCTTCTATCAATTTGGATTTAGATACAAGGAGTCGACTAAGTCAGCCATGGAAGCAATGTTTAATTGGCAAGGTTATAGGTAAAACAGTGGGGTTTAAGTTCATCCAAGAAAAAACGAATGCTCTCTGGAAACCTATTAATCAGGTAAGAATTCTAGATTTGGGAAATGATTTTTCCCTGTTTAAATTATCTGATCTTAAAGATCTTAAAAAAGCTTTATTAGATGGCCAATGGTTCATCAGTGGACACCACTTAGCTTTAATGAAATGGATTCCGGGGTTTAAACCTTCAGAGGCAGTGTTTACAAAAACAATTTCTTGGGTTCGGCTACCGGAACTTCCTATTCAATATTTTGATAAGGAAATGCTTTTTCAAATCGGGAATAAAATTGGCAAGGCTATGAAGATAGATGTAGTAAATGAAGGTTTAACCAGAGGTAGATTTGCTAGAATTTGTGTAGAAATTGATTTGGTTAAACCATTAATTCCTGTAATTAGGATTGGAAAAATTATCCAACAGGTTATGTGTGAAAGAATCAATTCACCGTGCTTTTCTTGTGGGAGAGAAAATCATAGAGCCTCTGCATGTCCTTTCTCTAAATCAGAGACTATGAAAAATATGGAAGACTTTGTCTCAAAGCTACAACCCAACCAGAGTCACAAGGTTGAAGCTTCTGCTAACTCTGGGCCTTGGATGTTGGTTAGAAATAGAAAGAATCGCCGGAACTACGCAGTTGGTTTGGTTGTTTCCGTAGGGCGAAAAAATATTGATAAGTCCAAGTTTCATCTTGGTCCTAACAGTCTGAAAAAACAAATTTGGGTGCCTATAGAGGCCTTTGGTAATAAGAGCATAAAGAATAATATGCTTTCAACCAGTATGCACCATGGTCAGCATTATGAGAATTTACAAATTTTGAATGAAAATAATCTTCAGAGTTCTAAGTCTGATAAGGACGCAACTGGACATATACGAGATGATGCAAAGAGGTTTTCGAGGCACGTTGGCGCATCGGAGAAACATAATGGTCATGGCTCAGGGAGAGTTAACCAGCAATGCGACCGTGTTAGTGGGGATTACCAGGATACTGCAGCTACTAGTCCAAGTTCAGTTCCTGACGTTTTCACTTAAATGCTAATAACAAGTGTGTTGTTTCGTAGGTAAAAAATGCACGCTACTCCTCTGCCAAGCATGTTTTTGAAGATCTTCGCAAACACCTTAGTAATAGTATCTGAAAAAGCGGGGGTCTAACAACACCACCCAATATTTCGCTTAGCAATCTGTATAGACTAACTCCGAAATACTTTGCTAGAGAATCAACTAGACAGTCAGACTCAATCTAGATTAAAGTATCTCAAGGAGTTAATATCTCTCACTTGTTTTGATTTGCTCAAGCTAAAAAAATAGCGAGTTTTTAATCAAACACAAGGAATAACTTGGACTGTACCAAAGACCAATGTCCAAGGATCAATCAATATCAATCAACAACCAAAGGTTGGATTTCCAATTGATGATCTTAACGCACAACCTGTATTATTTCAATTATATAAAATATAATGCAGAAAAGAAATAACACATACACCAGAAATTTTGTTAACGAGGAAACCGCAAATGCAAAAAAAACCCGGAACCTAGTCCAGTTTGAATGCACACTGTATTAAGCTGCTACAGACACTAGCCTACTACCAACTAACTTCGGACTAGACTATAGTTGAACCCCTATCAATCTCCCACTGATACAAGGTACAGTTGCACTCCCTACGCCTCTGATCCCAGCAGGATACTACGTACTTGATTCCTTTAGATGATCTTACCCATAACTAAGAGTTGCTACGACCCAAAATCGCAGGCTTTAACAATAAACAAATATGTATCACACAAAAAAGTCTATCAAAGGATAAATTTGTCTCCCACAGATAAACCCTAGGTTTTGTTCCGTCTTATGATATGAAATCAAGGTGAACCGGAACCAATTGATAATCCGGTCTTATATTCCCGAAGAACAGCCTAGATTAATCAATCACCTCTCAACAATCCTTCCTGAATACACAGGCGGTTTGTCAAGGAATCACAAACAGTGAGACGAAGATGTTTGTGACTTCTTTATCTTGCCAATCGGAGAACTCTCACGATCTCAAGCCAATCAAAGATTGTACTCGTACGATAGAAGATGCAAGATCAGATCACACAACTATGATAAAGTAGTATCGGTCTGGCTTCACAACCCCAATGAATTCTTTAAGTCCTTAACCTGATTTTAGAGAAGAAAATCAAAGGTTAATGAAGATCGACTCTAGCAAGAAAACTAGTAGCACACGAAAGTGTGGGGATTAGTTTTCCCAATGCTAGATGCCTCCTTTATATAGCCTTCAAATCAGGGTTTTGCCTTGGTTACAAAGCAATCCTTATTCACCGTTAGATGAAAACCTGATTTATATTCAAGCTAATATTTCTTAACCGTTAGATCGAAAACTTAGCTTGTCATACACACTTGTGGTAAACGTTTACTGGGTTCGTGAAAACCATGCCCAAACGTGTACGTGTATGTTGGTTCAACATAGTAACCCAAAAGGTTAAACATATGAGCATTTCATAGTAACCTTGTTCTTCTTCACCATAACTAGTTCAATGACTTCAAGATGAACTAGTAAGGGAGTTGTTCAATTGCAAGGAAATCTCATGTACTACACAAGACACAATTGAAACAAAGATGATTCTATTCGATTGAATCGGCTCATGAACATTATAGCCACGGTTTGCATAAAGCATTCCTTAGTAATTTAATGATTCATGTTCAGAGCACATCTTTAGATCATAACCACTTAAGCTCACAAACAAGTTCGCGGATTTAAGTACAATCGGTTGAGTTTTCCAAACTCAGCAGAAATTCCCGGAAAGAGAACTTCCACCAGTTCGCGGACTAAGTACACAAACGAGTTTTGGAAAATCCAGCAGAAATTCTCGGTCGAGAACTGATAGGCACATTTTTATGTCTTATATAATCTCAATTGTATATATTATTAGTGCTCGATTTTATATTTATTATGGCTTTTTATGTCCCTGTAGGTATTTTTGGAGAATTAAGCTTTTGCGGCGAAATTGGCTAAAAAAGTGGTTTTTGCGCTCGTGAGAGAAAATTACTATACGGACTCTCAATTTGGATAAGGGGTACTCAGTTACTAAGGAGAAGCCACTTTCTATGTACACCCTGAGACACCCAAGTGCTAAAGGCACCCATCAGTTGGTTAGGGGGACTCCACCTTCTTCACGTTTTAAAGAGAAAAATGGCGGGAAATCAAGTTGGTTTGTTGCGGTGAATACTGGACGAGTTCTGTTGGATTCTCTTCATGGATACGAGTTGGATTGGGCCTGTTGAGATAAAACAGGGATGAGAGGTGTTTACAAATCATAAGAAAAAGGAAGTTAACCTATTTTCCTCAACTAAACAGCGTACATAGAATATCATGGGTATGATCTATATTAGGCAGTTACGTGAAGCTAGGGATATATTGACGGCTAAGATTCAGCCTTCCGAGTTCGGATATGTTTCAGATACTTTCAGCAATTACAAAGACGCGTAGAGAAGTGAAGAAAAGGAAAGTTACGTCACTTTGAGCTAAAACAGGGAAGGAATAATACTCGGTTGTTGTTTTTCGGGAATTACGTGGAGTAGATGATGAAGAATATCTCCATGAAGATTCAAATATGTTAATTAGAAGAGTTTGAAAGGAAACAGAGGCGTGCAAAAGGAAACATGGAGAATAAAATCTCCGGTGACTTGCAGAGAAGAAAAGGGAGTTATTACAAAGATATTCTCGGGATTTACGTGTCTTGTTGTGTATATAAGGTGCTTGGGAATCACAGTAGAGGGGTGTCGAGAGGATGTCCAGAGAAGCAGAAATCAAGAGTTGATGAAACTCTGTTTCTGCTGATGCTGATGATGAAGAACACCAAGAACACGAAGAACAGACTCGCAAGCACAATCGTTTATCAACAGTGTCTAAGACGCACAGCCGTGGGTCGCAGTGCAGTCTAAACAGCAGCAACACTTGTGTTTTATCGTTCATTCTGTGACGCTTTTTGTGCGTCGCAGATTACAATTTCACACCATTTTCTCTTCTTCTTTTCATTGTAAACACCATTTGAGCAATAAATAAATATTTTGAGCGTGTTTTTATCATGATGAGCTAAACCCAACACTGGGACGATGGAGGAGGGTGAATTTCATACACGGGTAAATTTATTTTATTCTTTTTATGACTTTTGCATTAATTTAAAATTGAAATATGATTTGAATTAATTGGTTGTTATTTAATTTGATGATGTATGCTTAGCTTAGGTGTTTTGATACATCATGCTTAGGACTTACAATCGATGTTTTGAGAATCTATCTTGGCAAAATCAGAGTCCATGTTAATTTTATTGAGTTTTAAATTGTCAAAGAATATATGAATGAACCCTGTGTAGTGAATTCGGCCAAATCCTTAGTCCCAGTACCTCTCGCCCATTGTTAATATTTTTGTGTATATATTTTTATTTATAAATCTTTTCAAGTCCGAGCAACGAATTCTTATTTACCGGAATCTTAATACTACAACAAGAACTTCCGTCAGTTCGCGGACTGGGTTCGCAGACTTGGCAAGCTAATTCCACAATCGTACCGATTTCTCTTGATCAACAAAGTTCGAAAACTTCGGTTCAAGGAAAACATGGTTATGTAATCTAAACACTCATTCCAACCATTGAAACATTCTTAGAGGACGTTATATAGTTGTTACACTATTTCTCGTCAAAGCAATTTTCAAAGTGATTGAAACTTTTCATGACTTTCGTCACTAGGTGAAGATAAACCTGATCAAAGCGAAATGCTTTACCAACACACTATTTCGAGAAAAAGATAAGCATTGAATACTCATCTCGAAATGTCAAATGTGTATGATCCAGTCTATATAACATACGACTTTTGTCTCATAAGAAGTAGGAGATAGAATAGATAGACTTTTGAGTGATAGATAAGTTCAAGTCTCCACATACATTTTTGTTGATGAAGTTCCATGGTTTCTTTTGTAGATCTTCGTCGTTGTATGATGAATCTCCATGAAGTCCTTGAGCTTACTACACTTTCCTATCCTAGTCCGAGACTTAGCTATAATAGGCTAGAAATCAAGACTCATAGTTTTGATCACTAACATTGACAAACATGCTTGATAGTGCAACGCATGCGATGTTGACCGAGCTATGCTCTAACAATCTCCCCCTTTGTCAATTTTAGTGACAAAACTATTAATACATATGGAATACAAAAAAGATAAACTTTAGTGGCTCCTATTCCATAGTCTAATCTTCAATGTTCCTTGAAATATTCGTCCTTCCAAGTACTCCAATGATCCCAAAGGTTTTAAGTTTAGCACCATCGTTGTTGAAGATCCGTAGCTATAACAATGACAGAAATCGATATTCTCGATCATCATTATATAGTGACATAGTATTATTATGTAACATCAAAGTCCAATTGCATCACGACTTTAACAACAATACTATGGTGATATGTATCACTCCCCCTTAGTCAATACTCCATCTCGATCATGGAAACCACTCCCCCTTACACAATGATCCGAAAACCATATGTATTTTTAGTGTGAACTACATTATTTCTCCCCTTTTTTGTCAATAAAATTGGCAAAGGTAAAAGAACGGGATCATAATGAAATTTCCACAAGAGACATTTCATGGACTAAAAGAAAATAAAACATACCAACTTAATTTAGATGCAATCATAAAGCCGAAGCTAAATGCATTCATCAAGGAGTTTAAAGATACAAGATAACCCCTCTAAAATTCCACAGCCGCATACCCCTCAAGATATTACCATTAAGCACAAGTTCAAAAGAACTCTCCCCCATTTGATGTCATTCCCGAAAGAACAATAGAGCGACCTTAATTTCGAGCGAAAAGAAGGATTTTTTAATTGGACACCAAAAATTATGGGAATGATTTTCTATATCCAAAACTCAACCAAATTAATCACAAGTAAACCCATGATTAATTCAATCGGAATACGCAACTAAATCAAACCACAAAAGTGATCAATTTAATTGATTGTGCTCAACATAAGTAAACCTAAGGAGCTACGTCTAAGCCAATCATATGGAGATGCCTAACTTAATCGTTCAAATACTCAACACAAGGAAAACCTTACGGAATATATGACTACATTAACCAATAAAATATGATTAGTATAGTCGTTCATATACTCAACACAAGAACTTTTGGAATATATGAAAACTCAACTAGATTAATTACAAGAGAACCTATAATTAACCTAATTGGAATACACAACCAAACTAATCACCGAAGTAATCAATTTAATTGTCAATTGTTTTGCTCGACAAAAGAAGACTTTCGGAGCAAATAACTAAATAACCAATCAAGATGATTAATTTAGTTCATAATGCTCAACATATAGCATCTTATGGAACAACCAACCAAGCCAATAAGAATAATCGACTTAGTCGTATCGTGCTCAACATAAGACACATAATGGAGCCTTCACGGTAATACATAACGAAATGGATCAATTAAGATCAATACCGTGGATAACATTCAAGGATATATTCTATTTTCCATCATTATATGCATAACGACATAATAGACTTTATCCTTGTCATACAAAAGATTTCATCCTATTTTCCATCAAATAAATGACTGCATAGGCATAACTTTTGTATTTGTCAAAAGTCCATTCGTCCTTTCATCAATACGAATATCAATTTATGAACGACTTAGTATTGACCGATATATGGGACCTTCAAATTCACGGACGCAAACAATACATATCCCATAAAAATATTGCAACACTTCAAAATAGATTAATACTACAATAACCATCATCCTCCAAATATTTTTAGAATTTAAAACAAATAAATCTAAAAACATGAATATGAAAACGCTGGACATATCTATGTATAATCACAATAATGGCTATTCCAAACTCTAGTAATCCTTCTCAAAAATAAGAATAAATTCTCATAAGAAGTTTCCTAGGCAACATGACAAACTCGTAATGCACATATAAGATGATTTATCCTTAGAGGGTATAATCCATCTTTTTCACCCGGATTTACACCAAGAATATCTACCGAAGGCGTATAAAAAGATTTTCAAAGAGGAACATACAAAGTCATTAACGACCATGCACCATGATTGTGAACATTCAAGAATAGTAATGCGTACTACTGCCCATTCTTGAACTTCCTTCTTTGTGAGTCACCAAAAACATTCTTGTTAAAGCTACAAATGAGCTTAGAAGAGTACTACTCCATGAATCCAAGTGCCTAAGTCCAAGAGAAGTGGAACAAGTACAACAAAACGGAGCAAAACACTCAAAAACAAGATACAAGACAAATACTAATCTTTAACTCATCCAAATTCAAGGTTTCTCATCTCCATTTTGAAGAGAATTCAAAGAGTAAGAGAATTCAAAAAGAATGAGTTCATTCCGAGTTCTAACGAAGAAGTTACGGCAAGAACAAGTTGACGGAATATCGACGTCTACAAGCAAATATGCATACGGGTTTGCAAACGAATTTTTCAAGTCCGCGAACTTAAACCCCTGAATTTTGATTTTAAATCATGTTATGCATACCTGGTATGTGTACCATGTAGTCCAAACATCTCGAACTATTATTTTCAAACCTAAACAATTAAGAACCTTAAACACAGATCAAGTTAGGTAGAAAAGAACGATAAGAAAGGTACGTGAATCACTATAAGTTCTCTAAGCAAATAAAAGTTCAAATCTTTCTCAAGTTTATAGGCATACCTTTTTTTAGATGAATCCAATCGAATTCTATCGTCTTACCGAACATAATTTGTGTGCCCCAATTCTTGTGCTTCCCTCACCATATACAAAGCAGGGCATTATTTGGTGAGGATGCACTTCCAACACAATCAAGTTGCGTTGGGGTGAACAAAGTCTTGCTCACCACAAGTGACCTTTGGATTATCATGAAAGAGATCACTTTTAGAACCTTTCACATCCAATTCCATTTTTCCAAAAAACTTGTTAAGTTCCAACATCATGGATACTGCCTCTTCCATAGTCATGGAGTTTTCTGGAAGATCATTCCTTTTCACACTCAAAACATCATTGTCTTTCTTCGGTATCCACTTCTGATTGCGTTTAGGAACAGTCGGAACATTCTTCCCATCACTATCTTCTAGAATTCTCGGAAGAGTATTCGATTGACTATTCTTTTGCAAGTTAGTCTTTCTCCAATTGGGAGCATCGGATCTTGTCTTCGTCTTTACGAAGTTATTCTTTTGATAACCATTAAGATTGTGAAAAGGATTAGTATGACGTTTATAGTTCATTTGCCTAAAGGTTGGACAATTACAACCTGTAACGTTAAGAGGATCAGTCTTAACTTACGATCTTGGTTTCACAACTTCTTGTGATGCCCAAACAAGAACATCATGAAGTTTCTCATTCCTTATACGGAAACGACATCTCCTTTCCAAGTGACCTTTATTTCCGCAATAGTGTCAAACATAAGGAATGTTCTTACCTCAATCCGTGTGTGCTAACTTTGGAGGTTGATAAAATTTGCTCTTTTGAACCTCAACTTCCGGTGAAGGTATTTCACTTTCGCCATCAGTGGAAACCTTTTGTTGAGAAGAATCACTAGCCTTGACAAATTTTAGCTCTTTGCTAGTACTTGGAGCATCTATTCCCTTATAGCCCAATCCTCGTGTATCACGATGATTTTTACTTTCGCCATCAGTGGAAACCTTTTCTCTGTCGTCAAAACTTGTTTGCTGGGAGTTAAACCTTGCTTCAGATTCCGCAAGTTTCTCTTCCAACAAAAGTACTTTTGATAAAGATTATCACATTCAAGTGACTTCATACGTAGGTTTTCCTCAGAATCCTTGAGGATCGATTCGGTAGAACGATTCGAAAAATAAACACCTGCATAACATCTTCTCAATTTCTTGTTTTCTCGACAGAGAGGAGTCAGAAGAGGTGTGACATGAGAAGTTGTAATCTTCTTCGTATTCCAAGAATCTAAAAACTTAACATACTCTGAGACTTCCTCATCAACATCTCTATCAATATTTGAATCACCTTCATCAGAAAGTTCATCCAACTGTTCTTATAGGAGAGTTTCCCAATCAACAGTTTTTACATCAAGAGAATGTTTAGATATTGACTTAGATGTGACAGTTCTCTCAGGTGAATCCAAGCTTTTAGAATCATCTGGTAATTTCTGAACTGGTACGTTATCAGAGATAGACTCATCCATAATCAGATCGCTACAAACACAGACTTTTGAGGTCTTTAAACGTGTTTGCCTGCTCTAATACCAATTGAAAAAGCGGGGGTCTAACAACACCACCCAATATTTCGCTTAGCAATCTGTATGTACTAAATCCGAAATACTTTGCTAGAGAATCACCTAGACAGTCAGACTCAATCTAGATTAAAGTATCTCAAGGAGTTAATATCTCTCACTTGTTTTGATTTACTCAAGCTAAAACAATAGCGAGTCTTTAATCAAACACAAGGAATAGGACGGTACCAAAGACCAATGTCCAAGGATCAATCAATATCAATCAATAACCAAAGGTTGGATTTCCAATTGATGATATTAACGCACAACCTGTATTATTTCAATTATATAAAATATAATGCATAAAAGAAATAACACAGACACCAAAAATTTTGTTAACGAGGAAACCGCAAATGCAGAAAAACCCCGGCACCTAGTCCAGTTTGAATGCACACTGTATTAAGCCGCTACATACACTAGCCTACTACCAACTAATTTCGGACTGGACTATAGTTGAAGCCCTACCAATCTCCCACTGATACAAGGTACAGTTGCACTCCCTACGCCTCTGATCCCAGCAGGATACTACGCACTTGACTCCCTTAACTGATCTTACCCACAACTAAGAGTTGCTACGTCCCAAAATCGCAGGCTTTAACAATAAACAAATATGTATCACACAAAAAAGTCTATCAAAGGATAAATCTGTCTCCCACAGACAAACCCTAGGTTTTGTTCCGTCTTATGATATGAAATCAACGTGAACAGGAACCAATTGATAATCCGGTCTTATATTCCCGAAGAACATCCTAGATTAATCAATCACCTCTCAACAATCGTTCCTGAATACACAGGCGGTTTGTCAAGGAATCACAAACAGTGAGACGAAGATGTTTGTGACTTCTTTATCTTGCCTATCAGAGAACTCTCACGATCTCAAGCCAATCAAAGATTGTACTCGTACGATAGAAGATGCAAGATCAGATCACACAACTACGATAAAGTAGTATCGGTCTGGCTTCACAATCCCAATTAAGTCTTTAAGTCGTTAACTTGATTTTAGAGAAGAAAATCAAAGGTTAATGGAGATCGACTCTGGCAAGAGAACTAGTAGCACACGGACGTGTGGGGATTAGTTTTCCCAATGCTAGATGTCTCCTTTATATAGCCTTCAAATCAGGGTTTTGCCTTGGTTACAAAGCAATCCTTATCCACCGTTAGATGAAAACCTGATTTAGTTTCAAGCTAATATTTCTCAACCATTAGATCGAAAACTTAGCTTGTCACACACACTTGTGGTAAACGTTTACTTGGTTCGTGAAAACCATGCCCAAACATGTACGTGTATGTTGGTTCAACACAGTAACCCAAAAGTTTAACCATATGAGCATTTCATAGTAACCTTGTTCTTCTTCACCATAACTAGTTCAAATGACTTCAAGATGAACTAGTTAGGGAGTTGTTCAATTGCAAGGAAATCTCATGTACTACACAAGACACAATTGAAACAAAGATGATTTGATTCGATTGAATCAGCTCATGAACATTATAGCCACGGTTTGCATAAAGCATTCCTTAGTAATTTAAAGATTCATGTTCAGAGCACATATTTAGATCATAACCACTTAAGCTCACAAACAAGTTCACGGACTTAAGTACAATCGGTTGAGTTTTCAAACTCAGCAGAAATTCCCGGAAAGAGAACTTCCGCCAGTTCGTGGACTGAGTTCGCGAACTAAGCACACAAACGAATTTTGGAAAATCCAACAGAAATTCTCGGTCGAGAACTTTCGTCAGTTCGCGGACTGGGTTCGTGGACTTGGCAAGCCAATTCCACAATCCTAACGATTTCTCTTGATCAACAAAGTTCGAAAACTTCGGTTCAAGGAAAACATGGTTATGTAATCTAAACTCTCATTCCAACCATTGAAACATTCTTAGAGGACGTTATACAGTTGATACACTATTTCTCGTCAAAGAAATTTCAAAATGATTGAAACTTTTTATGACTTTCGTCACTAGGTGAAGATAAACCTGATCAAAGCGAAACGCTTTACCAACACACTATTTCGAGAAAAAGATAAGCATTGAATACTCAGCTCGAAATGTCAAATGTGTATGATCTAGTCTATATAGCATACTACTTTTGTCTCATAAGAAGTAGGAGATAGAATAGATAGACTTTTGAGTGATAGATAAGTTCAAGTCCCCACATACCTTTTTGTTAATGAAGTTCCACGGTTCATTGTGTAGATCTTCATCGTTGTATGATAAATCGCCATGAAGTCCTTGAGCTTACTACACTTTCCTATCCTAGTCCGAGACTTAGCTATAATAGGCTAGAAATCAAGACTCATAGTTTTGATCACTAACATTGACAAACATGCTTGATATAGCAACGCATGCGAGGTTGGCCGAGCTATGCTTTAACAGTATTGATGGTGGAGGAACTGGAGAAGAAGTTGTTCAATCACAACAAATGGATATTGTTCCAACAAGCTCATGTAAATCAGCATCCGTGGGACGACCAGCTCCTCGAATGAGACTCAAGGGTTTGGCTAGGGGTTTAAGTAGTGCAAATAACTCTTCCTAGTCAAGTGGGAATCCTAGTGATCCTAAGCGGCCCAATCGAAATCTCTCGGACAAAGATGCATATCCTGGCCTAGAAAGCTTCAAAGCTAACTTCCCTGACATAACACTAAACACTAATTTGGACAGGGATGACTATACAGATTCTGCTAACAAGGTGAAAGTGGTCGAAAACAGGAGGGATGATGCACCACATGTATGGCCAAGGGGAACAGTTGATGATGTCACAAAATGTGTTTCCAATGAAGCTAATGATGTGGAACTGTCGAGGGGCTGCTAAACCCTCATTTTCTCATGTTGCTGGGGACCTGATTAAGGTCCATCATCCTACTTTGCTGGTCATTGTGGAGACTAGAATGACTGGACAACATGCTTATCAGGTAGTTGGCAATTTAGGCTTCTCTTGTGTTATGTGTCTTGGTTCTAGTGGATTTTCAGGAGGTCTTTGGTTACTTTGGAATGGTAACAATATTGATGTTCAAGCTACAAATGTGTCGCGATGGTGCATTCATGCAGTGATTAACCCTATGTTTGGGAAACCATGGATTTTATCATATTTATATGCTAGCCCGAATAAAATACATCGACAGATCACTTGGAATGAACTTTATACAGTTTCTCAACTAGGTTGTCCAATGGCTGCAATCGGGGATTTCAATGTTATTGCTTTTGTCAGAGATAAAAAGGGAGGAGTGCTTCCTGATTTTAATCTACTTTCTGAGCTTAATAATGTTTTAAATTATTGTAATCTTATTAGACTTGAAGCTGCAGGTCAAAGGTTCACGTGCAACAACAAACAAGTTGGGAGAAGAAATGTGCAGGAAAGATTGGACCGTATTTGTTTTAATGACGAATGGAGAAGACTTCATCCTAACTGTCAGGTATTTCATCTTAGCTTTTACAATTCTGATCATAGAGCACTTCTGGTAGATTTGGACCCAAAATCTAGCTTTAAAAGAAGACCTTATATGCTTGAGGCCATGTGGCTTGAGGATACTCGTTTCAGAGATGTGGTTGTTGATAACTGGAATGGTTCTCCTAATAGTCTGAATAGCCCTAACAAATCTGGTCTTTTATATTCTAATTTTAAGAAGTTGCGTAATAATTCAAAAAACATGGAATCGAAATATTTTTGGCTCCATCCATAAAAATGTTGAGAAGGCCCGTGCTGACTTAGAGTTAGCTCAGAATCATTTCTGCCAAGACCCAAGTCTTATCAATAAGGATATTGAGATGACTTGTTTGAGTAATTATTTGTATCAGCTTGAATTGGAGGAGATTCATTGGGCTCAAAAATCCATGGTTCAATGGCTTAAATATGGCAATCTGAATACTCGTTTTTTTCCATATAGCTACTCTTATTAGAAGACATAGGAATAAAATTTTGGCCTTAAAAGATGCTACTGGGTGTTGGAAATATGAGGCGGTGGAGATAGAGTCTCTTATTACTAAATTTTAAGGAGTTATATTCAGGGTCTACTGTTAGTATTCCTCCTTATATTTATAATCTAGTGCCCAAATTTATCCAGGATTGCGATAGTAGAGATCTCACTAAGAGAGTCTCAAATCAAGAGATTTACATTTGTATAAAAGGCATGAGTCCCCTTAAAGCCCCATGTCCCGATGGTCTTCCAGGGCTTTCTTTATCAAGTACTTGGATCTTGTGGGTACTTCGGTGTGTGATTCTATCAGAGAGTTCTTTATTCCAAGCAGATGAACTTATCTCTTAATGAAACTTTTATTACTCTCATTCCTAAAGTGGAACGGCCTTCTACTGTTAAGAACTTTAGGCAAATTAGTCTTTGTAACTTTGTTTACAAAGTTATCGCAAAAATTATGGCTAATCGGCTCCGACCTTACTTGCCCGGATTTATTTCCCCTTTTCAGCATGCTTTTATTCAAGATAGATCCATTTTTGAATCTATTATCATGACTAATGAGGTATTTCATTCTATCAAGAATAAGAAAGTTTCTAAGGGATGGATGGCTTTGGAAATTGATTTCGAGAAAGCCTAACGTCTTAATTGGTTTTTATTTTGACAGTCTTCAGAGTGTTAGGATTTAATGATACTTGGGTTAGTTGGGTTTAATCTTGTATTTCTTCTGTATCTTACCGTATTCTGATAAATGGTAGCCCAGGAGAAAAGTTTCTTCCAACTTGTGGTAATAGGAAGGGAGACCCATTGTCTCCCTATATTTTTATCACTTGTTTAGAAATTTTATCTCGAATGATTAATGCTGGTATCATCAATAAGGATATCTCAGGTTTCAAAATAGCTGGTGGTGCCCCTTTGATTACGCACAGTTTTTATGCTGATAATAGATTAATATTCCTTGAAGCTAATCTTAAGAATGTTCGGGGTATTAGGGACATTCTTGACACTTTTTGTAGCTGGTCTGGTCAAATCGTCAATAAGGAGAAGTCTATCGTAGTTTTTTCTCCAAATGTTCATCGACGAATTGCGGGTCATCTGGCTCGTGGGCTTCATATGAAGGCTAGTAAGAGTCCAGGAAAGTAATTAGGGTGTACTGTGCAGTGGGGTAGACTTAAATTGGCAGATTTTACGGACTTCCTCTTAAGGCTCACCAATAAGTTGCAGGGCTGGAAGATTAATTCCTTAAATTTTGATGGTCGTGATGTTTTAATCAAATTTTTTCTTGATCCTTCTTTGAACCACTTAATGTCTGCTCTTAAAATTCCTACGGGTATTCTTCGTCATGTTGATAAACTTATGAGGAATTTTTTATGGCAGAATAAAAATGGCGCTTCACGAATGCATGCTATTGGGTGGGATTATGTGTGCAAGCCTGTAGAGCTTGGTGGGCTTGGTATCAAAGACCTTGATCTCCATAATCTCTCTTTTTTGTCCAGGACTGCTTGGCGAATATTTTCTAATCCCAACTGTCTTATTTCTAAGCTTCTTAAAGCTAAATATTGTAGGTCCAGAAACTTTTGGGATTGTGAAGTTAAAGCTGGCAGTACTAGATATTAGAAAAGTTTGATCAGATGAAGGGATATTATTAAAGCTAGTTTAAGATGGTCTATTGGAGATGGTTCATGTACTAAGGTTTGGGATGATCCGTGGGTCTTTAATTATCCTCTGCGACATTTAGTTCCTGATATCCCCCTTGAGCTTCGGGACTTAAGAGTGTCTGCTTTAATGGATATAGAGAATGGTGTTTGGAAGCTTGATCGTCTCGAAGGTTTACTTCATACTGACGTGATAGATCAAATTCTTTCAATTCCTATTCCGACCAGACCCCAACGTTCTGATTCACTCGTTTGGGGTGAGACTCCTTCAGGAAACGTCAATGTTAAATCAATGTACCAGCACCTTTGTAAGGAAAATTTTGGTACTAATGATATGGGGACTTGGTGGAAGGCCTTGTGGAGACTCAAATGCCCATCGCATCTTAAACATTTTTTTTGTGGCAGGTAGCTCATACAAAAGTTTTGGTCCGGAGTCATCTTGTACAGCGTGGATTAGATATTTCTACTTTGTGTCCTCTTTGTGCTATAAATTCTGAAACCATTGAACACTTGATGATTGAATGCTCTGTCTCGAGACATATTTGGGATTGGTGTAGACAAAATTTGAATTTGTGTCTTGAGGAGGGTCCAATTTATGTCAGATGGGTGGTTAAAAATGCGAGATTGAAACCTAATAGCACTTATGTGCTATGGGAAACTATATTCGCCTTTCTGATCTGGCATATTTGGTGTTCTAGGAATAAAAGAGTTTTCGAGAATGTTAACTTCGTTTATGAAGGATTTATTGCCCAAGTTATGAAGGGAGCTTCAGAGTATTTATCTGCCAACATGCTTCTGCTCATAACAAGGAGTTTAGACATCAAATATTTGTCAACTGGAATTGTCCTCCTCCTTCTTATCATAAGTTAAATGTGGATGGTGCTTCTACTGATTATCGCTATGCAGGAACAGGTGGAGTCATTTGAAATGACCAAGGGAGATTTGTGGCAGGTTTTTCCAAGTACATCTACAAAAATGGAAACAATATGGCGGAATTGTGGGCAGTCAGGGAGGGCCTTAAACTGGATGCAAGTTTAGAAATCTCCAAGCTTGTCGTTGAAAGCGACTCTCATTATATTGTCAGCCTCTGTTGAAAGGATTGTGACGTTCCTTGGTATTTCGCGAGCTTAGTTGAGGATATCAACTTTCCGTCCAGGGATTTTACTTCTATAGTTTTTGTACATCAGTATATGGAGGCCAACTATGCAGCGGATTTTTTGGCTTAAAAAGCTGCTAAATGATACGATAAGTTGTTTCTGGTTGCAAAATCCTCCTAGATTTTTGCTTGATATTTTGAATCAAGATGTCATGGGGAGGGTCTTCCCCAGGTTTGTAAGGCCCGACTAGTTTTTCTTAAATGAATCGTTACTACAAAAAAAAAAAAAAAGAGAGAGAGCATTACCATAGTTTTCAAGTATTTATAGTCCCAATTCCCAATTATAGTATAAATTAATAATAATTACTTATAAGAAAATTGAAAAGTTTTTTATATATCAAAATGAAATTGTAACATATATTTAGTTGTGTTAGGTTAATTAGGGTTTATACATACATTGTATTTGTATATGTTTTTAATTACAGTTATTGATCGACCAAGAATTTAAATGGTTTAAATAAGGTTATTGACCAGCAATTTCCAATGGGTGAATATCTAGTTTTCTGTAGTCAATATTCAATAGTAGAATAATTCAAATTCTAAATCTTTAATTCAATTTATTAACGTTATCAATAGGAAATATTCTCCAAATTAATATATTTTTGAAAATATTTTCCAAATCTTTAAAAAAACATTAAACAAAAAATTTATTTTATAGTATTCATGTGTAAATAATACTTATGTTTATTTGTGTGTTTTTCTCTCTGCGTGAAGAATTCTTTCTCTCCCAAATTTTATGAGTGCAAGATTAAGGTTTCACCTAGTTTCTCCAATAAAAGTTTAAAATTCATCCGTAAGAAGGATTGCTGGTTTATTTAACTTCTCGCATTTTAGATCCTCTGGTAATCTCAGTTAGTACATTCCGAATTTCTTTCTTTTTTTAATTATTTTTCAGTTTCAGATTTTGGTTATTTCTTGTGGGCCGTGGTCCTAATGTCCCTAATTATAGATTTCATCAAATTCTTTTAGGAAGATCTCTGTGCAGCACACACAACTCATCCACTAGGGGTTAAAAACTTAAAAGGTTAGTTGATGCATATGAGCTCCAATATGCACCTTTATTTTTTAACAAACGTAAATAGAAATATTGTTTTTATATGCACCTTTATTCTTGACGGTATGTATAGAATTATATTGTTTTTTGTAGATCGGAAACCCTAAATAGATTAAAGGCACACAAGTCGTATGCAGGAAAATTAATTACACCTAAAGAAGAGCATAAAGCTCCAGGAGTTAACCAAAGACTTCGACATTCTAAGCTAACAAGATCCACCACAGTAGAGCGAATAGAGAGCAACAACAATAATCAAGGAGGAAACTCATCATCGTATTAAATGGTTAAGCACGTTATTTTCAATCATCGATTATGACATTCTCCTGTATCTCGGCATTCCTCTACTTATTAATAATTAGCGCTTTCTCATATGCTTCAGCTTGTTCAAGCAGTGTGTGGCCGGTGACTCTATCAGGGTGCAACATAAATAATGCAATTCTGGTAATTGATTGTAGCTGAGTGCAAGAATTATTGAATGTCAGTACAATAAAAAATACATAAGGAACATTGAATTATATCAAGCATGGGACTTCAAATCGCATCTAAATTATTTATAGTAATATAAACAATATAATGTAAAATTTGAACAGTAATATTCTGACTGACCTCTTCTTTGCTTTTCAGGTCGCTTGGTACCCAAAATCCTAGCCAACAGAGTACTGAGGTGAGAGTTGTACAACTTTTTATCCTTTGGTTCAGCCTCTGAGACACCTCTTCCCGAATCCGAATCAGTTGAAACTCTTTTGGAAGTCATATGCCAGTTTCCATCAATTCTAAATAAAAAAAAGGTTTTTTAGTACAACGAGTAAAAAAGAGAGCCAAATTACCTAAAATTTGAAATTCGGCATTAATACATATATAACAATACCGAAACTTTTAGGGTTTCGATCTTTTCTGGAGATGAGTCTTTTAAGGGAGACAAAAGCTTGAAGGAGGAAAACATTCCAACGTACAAATATACAATAACGATTTATGGTGGAACTGTGATGAGTTAACATCAAGTTAACACCTTGTGGACGAAAACCCGTCAGAAAGGATATATTTCTAATTTTGTTTGAAACCGTGACACTTTCTAATTAAGAAAAAAAAGAGTTTAAGAAATAACAAACAAATCCTGAGACATAAATTAAGAAACAAAGTAATCACCAGTTCCATATCCACCATTAAGCCCAAAATAGAAACCAGTCAGATGTACATTTCTCCCGCCCACGACATCTAAGACAACAACATCTTCCTTTTCCTCCAACTCAATGTTAAAATTATGCGATTCTTCACTGATTGAACATAAAGATAATGGACTCTTGTTCCCTAATTTACACAAAACCGCAACAAACTCACGTCTACTTTGATCGACTAATGTTGCCTGGTATATTTATATATTTGCAAGAATGAATACTAATATTTAATAAAGACAAGTCGGAAAGGAAAACATAAATATGCTTGATTGGAGCTCCATTAAAAAATTAAACTTGGTGAGAAGCTTACCTGAGAAATACGGAGCAATCCCAGAGAGCTATTGTACCTGTGCGTGTACGGATTTCCCGGTTCTAGTTCTACTCCTTACAAATTTGAAATACACAAATGAAGATAAAATGTTTATAATATGTACTTAACGAACCAACTGCATATGCAATCGCTTATGGTCTTGATAAAAAGGGAACTTTTGTTGGTGAGAATCTTTGATCTTGGTGGGGGTACTTTTGATAATTCGATAATCAACATAGAAGAGGGTATGCTTGAAGTCAAGGCTACAACTGGAGATACACATATTGGAGGAGAGGATTTCAATAGTAGAATGGTTTAACAAAGTGATTAACCATTCTGCTATTGAAATCCTCTCCCCCAAAATGTGTATCCTCAGCAATAGCCTTGACTTCAAACATACCCCTCTTTTATGTTGATTTTCGAAACATTAAAAGTACCCCTAAAATTAACTTGAATCATTGGCCTCTCATTTTCACTAGCAACGACCTTGAATGGCCAAAGTTTGATGTCACTTTGAACAATCTTTTAACTGAATTTCCTACCAATTAAACGATTTGCATCTACAACCAACAGAAAAATAAATAGACTCAGAAAATGATCTATATATATGAACTCTAGGAACAATCAAGGATGAAATAATCGATAACATTTGCAGTATTATCAAACAAATTAAGAGGATGGTCATGATAGTCGAAACTGAAAACTAATGTAATGCGTATTATTAACGAACCAACTGCAGCTGCAATCGCATACGGTCTCGATAAAAAGGGAACTTTTGTTGGTGAGAATCTTTAACCTTGGTGGGGGTGCTTTTGATGTTTCGATAAATATTTGAAATCAAGGCTACAAATGGAGATACACATATTGGAGGAGTGGATTTTAATAGCAACAAAGTGATTAACCATTCTGATATTGAAATCTTCTCCACGAAGATGTGTATTCCCAACTGTAGCCTTGTCTTCACCCTCTTTTATGTTGATTATCGAAACATCAAAAATACCCCTACAATTAACTTGAATCATTGGCCTCTCATTTTCACCAGCAACGACCTTGAATGGCCAAAGTTTGATGTCACTTTGAAAAATCTTTTGACTGAATTTCCTACTAATTAAACGTTTTGCATCCACAACCAACAAGAAAATAAATAGACTCAGAAAATGAAAATGATCTCTATATATGAACTCTAGGAACAATCAACGATGAAATAATCGATAACATTTGCAATATTATTCAACAAATTAAGAGAACAACAATCCAATAAACCAAATCCGTGGGATTCCATTTTAGTAAATATCAATAACAGAAATCGAAATTGAACCAAGGATGTCTAAATGATTTACCAAAAACTATGTTGATAAAATTCGTGGATGCTTGATTTTTCACACCTTCTCCAATCAAACTTTCAGTATCAGTAAAAGAAACATAAGATGGTATAGTTTTGTTTCCTTGATCATTATCAATGGTGTAGTTCTTTTTCCTCCTCATCCCTCTGTTCTTTCACCCATTTTAATGAATTGCAGAGATAAGTGACGAAAACGGGGAAACTTTAGAAGGAAATTTTGAAGAGATGAAGTTGTTATTTACAAGGATTTTCAGTGAAGTGTGTGGAGGTTTTAGTGTGAGAGAGAGCGGTTTACTGTAAAAAGAGTTGATTTTATTCTCAGAGAAAGACTGAGAGAGACGAAGTGGTGTTTTCAAGAAAAAGAAAATAAAACGAAGAGACAGGGGAGAGTTAAAACTGAATTGATTTAACTAGACCAGCGTCACCACTAACCCACTTGGGCGTTAATAACATTGAGGGGTAAATGATCTGACAATCCTGAAAACGGTGTTACACGTTTGCTATATTCTCTTTCTCAATATAGTCAACACGTTTATCATTTAATCCCTTGGGTCCCACCATCCCCAATTTAAAGGCAGAGAACTAAAATTCTCTGCAACATTCGGGTTCTATATTGTCAAATTGCTATCTCATATATTGATATATAGCATTTGATTTGGAAATTTGGCATCGCGGCGTACTGGCACACCAAATAATGATAAATAACGTAATTTAAAAACGCGTTTGTATGTAAACGTAAGTATTAATTCTTTGTGTCTTACGCGCGTTTTAAGAGACGTCCACACCTGACGGGTTTTAAAATACCTTTCACTTTCGAGAAGAGATCAAGAGATTAAAAAACGTGTTTCGACTTAAACGTAATTTAAAACCACGTTTCAACATGAACGATATTTATAACAACGTGGTGCTATATTGTCAAATTGTCAAATACAGTTGCCAAATATAGAAACTCTGTTTGGAAATTTGAGAATTTGGCTTCGAATATAACATTTGAGATCTAAGAGTACGCCCAGTTTCGTTACCAAATATAACTTTTGGCAACAACACTGCGGTTCCCTATAAAACCATTTCCAATATGGTTTCTTCCATAACCTTGCTAAAGAATAGTGATACTGACTAATTTAGTTAATGCCCTTGGTAGCTCCAAGGACGAATAAACTTTTTCAACACTTTAATGGCGATGGAAACTCTAAATGAATGTATTGGAAATTTGGAATTGATAATGGAGTCTAGTGATTCAATTTAATTACTACTAGTACAGTACTAGACAGTCGCGTTTAGACGCTTCCAATTAATTTCGGCAATCTTAACTCGTAAGTCCTATGGTAATGAACTTTGCAAGGCTTTGGTGTAGAGAACTGGTGTAAAACGTTTGCATTTATCGAGGCTGGCAGTCTATCTATCTCTAAAAGAAGATGCATGCCTACTTAAAAGATACATTGAATTTGTACTCTAATCGGCATTTCATCCTTCACTGACTAAGAAAATGAACCTAAGGTTGTGTTCGATATGAGTTAATTCCATGAAATTATCCATCTTTCCATAGAAAGATCCTGTTTTCCATCGTTTGGTCAAAAATCTGTTTCCATGGAATTGCAATAAAAGCGTGGCCTAAAGTATGTTTTAAACTCAATTCCGTGGAATTCCATGGAAAGTCTTTCCTTATGTTACATATCTTACATTAATAACACTTTTAACTGTTACAATTGATTTATGAACAAAACTTTTTTTGGGCCCCCAATAATTTAGGGCCATAGGCGGCCGCCTAGCTAGCCTGCCCCCTAAGACGGTCCGATCATATGTTAGTTTCAACATATTTTTTAACTGTGAAACATTTTTTTATTATGAATATTCAATTTTGCAGCTATATTTCTATACTCATTTGTGTAATTTTTATGTTGAAAATATCCAAACTCTTGTGAAAAACCTCTGTTTCGGGTGAAAATATCCAAACTCTTGTTTTGGTTTTTGATTGATTTCCTACTACCAAGATCAGATTCGATTGATCTTGGCTCAGATACCAACTTTTGGATATTTTGGGTAATAAAAAATAGATAGGTTACACAACTTTTGGTGCAAAACAGAAACATCACATGTGAAGAATATAAACTGCACATGTGACCTAATATTGGAGATAGGTTACACAACTTTTGGTGTAAAACAGAAACATCACATGAACTAACATACTAGTTCTATACAGTTTACTAATTGAGTTTCACCATCGTCATTCTTCCATTCTTCCATGTGAAGAATATAAACTGCACATCACATTAACTAACAATTTTGATCATCTTGGGACATATGATAACATCAACGAGCTTCAGCTTAGTACGTGAATCAGGTAAATCTCTTTTGTTAATTATTACGCATGTTGGTTTACTTTATTATGCCCCAGATTCTATACAGTTTACTAATTGAGTTTCGCCATCGTCATTCTTCAATTATTACAGCTGCTGCATAATTGTGTTCAAAATAAAAACATTTGTATCTCTGTCAGTTTTCGATTAACTAAAAACATCAAAAACATTCAAAGAGGAAAACTCCGAGTCCCGTTTTTACTGAAATGTTGAATATAGATCATCTTGGGATATATGATGACATTATTCCGCTACAACACCGAGTCCCATTTTTACTGAAATGCTGAATATAGATCATCTTGGGATATATGATAACATTATTCCGCTACAACATTTTACGCTGAGAAATCTCTGAAACATTCTAATTTGAATTGCTGAATGATTATATTAAGACTCTATTAATGACAATTTACTAACGGGCCAAACTGAATGAAAGAACATATTCTGAATTGCTGAATTTATAATCAAGTTCCAAGAAGAAAAGGGTAAGAAGATAAAGTTAATGACGTATTCCCTCATTTCAGGCAATAGAAGTTGTAGCGACCACTGAGTGAATGCGTGTGGTGTTAGTTGTGTGAGTAGTATTTTTTAGTTAATGTGATGTGCAATTTATATTCTTCACATGAACTAGTATGATAGTTCATGTTATGTTTCCTTTTTTCACATGAACAAGTATGATAGTTAATGTAATATTTCTGAATGGTTATATTAAGACACTATTAAAGATAATTAACTAACTGGCCAAACTGAAATGAAAGAATATATTCTGAATTGCTGAATTTATAATCAAGTTCCAAGAAGAAAAGGGTAAGAAGATAAGGTTAATGACGTATGCCCTCATTTCAAGAAATAGATGTTATTAATTAGTATTATACAAGTTGGTTTACGTTGATATTCCCAAGATTCTAAAAGCTTAGTAATTTTGTTTCACCATCATCATTATTCCATTATCACAACCTCTAGATAATTGTATGTTAAAGAAAATTAGTTGAATCTCAGTATCCGATTGACTAAAAACAAAAACATCGGAAGAGGAAAACACCAAGTCCCATATATTCGCACTGAAATGCTGAATATTGATCATCTTGGGACATATGATGACATCATCCCACTTGACATTATTCCATTACAACATTTACGGTGAGAAATCTTTGGAACATTTTGACCTGAGTTGCTGGATGGTTATATATTCTGTCTTCATTAGTGACAGATAACAAACCAGCCAAAGCGAAACACATGAAAGTATTGTGAATTGATTAATTTCTAATCAAGATCCTAGAAGAAGCAGGTAAGAAAAGGTTGATAATGTATGCCCTCATTTCAGGCAATAGATGTTTAAGCGATCATTGAGAGAATGAGTGTGGTGTTTGTTGTGGGAATAGAATCTAGTTAATTTGCATTTACAGAGGATGCAAACATGATTTTGTATGGGAAAAAAGGACCGTATAATAATATAGTTTTTAGAGTGAAAAGTTTCCTTTGCACGATGTTTCACGTGATTAATTATTCGTGCACCACAATACATAGTGTGTAAAAGTTGTTATTAAGGTGCGACGCTGGCGGGACGATTGTGCAATTTACGTGTGTCAACCACAATATCATCCCACCTTAACTTTTTTCGTTATGACATTAGAGTTGCGAAACCTTTGAAACACTCGACCTGAAATCCTAAAGGGGTTACACCATGAGATACAATTACCTAAACAAAGAAAGTGAAACACAAGCAATATTCTAGATTGCTTAATTTCAACTCATGCCGCGAAGAGGAAGGTAAGAAAATGATGATGACGTATGCCCTCATTTCAAGAAACAGAGGTTTGAGCGACCGGTGAGAGAATAAGTTGCGAAACAACATCATTTCTCTATGGAAAAGAATATATCCATAAACAACGAGGATTGTAATTGTTTTTATTAGAACATCTACTCACATAGGTGGTTTTCGTCATTCTAAAATATATATACGAATCAAGATGTGCCAAGTGCCTTTTCCGGAGCTGCTGCTTCACAAAAGTCCAGGGAAAAAGAAGGCAACAAAATGGAGATAAGGTGTTCCCTCATTTCAAGCACCAGATATTTGTGCGATGGTTGATAGAGCGAGGTGCTGTCACTGTGCCAATCCAAAGCATTCATTTCTTATGCGTGGTCATTGAATATATTAAGTACAGATATATAGAAACAATTACAATGGATGCAAACATGATTTTTTATGGTCAAAAAGGACTAAATAATGGTATAGGTTGCAAAGTGAAAACTGTCGCGTGCACTGTATTTCACGTGATTAATTTACTCGTGTACCAAACTATACAATGTGTAAAAATCACAATTACGGAGCTATGCATGTAAATGTTCATAGGAAATAGTTGTACTTGATTCGACTCAGATCCTCATAGACTTAGGAGCTTCAGGTTAAAAAAATCCATTACATGATCAGTGCTATGGATGATTTTGGTACTGTAAGCATGAACTGGGTGCTGAACTGGTAACCATTGTGTTGTCGACTGTCAGTTAGGAAAACGTGCAATGTACTCTGATCTTCTTCAGAAAAATTCATGAGATGACTTAGTTAACTTCCCTTTGGGGATCGTGTGGTTATTTAGGATTCTGGGTCTTAACTAGCCAGTGACAGTTGAGTAGCATCTTCATGGATTTTAAGGATTTATACAAGTATAGGTCAATTGATATGTTTTTGTTAGTAATATTCAAGGGAAACTGGTACAGTTCTATTTTGTCCGACCTTAGGTTTGGAGTTCTTATATAGCTCGTAAGGTGAGCAACTTTAAAACCCCGCCTTGGAGGAGTTTATGTGTATGTTATCATATGGATATTGGAATGTAGTAGATCACAAAGAAATCTATTTATACTTGTGGAATTCTATAGCATATTATTTTCTTTTGTAACATTATAGTTTTGCATCTTCAGTATGTTATTTGCTAGGTATCTATGTGATTTAAACTTATGTCGGTAGGATGAGGATTTTGGCTTCTGTATTTTTTCAGAAAGTCCCTACGTTTGCAACCAAGAGTCAACTATCGATTTCTTTTTAACATTGGGGGTAATAAGATGATTTAACATTGACGGAAGAGATTAAAACCTCCCATCATAGGGATTATAAACGGGAAGGATGGGTCCCATTTTCTATTTCACTCGAGACAAAACTCGATGAGTCTTTCTCGGTGAATCTATCTTTGTTGGTTGTTCTTGATTAAAATCAAAATATAGAAAGTTTAGAAAATGGGAAGGATGGGTCCCATTTTCTATTTCACTCGAGACAAAACTCGATGAGTCTTTCTCGGTGAATCTATCTCTGTTGGTTGTTCTTGATTAAAATCAAAATATAGAAAGTTTAGCGAGATTAGACACAAACTAAAGATAGGTGGACATAAAAGGGCCTGGGTCCCACTATGTAACAAATTAGACTGATAAGACCTTTTGGTCTCTCTCTCCACTCTCTGTACGTACCAAAATAAGGAGAGCCAATGTAGTCGAAAATGCTAGTTTTCTACCAAATCCATACACCAAAATTATACCCGGCCTATGTGTCAAATTTTCATTAGTTGTCTCTTTAAAACAGACCCCCTATTTTCCTGGTGGGATAAGGTGTAGAAACAATGAAGGGTGGAGATCAATGCCACATAGGGGTGTATCTATCCGGTGTATGAAACCGGTAGATATGTAGCACCTTGTAGTGGTATTTTTTTTATTGTGTCATCATCCCTTAGAATTGGGTAATTTGAAGATGTCATTTTAATTGTTTTCCCTAGCAGTGTCATAGGTTTTGCATTGCCATTAGTTGTTTGCTGCAGCTTACCTGCTGCTTAATTTTAGTTTTAACCATTTCGCTTTTTCTGTTATATTTTGTATATTTTTATATAATTGTTAAACAAATTTGATACATACACTTTAAAGTGTACACCGAGAGGGGACCCGACGGCAGAAAGTCACTTTATCTGCATTGCGATAGGGATGGGTAGAAGTGGGCCACACCCCATCACTCACACGATACCCAGCTTGGTACCTTTTCTTCGGTGCACCGGATAATCCGGGCATGATTTTCTGCAATTCAACTTTACACCTCCTTGATTTGATGTTCTACAGCTGTGAATAAACCCTAGTCTTATCTATCTTAATCGTAGGTTCTAAGGTTACAATATTTGATAAGGGAGAAGATAAGATGGAGAGAGATAGAAACTAGGAGATTGATTGAAGGAAGATGAGAAGGTGGATATGCTCAGAGGTGGTCGGGGATGGAAGTGATGGAGGGAGGTGAAGTGATGATGACATATGACCTAACCAATGCATCATTTCGGTTGATGATGACATATGCCCTAACCAGATTATTGTGCGATAGCTGAGAGATGGAGGTGCGGTTACTTGGTGAAACCAATGCTTCATTTCGGTTTAAAAAAATATATCCACCGAGAACGAGGAGGACTATTATTTCTTTTGAAACATCCTTTCTCATAAGTGGTTTGCGTCACTCCAAAATGGATGATGCTACGTTGACCGCAGCAATTCCCGGGCAAAATCCCGAGAGAGAGAGCCCCGGGGACCCACCCAGGGAGTTTTAGGGGGACGACTAAAACTCTCTCTCCCGGGATTTGCTGCGGTAAACCTATCATTATTGCTCCAAAATGCATGTACCAATCAATATGTGTCTCTTCCAGAGCTCCAAGACCAAGAGTGCTTCAGAGTTAAGCTAAGGTTATTTTGGTAACCATCCAGACTCTTTTTCCTTTTAAAACGAAAGAGGTCGGAAACCATGGAGGTAAATGATCCCCTCTCCATACCCTCACCGACCTACTAATCGTATTATTAGTTACCTTTCATGTATGCGTGGAAGTGGGTAGTTGATGTTGAACCACGCTACGTACTTGTCGAATCTTTTATTTACTATCTCTGCACTTTATTTTCCTATATGTTCAATTCATGTGGTTGTACTGCTAGATTAAATGGTAGTTCCAATATTCTTATGATGAATTGCATATCCCACACCCAATACATTAACCTAAATCATTATTACAGATAAAAAAACATCACCAAAAGCACAAAACCCTTAACTTTCCGAATTCTCAGTACTAATGCTTGATCTCCAATGTATTCTTCTTAATCAATAAAGTTAGAAAGCACACAAAACTTCCAACTTTGCGGATGCCCAAGAATCGTTCAATTTACCTTCCATTGGAGGCAATATACTGTTGCAGGAGAATCGTCCAATCTTCTATCTTAATGCTTGTTAATAATTGTTAAAAACTTCAGTATACTTATCTTTCTTCCTCGCATCTCCGGCAACAATATATTGCCTCCAATGGAAGGTAAATACATTTCTGCTTTGGTCTTTTTCTTTTGCAAGCATGTTGTTTTAACGAAGTAATTGTTTTACTAATTTCTTCAATAGGCATACAGTTAACCTCGGCCATAACCTCACTTCACCTTATAGTTTCACATGGAGGATTGAGAAAGTTTCTGATTGGTTGGAATTTTGTTTCACACATTGTTAAGAATTTTGTTGAATTATGAAAGTATCAGACATTTATCACTTTTACACTGTTGTTTGATTTAGGCTAAAAAGATCAACTCAAATACCAAGTGTTACTATAAGAGTTCTGTTGGTCCATTGTGCGGTGTTGCAAGCGACTTGAAGAAGTTAATGATGGATGAACACTTAAAACCCAGGAGAAATTTCCATTTGATCTTTCAGATTCTTGAATTCGATGTAAACCATAGGGGAATCTATGACAAACCATGATAACAAGGGATTCGAGTGTTTCAAGTCTACAGTGGGGTTGTTTATATTTATCTTTGGTTTGCAGCTAGTCAAGAAACTGAAAGATCAAAACAACATCTTCTATCAATACAAAAATTGGGTACTAAGAATTTTTCTGACAAACACCATCAAGTCGACATATATTAATGTTAGTTAATGTGATGTGCAGTTTATGTTCTTCACCTGAATTATTATGTTAGTTTATATTCTTCACATGAAGATTGATCATGAAATGTTGTGCAAAAGACAGCATGTTCTGCGTAGTTCTCTTATATGATATTTCAGAAAATATATTTACATATCTATATTATAAAAAGAAGTCCCCTTTGTGTATGTGGACAATTACAACCATCGATTTCGCTATCCGATGGCTCAGATCTCTTGGTTATATGTTTTATATAAAAGTATATATGGTGGTCCATAGGATCGTTGGGTTTCCTGATACAATGCAAAGAGTATTCTTCATAAAAAAATTGTTAGGTTTCTTCGAATTTTGTTTATATAATGGTTAGGTTTCTTCGAATTAATCACGCTAAATTATAAAAAGGTAAACATATGGAAACCCTATAATTTTATCCTCAAGAATTTTTTCTTTGCTTTTTTTTTCCATCTAATTCAGTTCATGACCCTGATCTAATCTCATATCCCAGTTTGTTTCGATTTTGCAGCCATCAACACCATAACGCAAAGAGTATTCTTCGTAAAAAAATCACACCTTACGTCGTTGTTCTTTTTGTGTTTAGTCCTATATATCCGGTTTGCAGCTAATTCTGAATTGATTTTGGATATGGAGGTGGTAATGTATCTGAATTGAAGAACGTTTTATTGGTTATATGTCGTGATATCCTGTAGTATTATGCAGCTTATATGTTGCATCTGAGGCTTGGAATAATGAAGGTGGATGAATTATTTAAGGTAATCCTTGTAAAGATCGAAAATAAGATAGCATTTAAATTGAAAATTTTAGTATTAAGTATGTCTCAACAATTAGCTTGACCAGGATAAGCTCTTTATGATACGGTTAGTCATTTGATAAATGTAGTGCGTGTCTAGATGTGTTTGTGTTTGTGTTTGGTACTGTTCTTTAAATTAACAAAACTAGTGACAAAACCCCTAGGTGAACAAACTAGTGATAAGAAAAAAACGGTCATATTATTTTTAATAAATAAAAACCGTTTCAAACAAAACTGGGACAAAAACACCAAGCCAAAAAATAATGTGTAAATTTAGTTTTTGTTACTTTTAAAAAAGCCAAACATACCCTTCGACCTTTTCTTCTTCTTCTCTGATTTCTTCTTTCTTTTGTCTCCTTCTCCCACCACCATCATCACCATCAGCAACAATGGAACTGCACCAGAAGAACGGCGCTGATTCGAGAGATGAAGAATTCGAGAGACGTTTTATCTTATTCATTTCCCTAAAACTGAGAAAAGAAGAAGCAGCAGTTGTCGTTGTTTTATCACCTGAAATTGAGAGTAAATATCGTTGCTGTTGATTGAGAAATAGATCGAGAATTGGGAGATGAGAAAAGGGTAAGATAGAGATGATGGACTTTGGTAAGATTCAAGATGGGTTGAATCTGAGATTGCAAGAAATTGGATCTGCATCTTGCCTGGGGTTGATTCAGAAATTGAAACTCAGAGTTGAGTTAGATTGAGAAGATGTGAAGATGGGTTCTGCTAGCTTCTGTTGAATTCAGTTGTGGAGTTTTGGATGAACTGAAATGGGGATATGGAGAAAATGAGGGTTTGTGTTGGTTCTCTTGAAGAAAAAATTAGGGATTTTCTGTCAATTCGAGAAATGAATGAGGCCGCTGGTGTTGAGGATGGATCTGAAGAATGATGGTGGTGGAATTATGAAACAGAGATGAGAAGAAATCGAAGATGAGCTGATGTGTCTGCTGGTGATAATGAAATCAGTTAAGCAGAAATGGAACTATAGATGATCGAAATGATGCATTAATGAACTTGGAAAACTACGATTCGATTTGAGATGGGTTCTGGAGTCGCAATATGTTGTTGCTGGGCATATTCAAATGAGAAGAAGATGAATGGAGTTTTTGGTGCTGTGTGTTGACTGAATTGATGCCTCAGCTGCTATTGAAATTGCATGTGACGATGGATTGGTGGTACTACAGTTCAGTGAGGTGGTCATGGAAGTGAAGAGAAGGAATTGAATAAGAAGTGCAAGTTGTGTTGAGAACTGGTGTTTAAGAAGATGTAATGTTGATGCTGCTGTTGTTACTGTGGTCTGATGGCAGAGATGTAGGTGCAGTTGTCTGGTGGTGTTAGCTCTAGCGCAAGGACTGGAATTGCAGGTTAAGCCATGGATTACTGATAGGATTTAAACCAGTTGAAGCCTTGTGTTGGTTGGTATGCAGGATAAAGAAGATAATGGCATTGGCTTGTGAACTGAAATGATGCAGGTGGAGGTTATGAAGCTGTGAATGGGTTAAGAAGCTATGTGTCGCAGTGGTGGAATGTGGAGCTGTAGATGACAAGGAAATGGTGGTTGCTTCCATGGTTCAGCTGGAGCGGTGGAAATCTAAACTTCAAGCACATTATAAACTTCAGTTGGAGCAGTGTAAATCTAATAAGAAGAGGATGACAGACAATGCTGAAGATGTAGATTATATGGCCGTCGCTAGTATGGCAGAGGGGATGGTAGGAGCTTAGCTAGCAAATATTATTGAGGTTGTTGCCATTAATATGATGCGTGACGAAAGAACTGAGGTATATATAACCTGCTTTTTTATTTTAATCCATCTGTTTGAGTATATAGAATTGGTGATCTCGTAATTGTCTTAGTTATGAGGAAACTGTATGATTCTTATTTTGTCTAGGTCACGCAAGTTAATGAATGGTAGATGTTTTAGCATTATCAGTGTACGTTGGCACAGGTTTCAAGTATCTGAGGTGCACATCAATGGAACCCGCAGTATGTTAAGAATATTGATATTCTAGAATATAGCTAGTTACTTGCATATCCTTAAAACACAAACAAAGTTATCTTGTATCTGCTTATCTCTTTTTATTCTTCTCTGACTGAAAAATAGCTGTAGGTCTATATTTTTCAAGCACGAGTTTCAGAAGTTTCTTAAGTTTGATTAACTAATGAAGCTATCGTTTAATGTACCTTAACCAACAGACGATTTAGTCAAATTAGAAGGATCTCTGATGAGTTAAAAAGAGGGATCTGATTTTAAGTTGAAATGGTCAATGAGGCAGATGGTGCTGTTGTGGATAGACGGGGGATGAAAGTAGAGCTGAGTTACAGCAGATGATGCTGTAAACAAGAGAAGAAATGAAGTTTAAATGAAGTGCAGATACTGATGAATTCTGATGAAACCAATTATGGTTTCATCTTATTTATGATGAAACCATAATTAGTTTCATCGTATTTATGATGAAAACAAAATTGGTTTCATCTAATTTTTGGTCAGTGGTGGTGGTCGTCGACGGGTGTTGGCGATGTTGCTGGTTTTAGTCGGTGATGGTTGGCGGTGGTTGACAATGGTGGTCCTGGCAGTTGATAATATGTGTTGTAGCATAGAGCATGGATATGTGTTGCTGTAATGTTGCTGTATAGAGCATAGATCTGTGTTGTTGTGATGTTGAGAGAAATATGGAGACATTAAGGACTGCTCTTGGGATGAATAAAGTTGATGAAACTTCTTTACTACAGGAAGAAGGGAAACAGGAAACTGTTCTGGAAACAGTGGAATCTGATTCTGAAATTAGGTGAAGGATAGGGTCCAAAAGAAGGTTTAATAGAGAAAAATGATGGCTAGAATTGAAATGGGAAGCAATTGCAGGTGGTGAATTGGATTGTGGAGCTGAGTAGAGTCAGCTAGGAGATGTTGCTACCGCTGCTTCCAGATTGGCAGTGTGCAAGTGTAGCTGCTGGTATTGTTGATATGGTTATTGCAGTGATGGGTTTGATATGGTTATTGCAGTGACAGGGTCTTGTGACGAGTTTCATTTGATGCTGCTAGTAAGCTCCGGTTGCAGCTGAAGTTAATATTATAGAGAAGGTGGTACTGGTGTTGGCTTTGAGTTGGTTCTCTATGAAGAATGGTTTGAGATGATGCTTGAGAATGGTTTTTAAGTACAGTTGCAGGTTGAGAGTGTGGAGAAGAACTGAGATGCCTATGTTGGTGGTGATTATGAACTGCAGCTGGTGATAATCAGAAACCATGGAGGAACTGGTGTTGTTCTGGTTGAATTAATATGGATATTGCAGGTCCAGTTGAAGATCAAAATGAGCCTGAGATGGAGCATTTGTGGTGTTCAGGTATGAGCTTGAACTGAAATGGAAGGCAGTAATGCAGTGGGTATGGGATTTGAAGTGAATTTGTAGTTGCAGGTGCAATGAAGTGCTGCAATACAATGAGGAATTTCCTGTAAACCTAGATGGAAAGATATACCAGGTGAAGCTGAGTAATGGGTCTTGAGACATAACTGGTGGTATTGCTGTTGAAGCGCAGAAACCAATTATGGTTTCATCTTATTTATGATGAAACCAAAATCGGTTTCATCGTATTTCAACAATGTATTTCTATCCATGAAGATGTATAATACCTCTTAAAAAATTTCTTGCAGGTGATTTCTCACGAAACCAAGATGAAACCAAAATCGGTTTCATCGTATTTATGATGAAACCAAAATTGGTTTTATCGTATTTTTGGGAGGTGGTGGTGGTGGGCGGTCGTGGTGCTGGTTTTGGTCGGCGGTGGTCGACAATGGTGGTGCTGGATGGTAGGGTGGCTGGTATTGGTGGTGCAATTACGTAGTATCGGTGGTGGTGGTGGTGGTCGGAGGTGGTGGCGGTGGTGGTCGACAATGGTGGTGCTGGATGGTAGGGTGGATGGCAGTGGTGGTGCAATTGCGCAGTATCGGTGGCGGAGCGGCGGTGGTCGGTGACGGAGCGGTGGTGGTCGGTGGCGGCGGTGGTGGTCGGTGGTGGCGGCGGGGTGGTGGTGGTGGTCGGTGGTGCGGGGGTGGTGGTCGGTGGCGTGGGTGGCGGTGTGGTCGGTGGTGGGGGCGGCGGGCGGCGGCGGCGGGAGCGGTGGTGGTCGGTGGGCGGTGGCGGTGGGGGGGGTAGTGGTCAGTGGCGGCGGTGGAGGTTGTGGTCGGAGGTGGCGGCGGTGGTCGGAGGTGGTGGCGGTGGTTATCGATGGCGGAAGGTGGCGTTGGCGGTTGTTTATTTCTTGTTGAGGGTGACAATATAATAAGAATTAAAGTGTGGTTGATTTTTGTTTTTGTTGGGGTGATTTAAACTAGAAGGGTAATATAGACAGTTTATATTAAATGGGGTTTTTGTGAACAATTTGTTTTGTTGAAGCTTTTGTATATGGATAGTGACACATTTGGGGTTATAACTCGGGGACCGTTAAATTAAATCAGAATTAAAAGAAAGGCTTGGAAACAAGTGGTGCCTTCTTAGGACAACATCTGTAGTAATTTCAGGGATAAAATAGGGAAATTGAAATTTAGAAAAATTAATAATAAAAAGAAAAGGGGAAATCACACGGGAATCACGGGATAAGGATAGAGTTTTGGCTCACTGAAATTAGAATAGAAAGGTTGGGGAATTTTGAAGAACTAGTTACGTCTTCATCCTACAGGTGAACTTTGAGGTTAGCCTTTGAATTTCTGAACCTAAGTTGATTAGAGTGAAGAGAAGGTTAGGGGAAAGGTGAAATTTAATCTGTTTTGAGGTGAGTTGAATCTTTATTTAAAGGTTTGATTTATGAAATTGTTTGTAATTGAATGTTAATCAGCAAGTTTTTCTTTCAGAAGAAAGTACTTGATCAATTCAGTAGCAGGAAACATCGTTTTTTTTTTTTTTTTTGTTAATCACGATCTGTTTCTATATAGCTTAGGGTTGAATTAGAAGACATGTAGGAATTTAGGGGGAAATTTAGGAACGATATAGGCTTTGAAACGAAAACATAAATTGGGTTGGGAATAAAGGTTGAAACCATATTTGTTGTTCAGAATTGGTTAAACTGTAATAACTTATCTTTCTTCTAATATAGCTGGTGTATAGGATTGAGAGTCTGAGGCTTTAAGAGGTGGACTAAAGTGTGTAAGGATTTACTATAGAGACAAGGTGGGAGTTCTACACGAAAGTTAATTAGGCGTTTAGTATGTTGAAACGATTTCATTGGTTTAGTTGTGTTGTACCCATTTGTGTGTTTCTGGATGTATATAATTTGACTTGCTGTGTATGTTATTATTTCAATGAGTGTATGCGGTATGCATTGTTTGGATGTCCTGCGAGGAGTGCATGTGTTCCGCACAGCTTTTAGCTATGTTGAGTAGGGCGGTTTCTTCCCCGTTTCGATAATAAAAAGTAGGGCGGCTTCTTCCCCGTTTCAATAATAACAGTAGGGCGGCTTCTTCCCCATTTCAATATTATGTATTATACAAACAGTAGGGCGGCTTCTTCCCCGTTATGATATTATCTAGTAGGGCGGCTTCTTCCCCGTTACGATACTATATATACTACTTTATTTAGGATGCCATTCGTATGCATACCCATTTGATTGTTGTGTTGTGTTTTTCTTTGTAATACTGTTCTCATGGCTAGGGTGGGCTCTTCATGAGGATAGTTGTGTTGGTGAGACAATGTTTGATTGATATAATTTTGCTCAAGTGATATATTATGTTTCTTCTTTAGTCCCAATTTCATTTTGCAATTGCTATTACTACTGTAAGCTTCCACAGGCACCTTGCTCATTATTTTCCTTTGAGTGTCAGGTGAAACATCTACAGCTGAGAACGAACCAAGGGAAACGGAAGGAGAGGTCTATGTTTGGATTGAGTGAGTATTCTCTTGTGGAGAGATAGGAGTGCCAAAATTCTCATCTTAGTCCTTGCTTAGTGTATATAACCTTTGTGGTGTCGATAACTTCTATAATATGTGAATATTACTTGTGTAACTTATACAGACTTAGGCAAAACCAGACATGCGAGTCTGTGGAAAAACAGTAGTACTATGTATAATGAAGCTCTTTTTGGTTTAAAGATCTTAATTTCATTTTTAGTCGAGTGCTACTCTTATCAGAAGTGAACGTGTCAGTTGGTGTTCTCTTTATTTTTATCTCCTTGTTTTAGGATTGATCACAGTTTAGTTCTTAATTATTATTTATTAGGGATTTTAATTAAGGTTGTGACAGTTTTGGTATCAGAGCCCATGAGTAGATCTTATATGGGTTTTTAACACTAATAGAACTCATAACTTAGAAGATTTGTTGGTTAAAGTCTGTCAGTAATGTTATTGTATGATTAAACTAATTCTAGATAATTGAGAACCTATATGTTTTGTTGAGACAGAGAATGGAGGGTGGTAATACTTCAAGCTTGAATGTGGGAGGTAACAATACTTCTGATAAAGAGACGGATATAAAAAGAATGGAAGATATTTCAAAGAGAATGGGGGAGTTCAATGCTGAGATTAGAGATATTTGTGAAAGACATGGATGGCATGGGGTGGAAACTCGTACAGATCCACCAGTAGCACCAGTAGCACATCAGAGCAATGTTGTACAAAATAGTGGTCATGATCATGATAATGACTTACTGACAAGGTTTCTTAAACTTGCACCAAATGAATTTTCTGGAGTAGCACAGGATCCGGATGTTGCGGAAAATTGGGTAGGAATGCAGAATGTATATTAAAGCGAGTTGGGGGAACTACATTCGATTGGGTTAACATTGCAACTTTTAAACTGCAAGGTGCGGCACGAGATTGGTGGGAGTCTGCTGAGCTCACTGAATCTGAACCAAGATTCACGGAGTTGTTCTTCCAGGAGTTTGTCAGTGATGTATCGAGGGACCGAAAACGTTCCGAGTTTGTGAACATAGAACAAGGACAGATGTCTCTTGCTGAATTCTCAAATAAGTATAGGAGTTTAGCTCGCTATGTTCCGGAGGTAGCATCAAATGACGAGGTAAAGGATAGGCGGTTTATACGTGCACTAAAGCCTGAAATCAGTAAACAACTTGCTGGTTTCCAAGTCAAGACCTTTCAGGAGGCACTAAGTCGGGGTTTTAGCATTGAAAGGGAAGAAGAGAATCGGATCACTGAACAAGAAATAAGGTTGAAACGTGTTCCTAAGCAACTACCGGTAAGGCAAGATCCAGCAAAGCGATTAATGACATCTATGCCAGGTCAGACTTTTTTCAGACCATCTGAGCAACCATGGAAAATGGGGTCAGCGTCCCGACCTCCTTCATCGTCATATACACAGCCAAGTGTTACAAGACCTGATACCCTCAGAACCCAGGGACAGACTTTTCGACCTCAAGGGAGGTTTGTTCGTCTCCAACAAGTACGCCCCACAGGGTCCATAAATCTTGGTCATCCTACATGCTTCTATTGTAAAGAATCCGGATATATGAAGAAAGACTGTCCAGTATTACAAGGAGGAACCTCCTCCTCACAGCAAGGTATGGTATATTCAGTGACTCAGGAAGGCACACCTACAGAAACGGTATCACAAGAAGGTGAGATGATGTATGCGGTGTTATAGGGAGATGGATCAGCAACTAATCAAGTAGTAGAAGGTAACATATCTCTATTCTATCACTTAGTTCATGTTCTGTTCGACACGGGTTCAACACACTCATTTATTAAGTCTGATATTGTGGATGAACTTGAGTTAGACGTGACAGATGTTGGTAAGAGATTGTCACTAACTTCACCTCTAGGGGGTAGAACTTTTCCTTTTCAAGTTTGCAAGTCTTGCGTGATGATAGTTGATACCCAGGAAATGATTGCTGATTTAGTAGTTCTGGATATGCATGGTTTTGATGTTATACTTGGTATGGATTGGTTGTCCAAATATCATGCAAGTGTTGATTGTTATACAAAAACTGTTCATTTCCACATGCCGGGTAAACCTCCATTTACTTTTGTTGGTGTGGTTAAGCCTCAAAGCTGGTGTCAGAAGTTGAAAGGGACGGGTAGTTTAAATGGGGTAGGGTTGTTAGCCTGTGTTCTAGATAAATCAACATCAATTGAGACAATACCGGTAGTGCGAGATTATGGTTATGTGTTCCCAGAGGTTTTACCATCGCTTCCGCCAAAGAGAGATATAGACTTCTCTATTGAATTATTACCAGGTACTTCACCTATTTCGGTCTCTCCTTATCGAATGGCACCATTAGAAATGAAAGAGTTGAAAACTCAGATAAAAGAATTGATAAGATTAGGGTTTACTAGACCTAGCTTCTCACCTTGGGGTGCTCCAGTTTTGTTTGTTAAAAAGAAGGATAGGTCATTTAGACTGTGTGTTGACTATAAGAAGTTGAATAAGGTCACTATTAAAAATAATTATCCCCTTCCAAGGATAGATGATTTGTTTGATCAGCTGAAAGGATCCTTGTACTTCTCAAAGACAGATCTTCGGTCTGCTTATCATCAGTTGCGGATTAAAGAAGAGGATGTTCCGAAGACAGCATTTAGAACTGGGCTAGGACATTATGAGTATCTGGTTATGCCGTTTGGGTTAACTAATGCGCCAGCTGCCTTTATGAATTTAATGCATAGGATATTCTGGAAATATTTAGGTCAGTTCGTAATCGTTTTTATTGATGATATCTTGGTATACTCCAAGACACGGGAAGACCATGAAGTACATCTGGAAAATGTTCTTGAAACCTTGCGTGGACATCACCTTTACGCAAAGTTTAGTAAGTGTGAATTTTGGTTGAGTAAGGTGAAATTTCTGGGTCATGTTATTTCAAGTGAAGGAATTTCAGTGGATCCATCAAAGATTGATAGTGTTTTAAATTGGCAGCGACCGACATCAGTTACAGAGATTCGGAGTTTCTTAGGACTCGCGGGTTATTATCGTCGATTTGTGGAAGGGTTTTCCAGAATAACTACATCACCAGTGTTAACAGTACCGACTCCGGGGGAAACCTATGTGTTATATACTGATGCGTCTATCGTCGGACTTGGTTGTGTGTTAATGCAAAATGGACAAGTTATTGCTTATGCTTCTCGAAAACTGAAGATTCATGAGAAAAATTACCCAACACATGATCTGGAATTGGCAGCGATTGTTTATGCTTTGAAGATTTGGAGGCATTACTTGTATGGTGAAAGGTTTACTATATATTCTGATCACAAGAGTTTAAAATATTTATTCTCTCAGAAAGAGCTGAATATGAGGCAAAGGCGCTGGCAAGAGTACTTAAATGACTATGAGTTTACGTTACTTTATCATCCAGGTAAAGCAAATGTAGTTGCCGATGCTCTTAGTCGGAAGAAAGAGGGGATTCTAGCTCATCTGATGGTTGAAGAATGGTGGTTGTTGGATGTGGTCGCAGGTTATACATTGGAAAGCTCAGGTGATGACGGGGACTGTAAATTTTATTTGGGTCACATGACAGTACAAGCTTCCTTGGTAGAGAGGATAGCTGAGGCTCAAGTTAGAAGCCAAGAGTTCTCCAAGTATATGAATATAGCAAATGACAAGGAGAACAAAGACTGGAGGCTGCATCCAGATTATAGTCTTCGAAATAGAAATCGGTTGTGGATACCAAGAGATACGGATAAGGGATTGCGAAACGAGATCTTTAATGAAGCTAATCGATCACATTATACCATTCATCCAGGTAATACTAAGATGTATCGAGACCTCAAAAAAAAATTTGGTGTCCCGGGATGAAGAGACATATCGCCGAATTGGTGAGGAAATGTTTGACCTGTCAGCAGGTGAAAGCAGAACATCGACATCCAGCCGGTCTTCTTCAACCTTTATCAATTTCAGGTTGGAAATGGGAACATATAACTATGGATTTTGTTAGTGGGTTACCAAGAACGAATGATGGTAACGACTCCATTTGGGTTGTGGTAGACAGGTTAACTAGTCAGCTCACTTTATACTAGTTAAGACAAGTTATTCGGTCGATAAATTAGCACAACTATATGTATCATGCATCGTACGGTTACATGGTGCTCCACTGTCTATAATTTCAGATAGGGGTGCTCAATTTACATCGCATTTTTGGAAGAGCCTTCAAAAATCTTTTGGATCTAGCATAACTCTCAGCTCATCGTTTCATCCGCAGACAGATGGGCAATCAGAACGGGTAATTCAAATACTAGAGGATATGCTTAGGGCTTGTGTATTAGACTTCCAAGGTAACTGGGTGACTCATCTACCGTTGGCAGAATTTGCTTATAATAATAGTTATCAGGCAAGTATTGGAATGGCGCCTTTCGAAGCTTTATATGGTCGACCATGTAGATCACCTATTTGTTGGGTTGAGGTTGGATACAACCTGTTAACTGGACCAACAATCGTTGCTGAAACGACGGAAAATATAAAGATTATTAAAGAACGTCTTCGCACAGCTCAGGGTAGACAGAAAAGTTATGCAGATCACAGACGACGTCTGTTACGGTTTGAGGTTGGGCAAAATATGCTATTACGTGTATCACCAAAGAAGGGTATTACCAGGTTTGGACTAAAAGGGAAACTATCCCCAAGATTCATAGGACCATTTCAGATTGTGGATAAAATAGGCAAGGTAGCTTATAAGCTTGCGTTACCTACTAGTTTGGGTCAGGTTCATGATGTCTTTCATGTATCAATGTTACGGGGTTACGAGTCTGACTCTTCTCATGTGATAGAATGGAAGTCCTTGCAGTTGAAAAATGACATCTCATATCAAGAGGGAGCAATAGAAATTTTGGATCATAAGGAGAAGGTTTTGAGAAACAAAGTAATACCTTTAGTGAAAGTAAGATGGATTCATCACAACACTGAAGAAGCTACCTGGGAGAAAGAGTCAGACATGCGAGCTCAACATCCAGAACCATTCTCTTGAGGTAAGAATGCAATTTTCGAGGACGAAAATTGTTTATTAGGTTGGTAGATTGTAAAGATCGAAAGATAGCATTTAAATTGAAAATTTTAGTATTAAGTATGTCTCAACAATTAGCTTGACCAGGATAAGCTCTTTATGATATGGTTAGTCATTTGATAAATGTAGTGCGTGTCTAGATGTGTTTGTATTTGTGTTTGGTACTATTCTTTAAATTAAATCATAATTAAAAGAAAGGTTTGGAAACAAGTGGTGCCTTCTTAGGACAACATCTGTAGTAATTTCAGGGATAAAATAGGGAAATTGAAATTTAGAAAAAATAATAATAAAAAGAAAAGGGGAAATCACACGGGATAAGGATAGAGTTTTGGCTCACTGAAATTAGAATAGAAAGGTTGGGGAATTTTGAAGAACTACTTACGTCTTCATCCTACAGGTGAACTTTGAGGTTAGCCTTTGAATTTCTGAACCTTAGTTGATTAGAGTGAAGAGAAGGTTAGGGGAAGGTAAAATTTAATCTGTTTTGAGGTGAGTTGAAGCTTTATTTAAAGGTTTGATTTATGAAATTGTTTGTAATTGAATGTAAATCAGCAGGTTAGGTAGTTTTTCTTTCAGAAGAAAGTACTTGATCAATTCCATAGCAGGAAACATCGTTTTTTTTTTGTTAATCACGATCTGTTTCTATATAGCTTAGGGTTGAATTAGAAGACATGTAGGAACTTAGGGGGAAATTTAGGAACGATATAGGCTTTGAAACGGAAACAGAAATTGGGTTGGGAATAAAGGTTGGAACCATATTTGTTGTTCAGAATTGGTTAAACTGTAATAACTTATCTTTCTTCTAATATAGCTGGTGTGTAGGATTGAGAGTTTGAGGCTTCAAGAGGTGGACTAAAGTGTGTAAGGATTTACTACAGAGACAAGGTGGGAGTTCTACACGAAAGTTAATTAGGCGTTTAGTATGTTGAAACGATTTCATTGGTTTAGTTGTGATGTACCCATTTGTGTGTTTCTGGATGTATATAATTTGACTTGCTGTGTATGTTATTATTTCAATGGGTGTATGCTGTATGCATTGTTTGGATGTCCTGCGAGGAGTGCCTGTGTTTCCCACAGCTCTTAGCTATGTTGAGTAGGGCTGTTTCTTCCCCGTTTCGATAATAAATAGTAGGGCGGCTTCTTCCCCGTTTCGATAATAACAGTAGGGCGGCTTCTTCCCCGTTTCGATATTATGTATTATACAAACAGTAGGGCGGCTTCTTCCCCGTTATGATATTATCTAGTAGGGCGGCTTCTTCCCATTACGATACTATATATACTACTTTATTTGGGATGTCCATTCGTATGCATACCCATTTGATTGTTGTGTTGTGTTTTTCTTTGTAATAATGTTCTCATGGCTAGGGTGGGCTCTTCATGAGGATAGTTGTGTTGGTGAGACAATGTTTGATTGATATAATTTTGCTCAAGTGATATATTGTGTTTCTTCTTTAGTCCCAATTTCATTTTGCAATTGCTATTACTACTGTAAGCTTCCACAGGCACCTTGCTCATTATTTTCCTTTGAGTGTCAGGTGAAACATCTACAGCTGAGAACGAACCAAGGGAAACGGAAGGCGAGGTCTATGTTTGGCTTGAGTGAGTATTCTCTTGTGGAGAGATAGGAGTGCCAAAGTTCTCATCTTAGTCTGTGCTTAGTGTATATAACCTTTGTGGTGTCGATAACTTCTATAATATGTGAATATTACTTGTGTAACTTGTACAGACTTAGGAAAAACCAGACATGCGAGTCTGTCGAAAAACAGTAGTACTATGTATAATGAAGCTCATTTTGGTTTAAAGATCTTAATTTCATTTTTAGTCGAGTGCTACTCTTATCAGAAGTGAACGTGTCAGTTGGGTGTTCTCTTTATTTTTATCTCCTTGTTTTAGGATTGATCACAGTTTAGTTCTTAATTATTATTTATTAGGGATTTTAATTAAGGGTTGTGACAATCCTCTACTGTCAAAGTTATGTTATATCAGTCGATACTGAAATATGTTATTATCTGAGACAAGTCCAGCAAAGTTCATGAGTGGTGAATTGACATGATGTAAATGTATATTCAAGTCTGGCCTCTATCATCCGGAGTAACCCCTTTATCTGTTTGTTTGTGCATCTGTGACCTGAATGAGGGTATATGGCATTTTGGATATGCAAGTATTATGTCGATGAAATCAACTCTGGCTTTGCCCATTGATCGTGTTCTGGTCATTTAGAGATGCAAAAATTCTGTTAAACAAAAATGCAAGATTGCTTGATTGGCTGCTTGGTTGGGCTTTTAGTTTTTTTTCTTGGGCTTGCTTCCCGTATTCTTGGGTTATCAAAATTCACCTAATTTGATATGATTCCTCAAATTATTTCATAGTCGTACAGCCTAGCTTCGCAGGATTCGAAATATCTAGCTACAAAGATAATGAAAACACCAATAAAGTTGCAGCAAATATAGAATGAGACCACGAAATAAAATAGCCAAGGCTCTTAATCAAATGTTTGCTAACTGTGAAGGAACAATATATAACTAATACACGTGACACAAAAATCAAACAAAGTAAAGATCAAACTCCACTTAATTGGTATCATCGAATGCCATGGATCACTTCCATATATCCATTCCAGTGGACCTAAATTTGTCCAACAGACTGCTCGGATGTTCCTGCCTATCCACTTTAGACTTCAGCGCAGTAATTTCTGATTTCAGAGCAATAAGCTGAGTTTTCGACGACTCCTTCTGTTTCTCTAATTCAGAATTGCGAGATCGAATGACTCCTAGTTGAACCATTTCATCAGCGTTTATAGCATCCAATTCATTCTCCAATTCTCGATCTTTTTTAGCAAGTTCAACTAATGAATCAAATATTTTTCTTAATTTCTTAACATCATACCCCATTTCTACCAGATTCACCAGTTGTCCTCTAATATTATCTTCGTCTTCATGAGATAGAGTTTCACCTAAATTCTGAATTTGTTGAGTTAATTTCACAAAAATTATATCGGATCCTTCCTCCATTCCTTCTTGTTAGATTTTTGGTTGAATTAATATGATAATTTAGGAAGAATTTGATAATGGATAAGTGAAGCACACAAAAACAAATGTAGAGAAAATCTTATTAATTTATAGTGAAACAAATGCTTCAAAAGTGAGTGAAGGTTTGGTGATACAACCAAGAATGAGTGAATGAACAAATGCTTCAAAAAAAATGAGTTAATCCGAATGAAAATGATGGACGGACCACTTTTCGTTTGATCCACTCAACAGAAAAGCATTAAATGCACCATATTTCATAGTATAAAAGACATAATACAAGTGCGAAGAAGGAGATATTAATGTGCGATTGCGGTTTGTATACACCACATCCTTTTAATTCTATATGCTTTATTTAATTCTGCTTGGTGGTATATATTTCTAAGGAAGAGAGTCCATTTTATGGTCATTTTTTTGTAAAATGAAGCATAACGCAAATTTGCAATTTTATGCAAAGATTAGATGATTTGGTGGTTGTCTTTGGGACCTGAAAAGCATGAAATGTCCTTCCCTTTTAATATAAATATTTATAACTCCTTATGTATCCTATTTTTTCAGTGGTAAGGAGCTACATAATCGCTATGGGAAAGATTAAATCCACAGCTAACGAGGAGTGTAATTATTTTCTTTTGAAACATCCACTCACTTAAGTAGTTTACGTCACTCTAAGATGTGTTTTTTCAGAGCTGTTGCTTGACAAAAGTCCACTATAATTTTCACTTCATTCACTTTAAAAACTATGATATTCAGTCTTCTCTGCAAATACAAAACTATGACATTGGGTCGCAGTTTAACCACACCTCATTCTCTTAACTGTCGCACAATAATCTGGTTAGGGCACACGTCATCATCATTTTATAGATCTGTGGACTTTTTTTCAAGCAACAACTCTAAAAAAACACATCTTAGAGTGATGTAAACTACTTAAGTGAATGGATGTTTCAATTTTGACTAATTACACTCCTCGTTGGTTGTGGATTTAATATTTATCATAGCGATTATGTATCTCATTACCCCTGAAAAATAGGATACGTATGGAGTTATAATTATTTATATTAAAAGGAGGGACATTTCATGCTTTTCAGGTCCAAAAGACTACCACCAAACCATTTCTAATCTTTTCATAAAATTGGAAATTTGCATTATGCTTCATTTTACAAAAAAGTGACCATAAAATGAACTCTCTTCCTTAGAAATATATACCACCAAGCAGAAAAAATAGAGCATATAGAATTAAGAGGATGTGGTGTACACAAACCGCAATCGCACATTAATATCTCCTTCTTTGCACTTGTATTACGTCTTTTACACTGTGAAATATGGTGCACAAACAATTGATCACGTGAAATGTGGTGCAAACTATAATTTTCACTTCATTCACTTTAAAAACTATGATATTCAGTCTTCTCTGCAAATACAAAACTATGACATTGGGTCGCAGTTTAATCGCACCACGTTCTCTCAACAGTCGCACAATAATCTGGTTAGGGCACACGTCATCATCAGATTGTAGATCTGTGGACTTTTGTCAAGCAACAAATATGGAAAAAAACACTTCTTAGAGTGACGTAAACTACAGTGAGTGGATGTTTCAAAAGAAAATAATTACACTCCTCGTTGGCTGTGGATTTAATCTTTATCATAGCGATTATGTAGCACCTTACCCCTGAAATAGGATACGTAAGGAGTTATATATAATTATATTAAAAGGGAGGGACATTTCACGCTTTTCAGGTCCCAAAGACTACCAACAAACCATTTCTAATCTTTTCCTAAAATTGCAAATTTGCGTTATGCTTCATTTTACAATTATGGACTCTCATCCTTAGAAATATATACCACCAAGCAGAAAAAATAGAGCATATAGAATTAAGCGGATGTGGTGTATACAAACCGCAATCGCACATTAATATCTCATTCTTCGCACTTGTATTACGTCTTTTATACTTTGAAATATGGTGCACAAACAATTGATCACGTGGAATGTGGTGCAAACTATAATTTTCACTTCATTCACTTTAAAAACTATGATATTCAGTCTTCTTTTCAATACAAAACTATAAATCTCTGATACCAACTAGTGTAGCATGGAACAAGATGGATAGAGGTGAAAGCAAACTAGTTGCTGGAGATGAGAAGAGACTTTAAGTTTCGTCAGAAACTTAACAAGATCTGATTGAGAAATCAAGACTTGAGTTTTAATGATTGATAATAATAATTCAATTAATAAAAGGTGTGTTCTCTAAACAAGAAGGCATAGCCTTTAAATATGTTCAAAAGAACCGTAAAACAGAAAAAGAAAAGGAAACCTATCTAAACTAGGAAAGCAAAAGACTTGTAAAACAAGTAAACGTAAATAAGGAATGAGAACAACTCGGCAGAGTTGCTTCCAAGAAAAATGAATCAACTTGTCATAGTTTATGTTGTTCTTGAAACTACATCAAAATCACCCTCGAAATATGGGTCGGACCGCTGAAAACCCAAGCTATATTCCTAGTGATCAATATTCAATCAAGTTTCAACATGCTTTTGGGACGACCTTGGATGCACAAGAATGGAATATGCGCGTCCTCACTCCACCAGAAAATCAGGTTGGAAATGGGGTGTAAAGAAGTCACAGTGCACGGCGACAACGGCAGGAATGAAATAAGAGCGAATCAAATTGGCAGAAATATGGTCCCGGTGATTAACAATTACACTGAAGTGGATGCATGCGAACTCAAGTCCAATCTAGCCGACCATCAAGTATCCCCGCATATATTCAATTACAGAAATAGAAAGGTACCGGATATGCTCAATAAAAATCAGTTCTTTCCTGGAATGGGACTCAGACTCCGACAACAAGGACCGACTCAACCGATATTTATCCCAGGAAGAAAGGCTTCCGACACAACATGTCTTGGATACCGCCCGACATAGAAAAATTCTACAACATACAAGAAGAAGGATGAGGACCATGAACTTGATTGGAGCCTCCAACCATGGTTTAAAAAATGGTTCGTACGAAAGGGAGAAGGAAAGATTCCAGCTAGCAGTGAACCAAGAAAGATCACACCTGTGATCATTATAGGTAACCCGGGCAAAGGAAAGGAGACCAAAGAACCAATATACGATGGTGTGAGAAAATTTTTCCTACCAAGTTCATTTGATAATGCATGCGAGTCAACCGGAACCAAAAGAGATGACAGACAAGAAATATAAATTCCAGGGCAAGAGAAGTCCAGACTGTACCAAACCAAGACCAATACAATGTCACCCAGGTGTACACGGACCCTACAAGTGTTGAAAAATATTTTCCTAAGGCGAAGGAATTCCCGACCTACGATGGCGAGAGTTCTCCCCTTCTCCACCTTTACTCGTACCTCTCGTACATGGAAGAATGGGAGATGGATGAGGAGCACTATATGAAACACTACTTGCATCAGCTTGATCGGTGGAACACTCTCATGGTACTTGACCAACGACCAGACCAAGTTCTCTACCTGGTCAACGATGGTGAAAGCATTCGAAGAACATTTCTCAAAAACAGAAGCCGGTATGCATAACTTAGAAAATTTCCTCTCAAACCAAAGGAAGAAGTTGCGGAAGGTTGACATCAAAATAGAGGGACAATCGTTTTCTCAGGGTGCCGCTGATCGTTCATGACGATCCGTTAAAGACGTCGGAAGCTCTTCCTCTGACTCAAAAAAAAGCGCCCTAAGAGGAACGGGTGGTGGGGATTCACAACTGAAGAAGGATGAGCCAGAACAATCCTGTTAGAGCATTGCTCGGTCGAACTCGCATGCGTTGCTATCTCAAGAATGTTTGTCAATGTTAGTGATCAAAACTATAAGTCTTGATTTCTAGTCTACTATAGCTAAGTCTCGGACTAGGATAGAAAGTGTAGTTGATCTCAAGAACTCCATGGAGGATCATCATACAAGACGAAGAACTACTCAAGGAACTGGTGGAACTTCATCGACAAAAAGGTATGTGGAGACTTGAACTTATCTATCACTCAAAAGTCTATCTACTCTATCTTCTATCTTGACACAAAAGTCGTTTTACTATATAGACTTTGATTATACACATTTGCTATTTCGAGCCGAGTTTAACTCGCTTATCTATTTCTCGAAATATGTGTTGGTAAGATTTCGCTTTGGCCAAGTTCATCTTTACTTAGTGACGAAAGTCATGTTATGTTTCAATCACTTTGAAAATTGCTTTGACGAAAAATGGTTTGTGAATAACAACTATATAACGTCCTCTAAGAATGTTTCAATGATTGAAATGAGAGTTTAGATTATATAATCAATGATGGATATAAGCATTGTTGTGGAAACACATATATGTATAAGTCCTTATTCCTTGAACTGAAATTTGCGAACTTTGTTGATCAAGAGAACCGGAACAAGAGCCGTGAACTTATTCCGCGAACCCAATCCGCGAACTGGCGGAAGTTCTCGACCCGAGAAAATCTGCTGGAGTTTGAGAACTCCTTCCGGGAACTTAAGTCCGCGAACCCAGACAGCGAACTTGAGTAGGTTATATCTAAAGACGATTGTTTCTGAACTCATGTTATATAAACTAAGGAATGCTAATCGCAAACCGTGGCTATAAAGTTCATGAACTGATTCGAGTGAATCAAATCGTTTTTGCTTCGATTGTGTCTTGTGTAGTTACATAAGATTTCCTTGCAATTGAACAACTCTCTAACTAGTTCATTTGAGTCACTTGAACTAGTGATGGTGAAGAAGAATATGGTTGATATGAAAGTGCTCACATAGCTAACCATTTGGTTAACTATTGTTGAACCAAAAAATGTACATGTTTGGGTACGGTTACACAAACCTAGAAACGTGCATTTCATTTGTGTGTAAAAATCTAAGTTTTCGATCCAACGGTTGAAAGATATTAGCTTGAATCTAATCAGGTTTTCATCTAACGGTGAATATTGAATGCTTCGTTACCAAGCTAACATTGATTGCAAACCCTAATTTGAAAGACTATATAAGGGAGTGTTAGAGCATAGCTCGGTCGACCTCGCATGCGTTGCTATATCAAGCATGTTTGTCAGTGTTAGTGATCAAAACTATGAGTCTTGATTTCTAGTCTATTATAGATAAGTCTCGGACTAGGATAGAAAATTGTAGTTGAGCTCAAAGACTTCATGGCGATTCATCATACAACGACGAAGATCTACTCAAGGAACCGTGGAACTTCATCAACAAAAAGGTATGTGGAGACTTAAACTTATCTATCACTCAAAAGTCTATCTATTCTATCTCCTACTTCTTACGAGACGAAAGTCATATGCTATATAGACTGGATCATACACATTTGACATTTCGAGCTGAGTATACTATACTTATCTTTTTCTCGAAATCGTGTGTTGGTAAAGCGTTTCGCTTTGATCAGGTTTATCTTCACCTAGTGACGAAATTTATAATATTTCAATCACTTTGAAAAATTGCCTTGACGAGAAATAGTGTAACAACTGTATAACGTCCTCTAAGAATGTTTCAATTGTTGGAATGAGAGTTTAGGTCAACATAACCATGTATTCCTTGAACCGAAGTTTTCGAACTTTGTTGATCAAGAGAAATCGGAAGGATTGTGGAATTGGCTTACCAAGTTCGCGAACTCAGTTTGCAGACTCAGTCCGCGAACTGACGGAAGTTCTTGTACCGAGAATTTCTGCTGGGATTTCCAAAAACTCGTTTGTGTGCTAAGTCCGCGAACTGGCAGAAGTTCTCGACTCGAGAATTTCTGCTGAGTTTGGAAAACTCTGTCGGTTATCTTAAGTCCGCGAACTTGTTTGTGAGCTTAAGAGGTTATGATCTAAAGATGTGCTCTGAACATGAAACTTAAATTACTAAGGAATGCTTTATGCAAACCGTGGATAAAGTTCATGAGCCGATTCAATCGAATCGAATCATCTTTGTTTCAATTGTGTCTTGTGTAGTTACATAAGATCTCATAACAATTGAACAACTATCTAACTAGTTCATCTTGAAGTCATTTGAACTAGTTATGGTGAAGAAGAACAAGGTTAATATGATATGCTCATATGGTTAACCTTTTGTGTTACTATGTTGAACCAACATACACGTACACGTTTGGGCATGGTTTTCACGAACCCAGTAAACGTATACCACAAGTGTGTGTGACAAGCTAAGTTTTCGATCTAACAGTTGAGAAATATTATCTTGAATCTAAATTAGGTTTCCATCTAACGGTGAATAAGGATTGCTTTGTAACTAAGGCAAAACCCTGATTTGAAGACTATATATAGGAGACATCTAGCATTGGGCAAAACTAATCCCCACACGTCTGTGTTCTACTAGTGCGCTCGCTAGAGTCGATTCTCCTTTAACCTTTGGTTTTATTCTTCTAAAACCAAGTTAACGACTTAAAGACTTCATTGGGATTGTGAAGCTAGACTGATACTACTTTTATCGTAGTTGTGTGACCTGATCTTGCATCTTCTATCGTATGAGTACATCTTTGATTGGCTTGAGATCGTGAGAGTTCTCCGATAGACAAGATAAAGAAGTCACAAACATCTTCGTCTCACTGTTTTTGATTCCTTGACAAACCGCCTGTGTATTCAGGAAGGATTGTTGAGAGGTGATTGATTAATCTAGGATGTTCTTTGGGAATATAAGACCGGATTATCAATTGGTTCCTGCTCACCTTGATTTCATATCTTAAGACGGAACAAAACCTAGAGTTTATCTGTGGGAGACATATTTATCCTTTTATAGACTTTTCTGTGTGAGACAGATTTGTTTATTGTTTAAAGCCTGCGATTTTGGGTCGTAGCAACTCTTAGTTGTGCGTAAGATCAGCTAAGGGAATCAAATGCGTAGTATCCTGCTGGGATCAGAGGCGTAGGGAGTGCAACTGTACCTTGGATCGGTGGGAGACTGATTGGGGTTCAACTATAGTCTAGTCTGAAGTTATTTTCTAGTAGGATAGTGTCTGTAGCGGCTTAATACAATGTGCATTCAATCTGGACTAAGTCCCGAGGTTTTTCTGCATTTGCGGTTTCCTCGTTAACAAAATTTCTGGTGTTTGTGTTATTTCAATTTCCACATTATATTGTTTATCTTTATAATTTGAAATAATAAAGGTTGTGCGTTAAGATCATCAATTGGAAATACAACCTTTGGTTGTTGATTGATATTGATTGATCCTTGGACGTTGGTCTTTGGTACCGTCCAAGTTATTCCTTGTATTTGATTAGTACTCATAATTTATGTTTGAGAAAATCAAATAAGGATAGAGATATAAACTCATTTATATACTTTTAATTGATTGAGTCTTGTTGATTCTCTTAAAAGTGTATTCGAGTTTTTCCATATAGATTGCTAAGCGAAATATTGGGTGGTGTTGTTAGACCCCCTCTTTTTCAATTAGTATCAGAGCAGGCAAACACGTTTAAGACCTAACAAGTCTGTGTTTGTGGCAATCTGAGTCTGTGGACAGAATCTCATACGCATACCAAAATGCCTCCTAAAGCTGTCAACTTTGTCAAATGTCTAGGAAATACCTCAAAGGATTACTCCTTAGCTGATTCTTCTGAATCCCGAGGTAAGAAGAATGTCTCATCTTGTGTTAATCATTCTTCCTCCAATGAGACGTTGGACATAATGGCTAAAGATGGTATGGAGCTCACCAGAATTTCAAAAAATTCTACTGTGTCATTTGAACTTCTGAATCATGACCAACTTATCGATGAATTAGAAAAGTCTATTGATCGTGAACAGGTACTCTATAACATTATATGGTCATTCTCCAAGGAAATTGAGAAACTTTTATAAGTTGTATGGTCTGAACTTAAGAATTTTTATAAGATTTTGATTTTGATAGAATCTCATTGAGCATGATAAAAATGGTCCTAGTGGTGAATCGTAAAAGCTACTTGTAGCTCATTCTCTCTTTGTTGAGAGGATGTTTCTGTCGTTAACCTAAGGGCTTCGGCAATCCTACCACTAGGATTCAGTTGAAGCTACATGTTAGAATTGAATTGGTGTACTTACAGAAATTTTGTATAATCTCTTAACTTAGAAGTTTTTATAAGTTGTATGGTTTGAACTTAGAAATTTTGTATAATTTCTGAACTTAAGATTTTTATAAGTTTGTATGGACTGAACTTAATAATTTTTGTAAGTCCGATTTCGATTTTGATAGAATCTCATTGAGCATGATAAAAATGGTCCTAGTGGTGAATCGCAAAAGCTCATTGTAGCTCATTCTCTCTTTGTTGAGGGGATGTTTCTGTCGTTAACCTAAGGGATTCGCTAACCCTACCGCCGGGACTCAGTTGAAGCTACATGTTAGAATTGATGGGGATATGTCAAATTCATGATATACACTTGTTTGGATTATTCATTTGTTGTTAGGAATGTACACTCCGGTTATAATTGAAGTAGTTATATCAGTTTCATGAATGGATTTAGTATAGTTTTAAATGATAGTATTTTTTTGATTAATCTTATGTTGTGTACATATCAAATTCTCATAGGTACATGTTAGAGTTATAGTAGATATCATATCAAAAAATGCTGCTGACATGTATTGATGTAGTGTACATATACTCTCTGAATTTTAACATAGATATTGTCTTTAGGGTGTGTCATCTACGGTTGATAAGGGATGGATGCAATGTCCTTGTAAGTATGCTCAGTACATAGAAGGTGTTAGGTCATTTATAGAGTTTGTTAATAGAAATGGTGGCAGAAATACCTTATTCTCATGCCCTTGTAGTAGATGTAAGAATAGTAAAGGATTGGGGCCACTTGGTGAAATTTCATTGCATTTGCTTGTATGGTATTCTTTCTACATACACGACATGGCGTTTTCATGGGGAAAAGTTAGAAGTAGCTGAGAATGTAGAAAATGTTAATGTAGGAGATGTAGCTGTTGATCCTGCTATAGGTGAGGGTGAAAATTTAGGAGATGTTGTTGAGGATGATGGTGCTGCTGTAGTAGATGACAATATTAGAATAAATAGTGGGGTTCATAATGATGCTGGAACTAGGAAAAGGAAGAAAAATGAATCTGTCTATGAGCGTGCAAAAGAACCGTTGTATCCGTCGTGTCCTATAGGAGTGACATCATTGTATGCTTCAATAAAGTTGAATCACATAAAGAAACAATATGGGTTTTCTGATAATGGTATGACTGCAATCTTAGAGTTGATGAAGGAGTTGCTTCCCGAAGAGAATACACTGCCATCTAAGTACCCAGAAGTGAAAAAGATGATCCAAGATCTAGGAATGGATTATATAACATATGATTCCTGTGTAAATGGCTGTGTTTTGTATTGGAAGGATCATGCATCGCTGGTGAAGTGTCATGTTTGTCAAGAATCTAAGTATAAGAAGGTTTTTAATGATGAGAGGAAGCTTACTACTGTAGCTCAGAAGACGATTAGACATTTTTCGTTGATTACAAGGCTGAAAAGGTTTTACAGCGAACCATGGATCGCGGAGGAAATGACTTGGCATTCTAGAGAAAAGTCGGATATAAACGTCATGCGTCATCCCGTCGATTCTTCAGCTTGGCGATGTGCAGATAGTTTTTCGCCAGAGTTTGCCAAGGAACAAGGAATGTTACACTTGGGATATCAACTGACCGTTTCAATCCGAATGGGTATTTCGGTCTTGCACACAGTTGTTGGCCAGTGATTATTTGTATTTATAATTTTCCTCCTTCGTTGTGTATGAAGCGGGAATTCACTTTGTTATGGTTGCTGATATCAGGCCCAAAAGCACCCCGTAAAAACTTTGATGTTTATTTAGAAATACTGGTAGATGAGTTGAAGAAGTTATGGGATAGCGTACTAGCATTTGATGCTTTCAGCAAAACTGAATTTTTGATGAGAGCTCGGTTGTTGTGGGCTATTCACGATTTTCCAGCGTTAGGGACTTTAGCGGGATGTGTAACTCATGGATATTGTGCTTGTCCTACTTGTGGAGAAGGCACTGTTGCGGATTATCTGCCATTTACTAAGAAGATCTGCTACAGGGGACACCGAAGATGGCTACCATCGAAGCATAAGTATCGTGATGATAGGACAAATTTCGATGGACGTGTGGAGCATGGTACAGCTCCATGTCCACTAAAAGGGATGCAGATACAAGAGATTGTAGGTAATCTCAGTTCCAAGAAGGGCAGAGAAAGCAACCATCACAAGCAAGTCTCAAACGTAAAAGGAAAGCTGATACCATCAAGGTTAATCCTCTGTCCTGTCTTCATTTGATTAACTAGAATGAGCTATGTTGTTTGGTTAGCTTAAACTTTGTCTAAATTGATTGATTCTAGGGGATGCTATATAGGTACCGAGTTTTTCTATTACAGTGATGAGCATGTTAAGATATTTGAACCTATATTGAATCATTTGTGCAATATTGAAATCGTTTGAAATTCAGTAACTTGACCTTTGTTCTTATGTTATCTATTTTCAGGAACTTGAAGATGACACCGATGTTGAAGATGAGGTTAATGACCATTCTATGTTCACCCGAAGATCTATTCTCTTTGATTTTCCCATTGGGGTTCAAATGCGATTCACCATATTATAGATGTCATGCACATAGAGAAGAATATAATGGAGCATCTTCTGAATACTATGATGGGAAACAACAAGTCAAAAGATAGTCCTGCTGCACGTCAAGATATGGGGATAAGAAAGAAGTTATGGTTGAAAGAGGATGCTGAGACTGGAAGAACAACAATGGAAAAATGATCATTTGAGATGACGAAGAAGGAGAAAATTGACTTTTGTACAGTTTTGAAGAATCTAAGGGTACCTTCCGGTTTCTCTTCAAATCTTCGCAACTGTGTTAGTGTTAATCCTCCGGAGCTAAGGAATTTCAAATCTCATGATTACCATGTAGTAATGCATCATTTGTTTCCGCTGCTGGTTCATACTGCAACATCGGTACCTAAAGAGCTACGAGTTTATCTTCTCCGGATCATCATCTTTTTCAACATTCTGTGTGCGAAGGTTGTAAACCGAGAACATCTGCTAAAAGAAAAAGCCAGCCTTGTAGAAGCAATATGTGTTCTGGAGAAACATTTTCCTCCGTCTTTCTTTGTTATCAGTATTCACCTGATGATTCATCTAGCAGATGAAGCTTTAATCTCTGGTCCGGTGAGATTCAGGTGGATGTATCCCTTTGAGAGGTAAAATTTCACAACTGACTTTGTTGTTTAATTAATGTACATAACCTGAGTAATGTCTAGAACTTGAGTAATTGATAATGTTGTTTAATGTATATAGCTTGAGTGTTGTCATGTCCTAACAGACTTTGTTGTTTAATTGCTAATTTTTAGGTTAATGAAGGGTTTCAAAGGGTTGGTGTGCAATAAAAGGTATATTGATGGGTGCATCGCAAGAGGGTATACGCTGTGAGAAGCAAGCTTGTATGGCATGGAGGGCCTGTCAAAGGATGGTGATGGTACTCATAAGCATACTCGCCAGGAATTTTTTGATGATGATGATGAGTTTGCTGATGAGATGCCTTTAAGTAAACCTAGGGATATTATTCTAACGCAGGTGCAGTTTGAACAAGATCGCAAATGGCTTCTCTCTAAGTATGATGGATTAGATGATTGGCAAAGGTACATATTTTAATTTTACACCTTTAAGTACGATGGTTGCAAAGAGTTTTAATTTTACAACTTTGAGCTGTTATATGTCTATCGATATAATTGTTTTGAATATCTTTTAATTGTAGGAAGTATGAATCCTATGTTAATGGTCAGAAAAACTGTCCCTCAAAGAGTTTTCTTTTGTGATTACGCGAAGAGGTAACATATTAGCCTAAATTATGTACCTTGACTTTCTTTCTCTAATCTATGTAATTACAATTCATTTTTAATAATTATCTTGATTTCACACATGTTCTCTTGCAGCTGTCAGAAGCTAATGAAGCAAACTCAACACTTTGGCGACTAGCGCATTGACCTCTCTTCAAGGCGCAGTCGTATAAGAGATACCAAGTGAATGGATTTAGTTTCTGTGTTGAAGATTACGATGGGTTGGTTGTGTCACAAAACAGTGGTGTGTCGATGAAAGCTATTACAAGTTATAGAGCGAAGTCAACGGACACAAATTACAAGGAAACAGAAATGACCTATTATGGAGTCATTAGGAAGATTATCAAGCTGAATTTTATGGAATTTGAAGAAACTGTATTTTATTGTGATTGGGTGAAGGTTGAAGATAAGACTAATGGGTGCAAGGTTGATGCAAATACAAATTTGATAAAGGTTAACTTGTCCAAGATGAAAAGCATTGATGGAATTATGGATGAGCCATTTATTCTTGCATCTGAAGCGACACAAGTTTTCTACTCAAAGGATCTGTCTGAAAAAGGGTGGTCTTTGGTGTTGCATTCATCGCAAGGATTGACTTCCTCTATAGATAGTATTGAAATTCCTAGTATTTATCAGTCAACTCTTACTGACAATGAGAGTTTAGAGAAGCTTATATGTGTCGATTCTGTGGTTTAAAGCAGTGTGATTAGGGATCTTTTTCTGACATGTGACAATGATAGTTTAGACTTGCTTGTTTATGTTCTTTTTCAAATAAATTTTGTTTTATAACTTACGGATTATCTTATATGTTCTGTTTGTTCTCTTTTCTCCTGATTTATGTGTTATTACTTGCGCATTCTTTATAGCTTCTGCTTGATATGTCTAACTTCTTTCTCACATAGAACTTGGTTGTTATTTTGCAGGTTATTATTGCATTGACTAGCCTAATTTCATGAATCTTAATGCTCCGTGGGAATTGAACTTGACTAGCGCGAGGCGTTAGGTTATTCTTTTGGTAGAATTCATACTTGCATCGTTTTACATGTATGTGTGATGAAATCAGGAAATTACGGGATATTCTTTCGACTAGGTATCTTAGGTCTTTTGATAATGAGAGATTAAATATCAATTCTAGTTATTAATCCAAGAACGTGTTAGTGAATGGAAACGAAGTCATTGACCAATACTTTCACATATTTGATTTATGTGTTTACTTTTTATTTGCTTTGCTTTTATTTCAATTTACTTTACATAATCAGAAAATCCCCCCATTGTTTTATATAGGAAACCAAAACAGATTGACAACCTAGACCTCTCTGTGGGAACGATCCTTTCTTGCCCTTGCTATATTATATATTTTGAGTAGTGAGAAAGTAATTTATTTTTGACGCATACGACAGCGATAAACTATTACTTATCTCCTAACTCAATACTAGCATTTGATTGAATCAACAAATTAATTCAGTTTGCCACCTAAACAATCTATCAATCAATCATAAGTATCTAATTAGTATAAACAATCAATAATCATGTGAAGAACTTCAAAATAGATTTATATAATAACTCAAATCATGTCTAGAACTTAGAATTCATCCTCAATCACTAAGAAGTTTAGCTACTCATGGAATTAACAAAACCCATGAGTTTCATTGATAAAATAGAAAAGAAATAGTTACGGTGATGAATCGCTCCAAAACCCTAGCTTTTCTTCTCTTGAGTTCTCCTCTCCAATGACTTGATTAAAAGATTAAAAGATATTCCAAAAATATTAGATGAGCCTCTTATATAGTATCCAAGTTGTAGCTACGCCCGTGCTTAGAATCTCGGACGAAAACGGTTGCCAAAAGTCTCAAGTTCCCTAAAACTAGTCACTTCCCAAAGTCTGGCCGTGTGACAACTCTCAAATTCTGCATATTGGGCTTGCACGAAACTGGAAAGTCCAGCCCATTTGAATTACTCACCTGTCATTACCCTGTCAGTCATCCAAAACTGACAGTAGAGTCCTATTATATGTCACGGCAAAATTTCTCTTGTTTTCCCCTGAGTTTGCATCCGGGTGTAAAACCCCACCGTAACATTCCCTGTGTTTGAGTACGGTTGGAAGTCCTTACCGTAGCCTCAACTGATTTCCTTAGGTTTCCCTGAAGCTGTATATGGTTGGAAGATACGACCGTACGTCCCCCTTAGTTCTAATACGGTTGGAAGTACTATCCGACACCTTCCCTGAGTTATAATACGGCTGAGTTTTTCAATCCGTAAGTCTCCCTGTTGTTTAAAAACTCAGTCGGCATTAACACACTCATACTCGGATTCATATTCTGCCATATATCTTCCACCATCAACAACGCCACCGCAAACCCATTTCTCGGTTCCATCTTCATCATGTAGTCAAAACTCTCACCATCATTGTCTTTATTCATCACTGATGATCTCTAACTCCACGGACTCCTAGTCACAGCCAAACCCATTAACGATGGCAGCAATCTTCCATGCATAGATCAACGAGCATCGTCATCTCTGGCTTCACTGTCTTCATCCATTATCGTGACCAACCCATGCTTCTATCAGGTTTTCAACTGTCAGTCTTCAGTCTTCATTCTTCTCTGAACTCGATCTCGACCTACATCAGCATCATCTTGATACGCTTCCAAAAATTCATCATCACAGCCCATCAACACAGCGTCATCGCAGCTCAATTCGATAATCAACAGCACCATCTCTTCCATCATTCATTCTCATCCATCACCACTGACTCGAGCTCTCACAGCTAACCAAGATTCGAACTCAGCACCCCATCTGGCATCATACAGTTGACGCAGCACCATGCTCGAACCCTGCTCCGGCTTCTCATGTACAGACTCTTGTCTCGTACTCTTCTTTATCTCCATTTCCAATGCGAGCTCTGCAAACTGAACCCAGTTGCTATATTCGGCCTTTCACCTTCACTACTAATCAATGATCATTAACAGTGGCAGCAGGGTACCTTCTCATTTTGTTATTAACTCCTCCATCGACAGCAATGCAGCTAAACTGAGGAGGAAGAATAACTCCCTGAAAACTTCGCCTGGTGACATTGCAATCAACTGTCAGTCTTGCAAGACTGACAGTTCAGCTCCCGTTCCGTGGCTGCCTTGAGTAAAAGTCGCGCCTGCCTTTAACACTTCTGTGCGTGCACAATTTCGCCACTTTGCCTTGCTTCAAACACCCATAAAATCTTCATACGACTTCGGAATGATTCCATTCTTTCGCCATTGGCTTCGTCTTTTCGTCCTCTTCACGATGATATCAAGAACTCCTCGATTTGGATGAGTTCCACTTGGTCTTTGGTCCTTCTCCGCTTGTAGCTAACTTCTTTTATTGCACAATTAAGTGCCAATTCACTTCTTTTGGATGATTCACCTAGCAAAACATAAATAAAACAAAACAAGAGTAATATATACAATAATTCGCAAGAATATATAGCAATTACTAGCATGGATTCAACACTAAATATATGCAAAATATGCAGTTAACAACATGTGAGAACCATAAAAGTGCGTCTTTTGAGTGTAATTTCATAAAACCCTTTTGGTGAGGCAGAAGTCAAGGCGAAATGCTTATTGGTCGCTCTCAAACCTGAAATCTTTCATTATGGCATAGGTTGACCGGTCACACTTTCTTCGATTAATCGCACTTTATATTTTAATTTTCTCTTGTAATTCTGACTTCTTGACACTAGATTGAGAACCTTTATGTTCTCCTAGCTCTTTGGATGTTTGTGATGCTGGAACATTTTGAAATTGGAGTAGGTTTTGTGGGTATATCTCTCGTAAACCCTCACGAGACTATAAATCGTCCACTAGGGACACCTAGGGTTTAAAGGCTTGTTATACATGCTAAGTTTAACCGTATTCTCGACGAAATAGAGTTGTATGGATTTAGTTTAGTTTGCTCGAGGACTAACAAAGCCTAAAAGGCTGTTTGGATACGTTCCGAGAAGCTACTTCTCAACTTATTTAAGTCAATAAGTCAAGAGTCAGGTTGGATTGAGAAATAAAATCGACTTATAGAAGTAACTTAAAAGTCATGAAGTAACTCCTGAGAGAAGCAAAATATTTTGGCTTCTCATTTCTAAAAGAAGCAACTTCTGACGGGACCCGCGAACTAGTCCTCTTCTCTATCATTTCATCTTTCTACTTTTCTCTCCTGTGACATCAAACCCTCAAAGTAGAAAATTCAACTCGCTTACGAATCATAAAAAATCGTTTTTTGTTCTTGTTAATCTCTGTATTGTGTCACCTGGATTCCAATATCATTATTAGTTTTTGAAAAATTGGATTCGGATTTGAAACCCTAACCTAGAGATAAGTTGATGTTAATGGGTTTGGATTCAGTGATTGAGATGAATTGATATGTATTTTTGGAAATTCAAGGTTACAATGATATTGGAGAAACGAGTTTGGTTTGATTTTATGATTAACAACAAGGAATAAGTACAAGACACTGATTCACAGAAGAAATAGTGGAGAATTGGAGTTGTTTTCCATCAAATTCAGTGGATGGAGGAAGACTATAGGGGTTGTTTGTACTAGCTATGTTGCAGAGAAGCAACATCAATGGATTGATTGAGAATGAATGATGTTGTGAAACTAGATGAATGTGTAGGAAACCTACAGGGATGGATTTGGATTTATTGTTGGCAAGATTTTTCAAAATCGATATATGTGGATAAATTTTTTATCGTCAAAAATAATATGGATTTGAAGTTCACTTTTTCCTGATCTTCATGAACTGTAGAGAACATTTCAACGCATGATTATCAGTATTAATGATAAATTCTCGATAAACCAAATAGGTATGCCACTGTTTAAGAGCTTGTACAAGTGCAAACAATTCCAATTCATAAGTAGACCTTTTTTTGTGTGTCTCAGATCTCTTTTGACAAACTAACTTAATTGCTTAATAACTTAGTAATGGGTTTGCCAAACAAGCTTCTTTTAGATCTGACCCTCCAAAAGTAACTTCTGTCAGAAGCATAAGCAAAATTGCTTCTGCTTCTGGTATCCAAACATGCTATAAGTGTGAGGGAATTTGATAGGTTTAGAATACACCTTGATTTAATATCTGTTGGTTATGCTTTCTTTACTATCTTTCTTATAAATTATGTATTTTACGTGTGTTTTGAGTTTTGTAGGTACTTTGGAGTCATGCGGAAGAAAAGAAGAAGAAATCATTCAATTTGAGGCGAAAGGGCAAAAAGGTCATCTCACTGCTAAATACTATTGGGAGGCGACTTAAGGTTAAGGGTAAACTCCATTTTGGAGAATATTAAACACAGACCAGTTACGGTTAAGGGGCAACCCATTTTAGTGTTAAAAACACCCGGTTTTTAGAACTATAATTTTGGGCATACCAAAATCTTCCAAGGCATACTGAATGAAGACAAAAAAGGTTGTGAAATAGCAAAATCAGATAACCCCTTAACCCATTTTTTTAATGGCAAATCTGCCCTTTACGTATTAGTGTTAATAATCTTGATTAGTGATTAAATATTTTGTTTAGTGATTAAAATAATTTTCAAAATTATAAGAGTTGTTTAGATGAAAAATTTGAGGAAAAAAAAATCAAAGTTTTGGTTTGGTTAAGAAGGAGAGAAAGAGAAGGAGAATACATATCAACTACAACAATGATCCAGAAATGGCTGATTTCTTAGATTATGAGAATGATTTTACACCCACTCAAACTCAAGCTCAAACTCAAAAACAAACTCAAGATGATGATTTTTATGAGCCAAATCCTGATGATGAAGACGTTGATGAGGAACCCAATGCTTCTAATACACAGGTACACTTATATCCTATACTTAATCTCACTTCTATAGCTCTCAATTATCAAAAGTTAGGTTTTTTGAATCATGGTTCAGCGAAACAGGTTGAGGTTCGGCTCACATCTATGAGCCGAATATACCAATTGATGAATGGTTCGGCTTACTAAATCTGTTTACTGCATGCGCCGAACCTATAATTTCCAATTCCAACCCTTTTGCTAAACACTAGTTCGGCTTATATGAAAGTTTCATAGTAAGCCGAACAACATCCTAAATAGCCCGGAATAGAATCATTACTAATTCGGCTTATATATCCAAAATCTTATGTGCCGAACATAATTTTTTAATTTATGGGTTGAAATATTGTTACTGGTTCGGCACATATGGAGAATATCGTATCAGCCGAAACCTCTTATGTTCAAGGTTCGCACATAATATGATTATCGTCTGAGTCGAACATGAATTTGTTAATTTTTGGGTTAAAATATTGTTCGTGGTTCGACACATATTGAGGATATCGTATAAGCCGAAACTTGTAAATGTTTATAGTTCGGCACATAATGTGATTATCAAATGCGCCGAACCTTGTTATTATATTCCCTTTCTAGTGTTTAACCTTGTGATATTCTTTGTAGATCGTGCTTGGACCCATGGAAAATCAACCTGATCCAGTAGACATAATTCACTAGGATACCAAGGATCACTTCCAAACCTTGAAACTTTAAAAAACCAGAATTACTTTGCTAGGTTCGGCTTGTAGTATATTTCTGAAGAAAGCCGAACCTTTCATGATTCATGAACACAAGAATTATTATATCATTCCAAATAGACTTTTCAAATTCATAGAAATTGTGGATTACATCCCTGCTACATAGTAGGCTTGCAATTAATTTCTAATATCCTAAACGGGTAATGAGAAACCTTCTAAGAATGTGGTAGTGATCTTTGTATTTGAAATTCTTTCCCTTCCATCGTCGCCATTCCTCTAGAGCTCGAACTTCAATCTCAGAGTTTGTTTCACCTTTGAGTCGATATCGACTCACAATCCGAACTAAAGCTATGAAGTCTGTGACTTTTTTCTTAATACTTATAATTCGGCAAAACAAGGACGCACTATCCCGGTTGTGAGGATTACCTGTTTCCGTGCTGAAGGCTTCATGAATTCTAACCAAGTAGTACATACTCATCAGACCATTTACTCGTCGTTCTTCACCCTTCTTTGGATAGTATGCTACATAATTAGTGCAAAGAGATAAATCTTCTTCTAGAGTAAACTTAGGAGCTTGGGGTGCCATTTGTTGAGCATATGTGGTTAAGAATATGAAAAAACATGTAGGTATATATAGAATATAGTTTTACAACGGCTATATCTTCAAAAAAAGAGTCGTTCCTAGATTTTCGTGAAAAAAAGTACAGGTTCGGCTTATAGAAATTTTAGAACATAAGCCGAACCTATATAAGTAACGGCTATTTTTTAAAAAAATTTGAAAATTTTTACAGATTCGGCTCACCATATTGGTGAGATTTAAGCCGAACTATATACTGGATTACACCAATAATGATTTTTAAGGCTCGGCTTATAACTCAAATTATAGAAAAAGCCGAACCTGAAGGACAAATGATTCGGCGTGTAACTAACATTAGAGGATAAGCCGAACTCTATACATTCGGTGCATAACTGTTAAGCTATTCATTAAAACATGAAATTGAAGGTGTCCATAACCCAATCCCAGCACCATTAAAAACAAAGTTGAGCACCTAAAAGCAAAGGTGTTTGCAACACCATAAAAGTGTACTTAAAACTTAAGAAAAACATTAAAAGGAAGTTGGAAACATAAAAGGGAATTAACCACGACCCCTCTTCTTAGTGGTAGGCCTTTGTTCGGGTTCCTCGGGTCCTTGTCCTTTGTTGATGATTGCATCCCACTTGTTGATGAGGTATTTTTGTTCTTCCACGGTCATTGGTGTTTTGCAACCAAGTTTGGCCTTCATTTTGTTCAACATCTCCCTACCCGCGGCATTGGTCCTGACACAAGTAAGAAAGTTATAAGACTAATTCGGCGCAAGTATGAATCATGTCTTGAAATTTTTATTAGCTTACACAGAGAGTGGATCGGCTCATACCACAAAACAATTATAAGCCGATCCTATATATTCGTCTCACAACCGATACCATCGAATAAGCCGAATCCATGATTATGAACTCAAACATGTATTCGGCGCAACATGATATCATATAAATAAGCCGATCCTATACACTTGTAAAATTTATGAAATTTTAACAATGATATTCGGCGCAACCCTAATACTATCGAATAAGTCGAATCTAGACTTATGAATTGAAACATTTATTCGGCGCAAAACTAATACAACCATACAAGCCGATCCTAAGCACATGCAAAAATTCTGAAATTCAAACAACATTTATTCGGCACAAAACTAATACAACCATACAAGCCGATCCTAAGCACATGCAAAAATTCTGAAATTCAAACAACATTTATTCGGCACAAAACTAATACTACCATACAAGCCGATCCTACGCACATGCAAAATTTCTGAAATTCACAAAACATATTCGGCACAAAACTAACACCATCGAATAAGCCGATTCTAAATATAAGTCTCTGTGTCACTAAGTTCGGCTCAAAACGGATTTCAGATCTACGCCGAGCCGTTCATATGCACTTTCAGGGTTCAGTTCCAAGAACAGCTCGGCGCACATCTAACATTTGTTTTACGCCGAACCATACCCTGTAACCGCCGCAGAACACATGATTTTGACGAATTAAATCGACCAAAACAATCAAAAACATCAAATATGAGATGGGTTTGTAGAACTAACCTTCTTATTCTCATTTCCGGAGTTGGTTCTTCTTCAATCTCTTCTTCCGGTTGATTTTGTGGTTGATTTTGAGTTTGTTCTTCACTCTCTAAATCTTCTTCTTAATCAATAGGTTGTTCAATCGATCGATTTGAACGAGATACTGCCTTACGACGACCCATTATATAGATGAGTTTAATCGTCGATTAAAGTTTCACGAATTGAAAATTAAATTTCCGCGATGAAAAAAAAAAAGAAAGGGAAGGGTGAATGAGTTCGGATGTGGAGAGGAAGAAGAAGAAGGTGAATGAAACTGATTTTAGGTGTAGTTGATTATAGGTTTTGTATTAGGGTTAGGGATAGATTAGTAGTAATTTAAAGGATTTAAGGACATATAGGTAATTGAACCACCCCATAGGGTACCCCTTATAAGGTCACCCAAGTTAGGACTAGTGCTTTGTATGCCTAAGAAGATTTTGGTATGCCCAAAATCAGGGTTCGGTTTTTAAGCTAGCTGGCACCTATGTATTAAGCTAGCTGGGGATGTCACTAGGCGGCCCATAATTGTACCCAGCTCCAGACCGAATTCTTATGAAAACTTATGAAAATAGGAAGAAAATCCTCTAAATAGGGGTCTCTCGTTTCAGTTTTTGGGGCTGGAGTCTTTGGTTTTCAGTTTTAGGGTTTTCGATCCCAGTTAAATTATGATTTCAAGCTCGTTCCTTGTCTTGGTTTAGTTAGGTTTACGTTTCTCAGGTAAATTCTGATTTCTCATTCCTCTTCGAGTCTTGGTATTGATAACTAGGGTTAGTTTACGATTGAATTCTAATTTCAAACTCATTCCTCTCCGAGTCTTGGTTTTCTTAGTTATCATTGGTGTACGATTCCCAGGTAAATTGTGATTTCGAGATCATTCCTTTTTGAGTCTTGGGTTTCTCAGTTAGCATTGGTTTACGATTCCCTGATGAATTCTGATTTCAAGCTTGTTCCTTTTTGCGTCTTGGGTTCTCAGCTATTCCCGGATGAATTCTGATCTCAAGCTAGTTTTTACGATTCTCTGGTAAATTGTGATTTCAAGCTCATTCCTTTTTGAATCTTGGATTTTGGCTTGGTTTACGTTTCTCTTGTAAATTGTGATTTCAAGCTCATTTCTTTTTGAATCTTGGTTTTCTGAGCTAGCATTGGTTTACGATTCCTAGATGAATTCTGATTTCAAGCTTATTCCTTTTCGAGTCTTAGTTTTTTTAGCTAGCGTTGGTGTACGATTCGCAGGTAAATTCTGATTTCAAGCTCATTCCTTTTTATCGTCATCAATTGCTGCTTATATTATATTAAGTTATGTCAAGGAGCAGGAAACTCCAAAACGGTTGTGGTGATGAAAGTAGTAAACCCATGTCCACCAAAGCACCAAAACTGATGGAGAAGAAAAGAGAATATAGCAAAAAGAAGTACCTTCATCAAGATTTTGTTATGGAAGAAATATTGACCAAGGTTCCAGTTCGGTCACTGCTCCGTTCTGGTGCAGTCTCAAAACACTGGTATAAATCGATTCATATCGATACACGTTTAACTGATTCGCACTTTCTTCAATCGCAGAAAAACCCCAAATTTATCTTCAGTCTTTTAAATAAAACTAATGGTGTGGCTACTGATGACACTTCATTTGAGTGTCGTTTTTTTGAACCGTAATGGAGATATTCTACCGTTTGTGCGCTTAGCTGGTTATCTTAACCTTGATGATTATGGTGAACTGGTTGGTTACTGTAATGGTTTTCCCTGTATGACAGTTGAGGATTGGTATGGAATTTCTTACACGATTTTACAACCAAACAGGGGTGATTTTCTTCACATCTACCATCCACCCATCTCCGGGGAATGTATCTTTCACGCTCACACCATCTGTCACGGATTTGGTTTTGATTCCTTAGCAAAGGAGTACAAGTTGGTAAGTGTTTTCCGTACCTCTCACCAGCAGCTTAACATTGTTGTATTTACATTGGGGACTAAATCATGGAGAAATGTCACTACCACAAGCACACACGTCGCATATCATGGTCATCCTATTACTTGGATTAGAGCGTCTACAAGTAGTGACAGATCTGCCATCTTTTGCAATACTGGTAATGGATGTTTGGTTTGGAAGATAATAACAACTATCGGGGGAGGAGAAGGAGCTAACGGTACCGAAAATAAGAACAGTGATAATCAGATGGAGATGTTACTGTCTTTCAATCTCCACGATGAGAAGTTTAGTTTTATCCAACTCCCATCTAAAAATACAACTGATGAGCAGCGGAACCACTTGCTTGTTGCTTATCCCCGTCTTCTGGAGTTCAAAGGATTTCCATGTATTGCACATTTAGAAAAAACACTGCACAATGGAACAAGTGACTGTAATCATCGACGCCTACATGACCATCACGATAGTAATAATACTATTTGCTGCTGTTGTTGTAAAGTTCATTTGTATTTATTGAAGGATAAAGTCAAGCAAGCCTGGGTTAAGGAGGAGAGTTTTGATGTTCGTGTAGACTCTCCTTGCAAATTGTTGGTGGACTTGCCACCAGACCCCTGCTGTTTTTGCATAGGCAATACTAGCACACCTCCTACTCGCATCTTCAGTTTCTCTGACCAGATTTTACTGTACTGGTTCGATGGGAAACATTTACAAGTTTACAACTTGTGTTCCAAAAAACTTACTGTGGTGATGCCTCAGCATGCTGTAGAGCGTGATTTCTTTGATGGTAAGATGAAAGCACCCTCATACGCTTGTGATGATGGTGATAATATTTATTGCTCCAATATGGATTATCAGCTGCACTGCCAAGGAGAGAACTTTCTTTCTCTGCAATCATTCGTACCTGAAGGAGTAGCAGGAGTTGATGCTGCTGAATTTGAGGAGTTGAATTTGCAGACGGAAGACCCACCATATACAGCATGTGTGTATGTGCACAGAGGTTCAGGAGTGTATTTTTCATTCCTTTGATCATATTTATCTTAATATCTTGTTTTGGTAATCGTGATCAGTTCACCAGATTAATGTAGTAGTTAAGTTTACTACGGGCATGCTTTAAATAAGAGGATCTATTGATGAGCTTATATCAAGTGAAAACATCATAGATTACAAGGAAGAATCATGTGAATTGTATCATATAGCTTTGGTTTCTCTTAGTGTTGTTGTTGTCTGTATGCTGTTTTAGTTGTTTGAGCTAGGCTTTGCATAGGCTGTTGTATGCACTGTTAGGTGCTTTTATTTTCATGTATGCTTTTCTATTTTCTCTGATCAATATATTAAACTTTCTCCTCAAAGATTTTCTTTTTTCGATACAACATTGTAATATTTTGGACTTTTTCTGTTCTGTTCTGTGTATCTTGGTAGCTGATTTCATTTTCCCTGGAAGGGCGATGAAGCCACTTCAAGGAGGCTGGTTGTTGATCATGAACTTCGCCCCAAAATCAGTGTGTAGACGTTTGTCTGCTTTAGCAGTAATCACTTTTGTGTTTTCATTTTCAGAAGCTGGAGAAAAAGGTATACAACTGAACTGAATAGTCTTTTTCTATAGTTTTCATGGCACTTAAATCTAAATTTGCTCAAGTGAGACCTTCTTAGATGAGCTGCAAAGTTAGTTGCAGTGACAGTGATAAGTGTCACTTTCTTTGTGTATTTGCTAAGGTTTACTACTAGTTGGAACCAATTAATATGAATTCGACAAGCAAAGCGTGGATAGCTGCTGTTAGTGTTGGTGTTGTTGAAGCATTGAAAGATGATAGAATTGCGCTCTAAGATCCATCCGTCACACAAAGAATAGACTAAAATCATATGTTTCTTCAAGCAACTTATTCTATGCCAGCTATCATATATTTCTTCAAGCTACTTATTCTATGCCAGCTGCTTTTGTTATTCCCGACCAGACCTGATCTATCATATATTTCTTCAAGCTACTTATTCTATGCCAGCTGCTTCTGTTATTCCCGGCCAGACCAGATTATGAGAGAGATGAAACAGTTGGATGAATCACTTTAGAAAAGTAGCATTTTAGTTGTTGGGGACCAGTTGAAATCTTAAACCCCAATTCTAGCTAAGCATATAACTGGATCTTGATCTTATCTGAGTTATGTGCCCCCAGTTAGTTAACTGGTGCTTGTCTATATACATTTGTTACTGGACATTTGAGTGATCCAAGCTCAGCTCAGGTTCACAACACTGGAAAATTATTGACAAACTGTGGTATACATCCTGGGATGCCTACACCATTACCGATTATAATGGCCGGCCGAGTATTGTCTTGACAAACTGTGGTATTTATCTCCCTCTAATTCTGGATTGCCTGACGATTGTCTCATTTTGTATTGTGAAGCTTCATTTGATGATAATTCTAACAATTTTGGTGTGGGTGCTGTATGTTATGATATGACAGGTAATTATAAAGGATGCAGAATAGTTCATGGCAGTGTGGAAGCACTACATTGGAGTATTAGTAAAGGCTATAGCCACATCTAATGTTATTTCTATTTTGAATAAAAGTGGAGCCCAAATTAGTTGGGCTGCCAGTTCTATTAGATGATTGTTTAGTACTATCAAACAACTTAGCTTTCTTTAAATTCGAGTACATTAGTAGAGATTATAATTCTAAGGCTCATTCTGCAGCTAAATAAAACAGAAGGCTGAATGTAACTGGTTCATGGGAAGTTGATCAACCTCGCTTCTTGAATCATATCTTGTAATCCTTTTCTTATTTTAATGTTATCTTTTTTTTCTTAGCAAAAAAGTAAATAAATATGACATTTGAAGATGTTATGCATGTGATAGATTACCTGCAGACAACATAATACTCTGTTTTGACGCTTCAACGTTGCCCTCCCCATACTAATCAACAAAATTCAATCAGCAAGTGTTTCTGCTGGTGTGCTCACTTCCATTGGAATGAGACATACCTAACAAGTCTCATGAACATTATGTTACAATACCAGTTTAATGTCTCAGTGCAAAACCGCTTATCATCAATGTTCTAAGGAAAAGTGGTGTGTATGTATGTGGGTCAAAGAGCGGCCTAGATCGTCCGAAAATTTGGACGTTAGAGATTATACCACGGCCCAACCATATTAAATTTTGTAGAAATTAACGTTTACTCCCACATTATCTGGGCTTTGGACGCTCTAGTCCACGCCTTCCAAGCCCGGTACTCGTTAATCCAAATTCCCCCCGCACAGACAATTTAGTCCAAAACTAGACGAGTTAGTCCAAATTTTTCCCGTTCCAGAAAATCAGCCTTTTTCTTATTACCCTAAATACCATGTTCACTTTGATGCATACAGATTAAGAGAGAGAGAGAGAGTTTAGAAATTTTACATCTGAGATCTTTGGCGATTGATGTAGGTGATTTGGAATTTTGTTCTTCATGATTTTTCGTTTTAGAGAGAAAGATTCCGAGTTCTTCATCTGATTTTCTTCTGATATGGCTACTAATTCACTAATCTTCATCACTTAATTCGAGTTTTTCAAACATCATCAACTACTCGGTAGACAGATCCGGTAAGTTCTCTTATTATTTTGACTTCTTTGGATTTCTTTTGCGAAATTCTGCGGCTATTTGTTCACTTTAAGCTAATTAATCAAGAGATATGAATAGTTGTATCTAAGAAAATTTGGATTGAGACTTCTCTGGTTCGTTTATGGATGGCAACGACTTTCAATGCGAAGATCAATAGGAGAAAACTTGATAAACTTAATTTAGTGAAAATCTGGTGAAATTCAGATGAATCTTCTATTTTCGTTGCTCAATTTCTGTAAACATTAATGTTTGTTTCGTTGATTTGAATTTGCTTAATTTACTGTATGGATTCTGAATTTACAAACCAATGCACAAGAAGGTACACTACAACATTAGAAATTCGTTGCACCCATATACACTTTTCATTTCCTTCATTATGGGTAGAAAGCTAAATTAGTAGTTCATAATATGCACCTTTTAGATGTATTTTCCAATTTGAATTATGTATTTATGATTCTTAAGCATCAAATCTTATTGACATGAACCCACTAAACCACATTTACATTCGGTTTTCAAGCAAGGGACTGAATTGGGATACCAGAAGTCTTTCTTCTCAATGATGGCTAGACACTAGTTTCACTAGCTGGTGTCCTTGCGAACCTGGACATGGAGATGGATCCTCAAAGCTATCAGATAGTGACCAAGTTAGTGCCAATCATGAACATGGTCTCCTCATTATACTATTTTAATTTTGTTGATCCGGTTGATTGGAAATAAAGAGATCTTTTATGCGTGAATACTGAAAAAAAGGTTCTCATGATTACTATACTATTCTAATTTTGTTAACATTTTGTATTAGTTACTGTAAGATTTTGAAAGCAGAACACTCTCCTCTTAAAGCAAGAACTAAGAATTTGAAATAGATGACGTAACTAATCACCTTTTTTTGTGTTTTGTTTGCAGCTCGTACTTGCCATAACTTTTTGCCCCTTCAACATTATATATAGTTCTGGTTGTTTCTTCTTTATTAGTGTTGTATTTGTGATCCTTTCTCCAAGGTACTAATCCATTAAAACAAAAATTGCAGACTTAACCGATAGCTGAGATTATTTTATAATTTTTAATTTTTTCAATTGACTTTTTCTTGGCACACCAACTTACTAATCTTTGCTGCGTGATAAAATTTTTGTTTTCCAATGTCGCATTCCCTCCACAAACTAACTAGTGTATATCAATCACATATCAGGTCCAGGACTTTAGCAGTCTTGAGTTATATATACTTTGCTACTATGCCTTGGGGAGAGTTCACCCAAAGATGGAACAATTATCGCCATAGTGCCATATACAGTTCTTTTTATTTCATTGTAGCAGTTCTCCCATACTGGTCTCAGTTGCTTCAGGTATTACCAAAATCTCATCTTATTTGTTAATTTTTTTCGGCATATATTCAAGTCTATTATTTAATAGAAATTTAGGAAGATAACACATTTAAAATGGCATTTGGCTGGTACTAAAATGATTTCGTTTTCCTTCCACTGCTATGTTAAAATCATATATGTTTTGCTGTTAAAAATGGGATGTAACAGAAGGTATATATATGTTGATGCTTAATGTGTAAATAATTGTACACATGTTGATCTTTGATGTGTACATAATTTTACACCTGCTGATCGTTAATATGCGCATAATTGCACGCCTATTGATCGTTTATGTGCACACAATTTTATACCACACTTAATGTTTCCTACGTGGTAATTGTTTGCATTATCATCGTGAGTTTGAGACTGTGTTGCTAGTCTTAAATTAATGCACACTTGTTGATTCTTCATGTGTACATAGTTGTACACCTGTTGATTGTTATTGTGTATACAATTGTGCACATGATGATTATGAATGATACATAACTGTATTGTAACCTGGTGCACCTTTGACATCAATTCTTTTTTTTTTTCATCTAATTTAGGGAATCACAAACTCAAAATGGTAGAGAGTCCAAGCCTATCACAAGGTTTCCGAGGTTGATGGTTCAAATCCATCTGAGTTTCTTTGTTATGTTTATATAATATGGGTAGGTGTGTACATACTAGTGCACCTGTGTAAACCTCATGAAATAGATTTGTTTGTAGGTGAATATGGTTGATTTGTTCCATGTTTTTTCTGGGTGTATATATATGTGCACTTGTGTATTTTCCATGAAAAATAAGTTGGCTTATGGGTATGAATGTTGATTTTATGCATGTTTTGTAGGGGTGTACATATTGGTGCACCTGTGTAATTCCCATGAAAAAGCAGGTTTACATGTGTTTATGAATAATCGATTTTATGCATGTTTGGAGGGGTGTACATATTGATGCACTAGTGTATTTTTACATGAAAAAGTAAATTTGTGTGTGATTATGAATAAACGGTTTCATGCATGTTTTGCAGGGGTGATACATATAGGTGCAACAATGTAATTCCCATGAAAAAGTGGGTTAGAGAGTGGATATGAATGACCATTTCATGCATGTACATATTGATGCACCATCGTATTTTTCCATGAAAAAGTAAATTTCTGTGTGATTATAAATAAACGGTTTCATGCATGTTTTGCAGGGTGGACATATTGGTGCATCAATGTAATTCCCATGAAAAAAGAAGGTTAGGTGTGGTTGAATGATCGATTTTATGCATGTTTTGCAGGGGGTGTACATATTGATGCACCAGTGTATTTCCTATGAAAAGGTAAGTTTGTGTGTGGTTATGAACAAACGGCTCCGGACATGTTTTGCAGGGGTGTACATATTGGTGCACCAGTGTAATTTTCATGAAAAAGTAGGCTCGAGAGTCGATATGAACAATCAATTTCATGTATGTTTTATAGGTGTGTACAAAGTGGTGCATATGTGAAAAACTTACGAAAATTTCGGGCGTGTGCATTTTTTTTTACACGCCATATAATGACGCGAAAATTAACTTTTTTTTTTAAAGTGAAAATTATATAGTCATATGGGTACTCTTTTTGTATCTATCGGAAAAAGCTTTCCGAATATATAAAATTCGTGAATTTTGGACGAGCGGTTCGAAAGATAAATCGTTTTTTTTTATATTATTTAAAATTGGTGACATCATCATAACTCAGCGGTTCGAAAGATAAATCGTTTTTTTTTTATATTATTTAAAATTGGTGACATCATCATAACTCACTATGGACTTAATTGTAATAATAAGGATTATTAGTGTACTTTTCATATTTCAAATAAATAATGGACCAGTTTGTACCTAGTTGAATGGGTGTGGACTAACTAGTATATTTAAATGTGATTTTGGACTAAACCGTACTTTTCCCATTAAATTTTAGACTAGCCACTTAAGTTTTATCTTAATCATGCCCGGGAAAACTCTAAATCAGGTCTCCAATCCCGATTCTATACCGATTACCGACTCCAAATTTAAAAAATCATCAACGGCCATTTTTTGATTCCATGGTGACACTATAACAAAGCTTGGGACAATTCCTTGGGCACATGTATGTTTGTAAAACACCTTTTTTTCCAAGTTTAACAAAGTGGAAAATGCTAATTAACATGATAATATCAATTTATACTTCCCTCTATTGCTGCAAGTTTCTCTTCTTTTTGTTGTCATAAGGATCTGCTTACACAGATCAGTTTTTATAGTTTCCCTGATGTAAGTTGCTTCATTCTGCACCACCTCACACCGGTGATGACAATCTACCATCACATCTTGATGAAAATGATGTGATAAGAGATACATCAATCAGATTGCTAACCAAGTGAAAATCGGATGCCAAGCACCGCATCTGGATATGAATGTGGAGACATATAATAAACTTCGGGGTTGCCTTTTGATGAGTGCTAAAAAGTGCATATTTCTATATATTTTTCTTGGCATTTAACTCATTTTTTGTGCATTAATTCTACATTTTATCCCATATTCTGTATTTTCGTTGTTTTCAAGAATAAATATTTTTATTAATTAATTTTTCATTTTTAGGTTGTAAATAAAGTTTGGATGAATTGCGGAGCGAAAAGAGCAGAAAAGTAGTGAAAAGTCGGGAGGAATTACGCAAGGAAGCCGCGAGGAATGTTGTGCACAAGACCAAAAGGCTAGAAATGGGCTTAACTAGGAAGAATTGTTCTTAAAGAAGATATGGGCTTGGCATACCCAAGGTCCAAAACCCTTACCCAAACCCATTTCCAATATCCATACCCGTCTCCTTCGCCAGCCGTCAGATTGGATCACATCTGAATCCAATGGTCGCAGCATCGCCAGTACATCAAAGTTTGATGTTTCTGTCTAACACTTTAGCACCTAACTCCATCTCAGACCGTCAGTTTTGATGTATCTCAGATCCAACAGTCGCTCCACTCCCATTTCCTTCTCGCCATTGGATAATTCTCTCATCTTTTCATCCATCGTCTTTCACCATCTGAGCATAAAAATACGATGGGTCCGCTCAATACTCTATAACCCTAACCTATTTACCCTAAATCAAACATCCCCTAAGAGAAACTCTATCGAGTTCTCTTCCTTCTTCTTCCCCTCTTCTTCACAGCGACCATCACCACCACCATGTCCGCCACCAACTCCGCTCAACCACCTCCATCACTGTACCCCATCAATCAGCCACCCCCGCCATCACTAAAGGACACCACCATGATACCCTCTAGCTCCTTCTCTCTCAACCCTTTTATCTTTTCAAAAACAGTGAACCTAGAAACTAGGTTTGAGAGAAACGGAGTTAGTGAAATCAAACCATCAATTACGGAAGAGGAGAAGCAATAGAAGAATGGGTCGAGACCATTGATTGATTTCAGAGATTAGGTAAAGGTCAATTTCAGATTTTTTGTGTAACCCTAAATTTTATATTTTGGGGATTTTTGGATATTTGGTTTGCATGTATAAATAGGGTTCTTGGGTGTTGTTTTTGGGCATGCCTGGGCTAGCCAGAGCTTCACCCAAGAGGACTGGACTTGCCAGTTCCTCAACTGTCTTCAGTTCATGTTTTGTTTGAATGCAATGTTGTTTCAAGTGTAATTTCCATGTTCTAAGCTCATAACTAGGGTGATGAGGAAACCCTTTGAGCCATTGCTAAGTTTCATTCAGTTATAAACATAATTCTTGTTGTGCTTGAAATGTTTAGGATAGTCTTAATCAAAGCACTTTACATTTTGCTCTCACAGTGCATATCATGTATGCATTGTAGTTAGAACACCACCATGTGATTGTGCTACATCTCATGCTTAATTGTCTGTTATGAATCCTCTGACTAGTTGTACTCTAAATCAGACAATTAGTACTTAGGATGAATACTTTAGTTGTGATTAGAACATCCTTTAGGTTGTTAAAACACCTAAGTGGCTTCTCTGTGGGTAGTTGCAGTGTGAGAGCCCCAACTACTACTAGGATTAGAATTATCTTAGTGCCTTTAGCTTCCTTTCTAACCCAACCCTTTGATGAGCAGCAGGCATAGAACCTCCACTGCCATCTAGTTAGTCAGTTGAGCCAAGAAGCTCACTGATAACTATACAAGGGACAAGATTTATGTGGAACTAGGATAACTTAGTCTAGGTGAAATGGTGGAATCTAATCCCTAGTCTTCACCCAAAATCCCTCTTTCCTTTACTGTTTCTTGTTTTTATTTGATTCCCTTTACTTGTTTGTTGTCACTTCACTGCCTTAGGCTCATTTCCTTTGTTTCATTAGCTCACTGCCACTGCTACACTTAGAGATCTAGCTTAGCTAGGAAACCTTCAATCACACACACCTAGTCTCTGTGGTTCGACCCTGACTTGCACACATCTACTACAACAGACCATGTGCACTTGCAGGTATAACAAGTAGGCTTCTTTCTTGCTCTTATTTTACACTCTTAAAAGCCTACCAAGTTTTTGGCGCCGCTGCCGGGGACTTTGCGTTGTGTGTTGAAGTTTCTTGGCTTGTATCTTAGCTATTCTTGCACTTTCTTAGCTATACTTGCATTTATCTTTTAGCTTTTTCTCTTGCTGTTCATTGGTAGGCCTCGAAAGGGTATAGAAATTAAGCGCAATAAAAACGGGGGGCCTACAGTAATACCGCAAGTGCACGGTCGTCGGTTGTAGCTCGTGCAAGTACGGGTCGATCCACAGAGATCGGGTGTGTTTTGGAAATGTTTCTAGCTAATTGGGTTCCTAAGTTTGCTTTGGGCTTAGAAGCCTTTTGGAAGTGTTGGGCTTAATGTACTATTGGGTTTGATAACAATAAAAGGAACTGAGCTTGGGCTCAGTTAGTCTTTGAAAGTGCAAATGGGCTTTGGCCTTAAACTTAGGCTTTTGATTAAGCCCACAGTTAAATTGGATTGGGCCTTAATGAGTTTGGGCTTTGATCTTAAACAACTGGGCTTTGGTTAAGCCCACAGTTGACTGAATTGGGCTTGGCTATTGAACTAGGCCTTTGGGTTAAACAACTGGGCTTTGGTTCAGTTGGATGGGGTCTGAGCTTGGCCTTTGGGGAGGAAGCAGCAGTGGAGCTGCAGCAGACAACAGCTACAGCAGCAACAGAAGGGCAACTGCAAGGGGGGCAACAGCAACAGCAGCTGCAACAGCAGCAGCCAAAGGAAAACAGCACAGTGGCAAAGACCTAAGCCACAGAGCAGTGCAAGCAAAAAGCAGCAGAATGTACAAGCAATCAAAGGCAGTAAAAGAAAACAGCAACAGCAGCTGCAGGGCAGATAGTAATGCAGCAGGAACTGCAGGAAGGCAGCAGCAGCAGCTGCAAGAGAGTTGCAGCAATGCAATAAAATGTACAAGATGAGTAGTGCAGCAGCAGTAGGAAATGCAAACAGAAAAGCAACAGAATGTACAAGCAATGGAAAAACTAAACAGCAACAACAAGGTGAACACAAGCAAAACAAAACAAGAATGAACCAAGGCCTAAGGCCAAGGGCAGGGGTGATAAAGAAACTGAAATGAAGCAAGGCTAGGCAGAATACAGGCAAACTAAAAGAATGGGAGGAAAATTAGCTTGCTCATTGTCACTAGTGAGCACTAATTTCCCCCAATGCACAATCAGCACATTGCATACAAGCATACACAGGGAATGGCAAGAAAATCAGCTTGCTTTAAGCACTGATTTCTTCCATTACACAATCAGTTCATTGCTTCAAATGTATCTAGCCTAACATTCCTTCAAATGACAGTGAATTAAACATGACACAACAATGAGGACAAACATATAAACAAACATGAACATAAGCACAACTAACAGGAGCAGAACTGAAATACTAACAGGAATTAATTTAACCTAACATGATACTTAATACATTAACAGTGAATAACACAACATCACAAACATAACAAGAGCACAGCAATTAACAAGAAACAATGAGAACAACATGAACTGAAATGAGCTTGTAAATTGAAAATTGAAAATTAACAGTTAACAGGACATGAGAGTCCTGGATGTGGGCTAATCCCAACATAGTTTTTACACACATCCCTCACCACATATTTATACCCAATTACATCATTAGGGCTTTCCCCCAATTTTCCCCCAAAATCAGTGAAATTAGGTTTTGCAAATTACCTAATTTTATGGCACAATTCCTCCCATGTGCGACGACCCATTCTTCCTCTGACTCCCCTCATGCTATCCACGCCTCCAATTGCTTCATCTATCAATCTAATTCACCAAATCCAATCCTAACAGTGAAGAGGATGGTGGAGTTGTTGAAATAGCTTAATAGGTGATAGGGGTGATGATAGTAGTGATGGGTTGCGGTTGTTGTGGAGAGTTGGTGGTTTGGTGGCTGTTGCAGGAGGGGTGGTGACGACAGGGAAGAAGGTGGTGGTGATGGTGCGGCAGGGTATGGCTCTGCAGAGGGGGTGAGGTCGATGGAGAGGAAGGAGGAGATGTTTGGTTGAGGTTAAATGGTTCGGTTGCTAGGGTGTTATGCGAGATATCAAGGTTCGATGTCCAGCGAAGGTAAGCCGCTGGATGCGAAGATGGTTGGTAGATCTAACGGTAAGATAAGAGATGAATCGATGCAACCGTTGGATTTTGAAACACAACGAAGTCAACGGTTTCAGATGATGTTAGGTACTGTAGTGTTAAGCGGAAGTATCAAACTTTGATGCACAGCAAGGGAGCGACCGTTGGATTCAACTACCATCTAATCTGAAGGCTTGGAATTTCAGCGCTGTGGTGCTTGGCAGAGACTTCAGATTTTGATGCTCTATGAAGGAGCGACCGTCGGATGCTTCTGAGAAATGATCTGATGGCTGAGAACGGAGGCGCTTTTGTGTGTAGAAAATGAGGTTGTGCGCACCATTCTTCGCGGTTTCCTTGCGTAATTTCTCCCGGCTTTTCACTACTTTTCTGCTCTTTTCGCTCCGCGACTCATCCGAACTTTATTTATTACCTAAAAATGCAGAATTAATTAATAAAAATATTTATTCTTGAAAACAATGAAAAACAGAATATGGGATAAAATGTAGAATTAATGCACAAAAGATGAGTTAAAATGCCAACAAAAAGGGATAAATATATACAATATTTGGCACTCATCAAATACCCCCAAACCTGAATTTTACTTGTCCTCAAGTAAAACAAACTAAGGAAATCCTAACTATACCACTGTCGCTGGTCTCTCGAATGCATTTAGCGTATGCACTAAGCCTTTTAAACCACTAAGTGTCCCTAGTGGACGAGTTGAAGTCTCGTGAAGGTTTACCAGAGGTGTGCCTACAAAACCTAAGGACAAAATATAAGCTCAGATTCCATCAAATGACATGTGCAAAACAGTTAAGCTCACAGCAAAATGGAGATGTCAATCTAGCTATCGAAGGCACAATCCTAGCACTGATAACAAAAAAAGACATGTGATAAGAGTGTAAAGTGTATCTACACATGTGTAAAGAAAGATCTGAAGTCATGACTACTAATCACCAAGAGATAGTTTCTCAGGCTAAGAACTGAGGTCGAAATCTAGCTAGCTGTCCGGACTTTACGAGAATTGTGAATGAGTTGGAGGTATTTCACAATTTCTCGCGTTGTACATCAATGGCATACACCCTCCTTGCTTATTACAACGAAACAACAAAAGATGACTCTTTACATGACTCTTATTTACATTGACATCTCTTTTATTTTTGGAACAAGAGAGATGGAATTGAAAATACTTGATTTTTTTGTATTTTTTTTTTTTTTTTTTTTTTTTTTTTTTTTAAGGAAACACTTTTGATACATACAAAAGAAACAAAAGATTACATGACACTTTGCAAGAGGTAGCCCTTTTTGATGCACCCAGTTAAATTCGATGGTTGTCTTTCTTAATGTAACCTCCACCTTCTATCCCAACCAACCAAAGAACAAGCTAGTCAAGTTTCGTTCAGTATTCTAAAGTGATTGGCAATCGTAACTTCCTATCCAACACCTTGAAGATCGAGGCCATACATGTATTGGTAGATCGTGCGCGTGCAAATTTCTTATCACTATGTGAATTGTGCTAGAATCAGGGTGCCTAAATATCTAGACTAAGACTCCTAATAAAAATACATATTTGCACAAGAGTCAACATTTCAAGGTAAATGAGCTCCATTTTTATGATTTTTTTTTTAATTTTTTTTTTTTTGAATTTGATTTTTCAATTTTTTTTTTGGAATTTTTCAATTTTTTCAAAAAGAAGAAGGAGTTTTGTTTTCAATTATAGCATATTATCGTGGTATCTACTCTATACCCCCAAACCTAAACTAAACATTGTCCTCAATGTTTCAAAATATGGAAAGAATTAAAATGCAACATATGGAAAGGGACATGCTGAGTAGAGTAAAAGGAGAGAGAATACCCGATTTCGGCGAAAGCAGAATTAAAACTCCGTTATTCAAGGCAAAAATCCAACATATTTCAGCCGAGATCATATTGGATTAGCAAAATATATACAAAAGGAAATTTAACTAACACATTATCTACAAGAAAATTTGGTTTTAAAAAATGGGAGCAAAGTAGAAATTTGGTTTTAAAAATAGGGAGCAAAAGAATTTTTTTTTTTTTTTTTTTTTTTTTTTTCTTGAAAAAGAAAATGAAATTTGGTTTTTGAATTGGGAGCACGCCCACTGTGCAAGCCTCTAATGGAATGGAATGAAGGCTGCGGCCTACGAAAATCCAAGTTTTAATTTTGAAAGTTTAATTTGGCCCAGTTGGTTAAGGCCCGACGTTTGTTTTAAAACTTTGGTTTCGCGGTCCACTTTTCAAGTCCACAATCGGTTACAAGCTCAGCTGGGTTTAAACCCAGAGTCCAAAATACAAGTCCAATGAAAGAATTTAAACAAGCCCACACAAAATAAATACAAGCCCACAAATTAAACAAACAAGCCCACAAATAAATTATTACAAACCCAAAATAGAAAAATAAAAAGCCCAAAAAATTGGGTTAATTATTACAAGCCCACAATTAAAGAAATTTGGAAGCCCACAGGTTGGGTTCTCTCAATGGAATGGGTTTAGGCTTACCTTTGTAGCACAGCCCAGCTGCTCTGATATTGTTGCAAAAACCCAGTTGGGTTTTGGTTCTTTTCCTTGGTGGCGTCCCAGCAGAGGAAAACAGGTTCAGAACAGCAGGTCCAACAGCAAATGAAGTGAAGCAGATGCAGATGCAAATGCTATGAAATGAAATACAAAATAGCTAAGAAAACACAGATAAAACACAGCACCAATCCCCGGCAGCGGCGCCAAAAACTTGGCAGGCTTTAAAGATATTATATTTAAATGCAAATCCCCGCAGCGGCGCCAAAAACTTGGCAGGCCTCGAAAGGTGTATAAAATTGAGCGCAAATAAAACGGGGGCCTACAGTAATACCGCAAGTGCACGGTCGTCAGTTGTAGCTCGTGCAAGTACGGGTCGATCCACAGAGATCGGGTGTGTTTTGGAAGTGTTTTAGCTAATTGGGTTCCTAAATTGTTGTTGGGTTTTGAAGCCTTTTGGCTTAAATTGGGCTTTGAGTGCTAATGGGTTTGTTCACAATAAAAGGAACTGAGCATGGGCTCAGTTTGGTCTTTGAAGTGCAAATGGGCTTAGGCCTTAAACTTAGGCTTTTGATTAAGCCTGAATTGGATTGGGCCTTAATGAATTTGGGCTTTGGTCTTAAACAACTGGGCTTTGGTTAAGCCCACAGTTGACTGAATTGGGCTTCAGTTTGAATTGAGCTTTGGACTTGATAGTGGACCAGATTGGGCTCAGCTGGCTTTGGCAGTGAACTGAGCTTTGGGCTCAGCAGCAGCAGGCAGGAAAAAGAAGGCAGCAGCTTGGCAGCAGCAACAGAAGTGCTGCAGGGCAAGTGCAAGAGAAACAGCAACTGCAGAGCAAAAGCAACAGCAGCTGCAGAGGGAGGCATAGAAGGCAATGCAGCAGCTGTACACAGGGCCAAGAAAAGAAAGCAGTATTGCAGCACAAGACAATGCAAGTAGCAGCAAGAACAGCAAGACAGAGGCAAATGCACAGCAAGGCCAAGGAAACAACAGCAGTAGGGGAAGCAACAAGAAAACAAGTAGTGGGTAACTAACAGGGCAGCAACAGGGAAGACACAACAGCAACAGAAAACAACACAAGATGAACCAAGGCCTAAGCCAAGGGCAGGGGTGATAAAGAAACTGAAATGAAGCAAGGCTAGGCAGAATACAGGCAAACTAAAAGAATGGGAGGAAAATTAGCTTGCTCATTGTCACTAGTGAGCACTAATTTCCCCCAATGCACAATCAGCACATTGCATACAAGCATACACAGGGAATGGCAAGAAAATCAGCTTGCTTTAAGCACTGATTTCTTCCATTACACAATCAGTTCATTGCTTCAAATGTATCTAGCCTAACATTCCTTCAAATGACAGTGAATTAAACATGACACAACAATGAGGATAAACATATAAACAAACATGAACATAAGCACAACTAACAGGAGCAGAACTGAAATACTAACAGGAATTAATTTAACCTAACATGATACTTAACACATTAACAGTGAATAACACAACATCACAAACATAACAAGAGCACAGCAATTAACAAGAAACAATATTGAGAACAACATGAACTGAAATGAGCTTGTAAATTGAAAATTGAAAATTAACAGTTAACAGGACATGAGAGTCCTGGATGTGGGCTAATCCCAACATAGTTTTTACAACATCCCCACCACATATTTATACCCAATTACATCATTAGGGCTTTCCCCCAATTTTCCCCCAAAATCAGTGAAATTAGGTTTTGCAAATTACCTAATTTTATGGCACAATTCCTCCCATGTGCGACGACCCATTCTTCCTCTGACTCCCCTCATGCTATCCACGCCTCCAATTGCTTCATCTATCAATCTAATTCACCAAATCCAATCCTAACAGTGAAGAGGATGGTGGAGTTGTTGAAATAGCTTAATAGGTGATAGGGGTGATGATAGTAGTGATGGGTTGCGGTTGTTGTGGAGAGTTGGTGGTTTGGTGGCTGTTGCAGGAGGGGTGGTGACGACAGGGAAGAAGGTGGTGGTGATGGTGCGGCAGGGTATGGCTCTGCAGAGGGGGTGAGGTCGATGGAGAGGAAGGAGGAGATGTTTGGTTGAGGTTAAATGGTTCGGTTGCTAGGGTGTTATGCGAGATATCAAGGTTCGATGTCCAGCGAAGGTAAGCCGCTGGATGCGAAGATGGTTGGTAGATCTAACGGTAAGATAAGAGATGAATCGATGCAACCGTTGGATTTTGAAACACAACGAAGTCAACGGTTTCAGATGATGTTAGGTACTGTAGTGTTAAGCGGAAGTATCAAACTTTGATGCACAACAAGGGAGCGACCGTTGGATTCAACTACCATCTAATCTGAAGGCTTGGAATTTCAGCGCTGTGGTGCTTGGCAGAGACTTCAGATTTTGATGCTCTATGAAGGAGCGACCGTCGGATGCTTCTGAGAAATGATCTGATGGCTGAGAACGGAGGCGCTTTTGTGTGTAGAAAATGAGGTTGTGCGCACCATTCTTCGCGGTTTCCTTGCGTAATTTCTCCCGGCTTTTCACTACTTTTCTGCTCTTTTCGCTCCGCGACTCATCCGAACTTTATTTATTACCTAAAAATGCAGAATTAATTAATAAAAATATTTATTCTTGAAAACAATGAAAATACAGAATATGGGATAAAATGTAGAATTAATGCACAAAAGATGAGTTAAAATGCCAACAAAAAGGGATAAATATATACAATATTTGGCACTCATCAAATACCCCCAAACCTGAATTTTACTTGTCCTCAAGTAAAACAGAACTAAGGAAATCCTAACTATACCACTGTCGCTGGTCTCTCGAATGCATTTAGCGTATGCACTAAGCCTTTTAAACCACTAAGTGTCTTTTTTGTGTACTGATCACACACATTTGAGTGTACAGGTAGCTGGTGCTGTTACTGAGCAAAGGTGTGGGCTGAGGCAGAAATCAGCCAAATATAACCCAGTTTACTGGGTGTGGTAGTCCAAATACCATGCTGGGCCTGTTTCTGAAGCCTGACCCTGCTTTGCTGATCTGCTGGGCTGGGCTGGACTGGTGTTGTTGGAGTAGAAGTTGTGAACCAACTGGAGCTGCTTGTGGAGTTGCACAGAATTTGAACCAAGCCCAACTGGGCTTGTGCAACAAAAAATAGGGACCAAAGCCTAACTGGGCTTCCCTCCAAAAAGGTAAGCCTAAACCCAAACCCAAATTTATTGGGCTTGTAATTTTTTGTGGGTTTATATTGTTATTCTCTTTTGGGCTTGTAATTTTAATTATCTTTTTGGGCATGTAATAATTATTTTAATTTTAATTTTATTTCTTTCTTTATTTGGGATTGTAATAATTTTAGTTTTATTTTTTGTGGGTTTGTAATAATTAGTTTTATTTTTATTTCTTTCTTTATTTGGGCTTGTAATTTAGTTGTTTGTTAGGCTTGTAGTTTCTTAATAGTGGGCTTGCTCTAAACTTAACTTTTTGGATTTTGGGCTTGCCTCTTTTGTGAACCAAACTTAACTAAATTTTGGGCTAAAAAAAAAAAAAAAAAAAATTTGCTTCTAATTTCAAAAACCAAATTTTTGCTCCCCATCTTTAAAAACCAAAATGGGCTTTCCCCTTGCATTTAAAAACCAAATTTTCATCAACCAAATAGTGGGCTTTGTGTCACACTAGTTTCCTTTTTTTCAAATATGGGCCAACCTCATGCTCTCCATGAATACATGTTTCCCACAATAAAAACTCCATTATCATGTATTGTTTTACCTCAAACCGATAACTTTTTTAAAATAAATGCAAGCATGATACAAATACTTCCAAAATTTCGAGGGTTCGATTCTGAGAACCCCTACACTCATGTAAGAGAGTTTGAACACATTTGTCGTATTATGCAACCTGAACATATGTCCGAAGACTCTCTGAAATTGCGTTTGTTTACTTTTTCTTTAAAGGAAAAGGCCAAAACATGGTTTTACGGTTTGAGACCACAATCAATCACCACTTGGGAACAACTCACTAATCAATTTTTCCAAAGATTTTTTCCACATCATAGGACCATCGCTATTCGTCAAAATATCAATTGTTTTGTCCAGTTGGATGAGGAAACTGTTTTTGACTATTTTGAACGTTTTAATGATTGTTGAGCGAATGTCCACACCATGGATTTGAGAAGTGGAGACTTGTCGCTATCCTCTATGAGGGACTAGACTTTAAATCTCGAGTCATGGTTGAGTGTATGTGTAATGGTGAATTTCTTGATAAAACTGTGGACGATGCATGGAAATTTTTAGCTGAGATTGCAGAGAAAACCCGTCAATGGGAATCCATTAGGGAAACTGAGACACTATCACATGATATAGGTGATAATGAATTGAACTTTGAAAATAGCATGTTTAGTCCTTCCCATGTGTATGATATTGAATATGAACCTAATCTAGAGGAACATGAGTTGACTAATGACACCACAACTGCTAATAGGGACAAGTATGCATATTACTATGATGATGATGATGATAATGTTATGTTAGAAGAACATGTCTATGCTGAAAATGTTGTGGAACCTTTGGTTTCAAATACATTAGGCTTTTCTGCCCCGACCTTCATGAATGATATTTCTTCTAGTATTCCATATGCATGTGATGTTGATACTGATTTAGATATTGTGCAATTATCCTGTGAAGAGCATGACTGAGGTAAATCTTCTGTTGACACTAATGATCCTATGCATGAAAACATAGTTGATGTGTCTGATTCCATACTTAAGCCACAATATATTGCTTCTGTTGATGATAATTTGAATATATCGGATAACCATGATTCTAAATTAGGACTTGTGCAAATTTTTTGTGATGATGAGCATGCTACACATCTTGAGTGTGACTTAGATAATGCTGATGTGACTGATAATATTGATACTCTTGATCTCATGCATGTGAGACGCTTAGATGTCACTTTCTTGCCTAAGTCACAATCTGATAGCCTTGCATCCTACCTAGATTTGGTTTGTAACAATATTGTCAAACCAATTTTCATGAGAATACCTAATCTAGGCCTGGAACTGTGTGCCTCTCAAGTCCTATTGGACTATTTTGCATCTAAATACAATACTTTCGAGGATCCACAGTTAGGATATGAATATTTGCCCGTCCCTAGCAAAGTTCATTTCGAGCTAGACCTTGTGCATGATGAACCCCCAAAACTGCGAGATTTTGTACCCAAAATTATATCTGTTGAAAAATCCAGGTTTGGGGGTAGCTCATTTTGTTTCACAGCCTCACTTGCATGCCTATCATATTATTATTGTGTGAAGCTATTGAAATGTCTACACTTTGTCTTTTGGGTTGATCCTCAACTCTTTAGAATGTATGTATATAGTGAATTGTTTGTATATAATCTGGTAGGTAATGTTTAGTGGAATCGTATGTTTCTTGTATATATTGTGCTAAACCAATGTGAATTTAGTTGAGTTACTGTTGGGTTTTTCCTTGAATAATGGAGTTCAAAACTTGCTTTCGCCAATATCCGGTAATCTCTTTCCTTTTTCTACACTTAGCATCGTTCTCATGGTATGTGTTATAATCATGTTTATCTTTTGAAACATTGAGGACAATGTTTAGTTTAGGTTTGGGGGTGAAAAGTAGATACTTTGATAACATGCTATAATCGAAAAATAGAACTCATTCTTTTTGAAAAAAAAAATGAAAAAATCAAAATAAAAAATTGAAAAATTGAAAAAAAAAAACATAAAAATTGAGCTCATTTACCTTGAAATGTTGACTCTTGTGCAAATATGTAATTTTTAGGATTCTTAGTCTAGATATTTAGGCACCCTGATTCTAGCACAATTCACATAGTGATAAGAAACTTGCACACGCACGATCTACCAATACATGTATAGCCTCATCCTTGAGGTGTTCTATCGGAAGTCACTATTTCCAATCACTTTAGAATACTGAATGAAACTTGACTAGCTTGTTCTTTGGTTGGTTGGGATAGAAGGTGGAGGTTACATTAAGAAAGACAACCATCGAATTTAACTGGGTGCATCAAAAAGGGCTACCTCTTGAAAAATGTCATGTAATTTTTTGTTTCTTTTTGCTTATGTATCAAAAGTGTTTCCTTATCAAAAAAAAAAAAAAAAAAACCATGTATATATTCAGAAAAAAATATCAGAAAAATACAAAAAAAAATCAAGTATTTTTCAATTCCATCCTCTCTTGTTCCAAAAATAAAAGAGAGTTGTCAATGTAAATAAGAGTCATGTAAAGAGTCATCTGTTCTGTTTTTGGGTTATAAGCAAGGAAGGGTGTATGCCATTGATGTACAACGCGAGTAATTGTGAAATACCTCCAACTCATTCACAATTCTCGTAAAGTCCGGACAGCTAGCTAGATTTCGACCTCGGTTCTTATCCTAAGAAACTATCTCTTGGTGATTAGTAGTCATAACATCCGATCTTTATTTACACATGTGTAGATACACTTTACACTCTTATCACATGTATTTATTTGTTATCAGTGCTAGGATTGTGCCTTTGATAGCTAGATTGACATCTCCATTTTGCTGTGAGCTTCTACTGTCTTGCACATGTCACATTTCATGGAATCTGAGCTTATATTTTGTCCTAGAACTTTGTAGGTACGTTCTAAGCAAACCTTCACGAGACTTCAACTCGTCCACTAGGGACACTTAGTGGTTTAAAAGGCTTATTGCATTCGCTAAATGCAATCGAGAGACCAGCGACAGTGGTATAGTTAGGATTTCCTTAGTTTTGTTTTACTTGAGGACAAGTAAAATTCAGGTTTGGGGGTATTTGATGAGTGCTAAAAAGTGCATATTTCTATATATTTTTCTTGGCATTTAACTCATCTTTTGTGCATTAATTCTACATTTTATCCCATATTCTGTATTTTCGTTGTTTTCAAGAATAAATATTTTTATTAATTAATTTTGCATTTTTAGGTTGTAAATAAAGTTTGGATGAATTGCGGAGCGAAAAGAGCAGAAAAGTAGTGAAAAGTCGGGAGGAATTACGCAAGGAAGCCGCGAGGAATGTTGTGCACAAGACCAAAAGGCTAGAAATGGGCTTAACAAGGAAGAATTGTTCTTAAAGAAGATATGGGCTTGGCATACCCAAGGTCCAAAACCCTTACCCAAACCCATTTACAATATCCATACCCGTCTCCTTCGCCAGCTGTCAGATTGGATCACATCTGAATCCAATGGTCGCAGCATCGCCAGTACATCAAAGTTTGATGTTCCTGTCTAACACTTTAGCACCTAACACCATCTCAGACAGTCAGTTTTGATGTATCTCATATCCAACGGTCGCTCCACTACCATTTCCTTCTCGCCGTTGGATAATTCTCTCATCTTTTCATCCATCGTCTTTCACCATCTGAGCATCAAAATACGATGGGTCCGCTCAATACTCTAGAACCCTAACCTATTTACCCTAAATCAAACATCCCCTAAGAGAAACTCTATCAAGTTCTCTTCCTTCTTCTTCCCCTCTTCTTCACAGCGACCATCACCACCACCATGTCCGCCACCAACTCCGCTCAACCACCTCCATCACTGTACCCCATCAATCAGCCACCCCCGCCATCACTAAAGGACACCACCATGATACCCTCTAGCTCCTTCTCTCTCAACCCTTTTATCTTTTCAAAAACAGTGAACCTAGAAACTAGGTTTGAGAGAAACGGAGTTAGTGAAATCAAACCACCAATTACGGAAGAGGAGAAGCAATAGAAGAATGGGTCGAGACCATTGATTGATTTCAGAGATTAGGTAAAGGTCAATTTCAGATTTTTTGTGTAACCCTAAATTTTATATTTTGGGGATTTTTGGATATTTGGTTTGCATGTATAAATAGGGTTCTTGGGTGTTGTTTTTGGGCATGCCTGGGCTAGCCAGAGCTTCACCCAAGAGGAATGGACTAGCCAGTTCCTCAAATGTCTTCAGTTCATGTTTTGTTTGAATGCAATGTTGTTTCAAGTGTAATTTCCATGTTCTAAGCTCATAACTAGGGTGATGAGGAAACCCTTTGATCCATTGCTAAGTTTCATTCAGTTATAAACATAATTCTTGTTGTGCTTGAAATGTTTAGGATAGTCTTAATCAAAGCACTTTACATTTTGCTCTCACAGTGCATATCATGTATGCATTGTAGTTAGAACACCACCATGTGATTGTGCTACAGCTCATGCTTAATTGTCTGTTATGAATCCTCTGACTAGTTGTACTCTAAATCAGACAATTAGTACTTAGGATGAATACTTTAGTTGTGATTAGAACATCCTTTAGGTTGTTAAAACACCTAAGTGGCTTCTCTGTGGGTAGTTGCAGTGTGAGAGCCCCAACTACTACTAGGATTAGAATTATCTTAGTGCCTTTAGCTTCCTTTCTAACCCAACCCTTTGATGAGCAGCAGGCATAGAACCTCCACTGCCATCTAGTTAGTCAGTTGAGCCAAGAAGCTCACTGATAACTATACAAGGGACAAGATTTATGTGGAACTAGGATAACTTAGTGTAGGTGAAATGGTGGAATCTAATCCCTAGTCTTCACCCAAAATCCCTCTTTCCTTTACTGTTTCTTGTTTTTATTTGATTCCCTTTACTTGTTTGCTGTCACTTCACTGCCTTAGGCTCATTTCCTTTGTTTCATTAGCTCACTGCCACTGCTACACTTAGAGATCTAGCTTAGCTAGGAAACCTTCAATCACACACACCTAGTCTCTGTAGTTCGACCCTGACTTGCACACATCTACTACAACAGACCCTGTGCACTTGCAGGTATAACAAGTAGGCTTCTTTCTTGCTCTTATTTTACACTCTTAAAAGCCTACCACCTTTGTGTACATAAAATTGTTAAAAGAGTTTATCAGGGAAAAAATTGCCTAGCATTTTTAGGGGCGACCCTGAAACAATTAGGGGCGACTTTTTTATTCCTAACCCATAAACAAGGTTATGGGATGTCTTAAATGTTCGGAGAATACCTAAATTCCCTTCTATAATCGATAATTAGTATAGTGGTATTAGTAACCGGTTATTAGTTTGTTTAGGAATGGGCTATTGTAATAATCAGTAGATAAACAACATAACATATCTACCGACTGTTAAAGTAGAAAACTCGAATTTCATCTGCTTTGCAAAATTGAATTTGGGTTGCCGTTAGTAATCGCTAGAAAATAAACATCATTCCAAAACCGACTGTAGAATTACCTATACGCCCCTTCGACGAATAAAACCTCCCAAAACCTAATTTCATTTTATTTTCTTTTCAACTCTTCTTCTTCCCTTCAGATTGTGGAGAGGAAAAAAATTTTCCCTCGTTCTTTAACTTCTATTTATCGTCATCATTCATTGCCGAACCAAAAACATCGTCGATTGTTCTATGAAACGATGACTATAACTAATGAACCCACAAGAGCTCGAGTAAAAAACGTCTACCGTGGTGACGAAATCTGGGTATTTCTAACTACCGGATTTCCAACAGATCTTTTTCCCTAACGTTCGTTTGACGCTATTAACCTTCCAACGGTGTTTTAACGTTAGGTTAATTTTTTCAACTTCAATTCATCGTCGTCGTTCATTGCCGAACCAAAAACATAGTCAATTGTTCTATGAAACGATGACTATAACTAATGAACCCACAAGAGCTCGAGTAAAAAACGTCTACCGTGGTGACGAAATATGTTTCTAACGACCGAATTTCCAACAGATCTTTTTCCCTAACGTTCGTTTGACGCTATTAACCTTCCAACGGCGTTTTAACGTTAGATTAATTAGGATGCGTTAGGGAATAAACCTAACTTTAGGTATATTTACATTCCTAATAATAATCATCCCTCAATAATTATTTCATCTTACTCTTTTACCCTCAGTAGTTGCGATCCCCACCCGATATACAGTAGAACCTCCATATAAGAATACTCTATAAAGGAATAAACTCCGTATAAGAATAAAAAGTAATGGTCGAAACTTGGCTTAATCAATATAAAAATTACCTCTATATAAGAATATTTTTTTATGGTCCCAAGAGTATTCTCTTATATAGAGGTTCTATTGTATTACTAAAACCCCAGTCTACTAACAATTTCCCTTTTTTAATCTTAACGATTTTTTTTAAACTAACCCTTCACTTTAATTATGAAAATCAGAAAAAAAAAAAGCAAAACACTAAAATTTTTAAAACACGAGATACAGAAAGCGAAATCCTAATAATAATCCACTATATCCTATAATAGAAATGTTTCCTTCCTTTTTTGTCTTTCTCGATTCCAATATATTTTCACATCTGCAAACAAGAATAAACATCCATGGGATTAGGTTGAATGAACAAAAAATAAAGAAACAAAATTATAGAATAAATGAAAGACAAAATTATAGAACAAATATTACATAAAAGGCACATGATAACTTATCTTAGCATGTGTAATTAGGAGTTACACATGAATTCATCTAGTGTAACTTGAAATTACACATGTATCTATCTAGTGTAACTAACAGTTACACATGCATATGAGTTGGATACCTAGCATGGTAATTTTTTGGTTATAAGGTTTTTTCATTTTAGCGTGTGTAACAAGGAGTTACACATGCATCTGTCTAGTGTAAGGAGAAGTTACACATGCATATAGAATGTGTAACTAGGAGTTACACATAAATATGACCTGTGTACTCAGCAATTACTAAGTCTAATTGTGCATCTCTAAAAAAAATTCCATCCGAGCATCAAACTAACATGGTTCAAAGACCTCAGTGTTTATAATTCAAAGTTTTTATGTTTGGATACATCTAAACTAATGTGAGGATGCATGCATGTTTTTATAATGCAAAGGAATGTCTAAGACTCTAATGTGTTACATCTAACTCGTAAGCAATCACCTAACTATGCATATAGAACAATCACTGTGAAACTCATCAAACAAACACGATGATGAAGACAAATTGTAAGAGAGATCAATACATGAAAGAGCTTATTTCACATCTGAATTTCCTCTATTCCATTACCACTGTCTTAACTGCAGTTGCACCAGTACATGTAATGTTAACTCTTAACATACATCTATCTGAGAAACATTAAATCAAACCCATCTGATTCTTCAACCAGTGCATACCTGAGCCATTCTCATTCATCCCATAGCTATATCACTGCAATAACAGCACCAGTTCATTCCAAACCAACGCCAAATCTGCATTTGTACCACTTGCACACTCCTACAACTCTCTATGAACGTTCATACTCTGAAATCAACACCTCTATAACCTGTAATTAGCAACAACAGCCTGTTCATAACCATGCACATGCTCAGTTCCATCCTCATACCACCTGCAATTCACTTGAGAACTGCATCTTCACCAGCTAAGCTTCAATGCCATGTATAACAAAAAATCCCCTCTCTCACGTACAATAAAATCAAAACATCAAACAAACTGCACAAAAATAAAAAAAGCAGTTCATCAAAAATTAGAACCCAAAATTACACAGGTATGTGACTAGTGTAAATATAGCATGTGTAACTAAAAAGTTACACATTCATATGACTTATGTAACTAGGAGTTACACATCCATATATTAAGGGTTACAGAGCTAATACCAACGAATAATAAGAAATACATGCACGACCAGGATTAGTTGTCGCAGAATTGTTTCCCTTGGGAAGTTCTATAAGTTTAATGAGACATAACTTACACCATAAACAACATAAACATTAACACCATCTCTCTCCCTATCTTGTATTAACCTGCGAATACCACCACTAGGTCCAAATAAAAACATCCTCTGTGAAATTAACATAACCATCACCATCAGTTGCTTCAACAGCTACACAGACAGAAACACTCAAGGACATATTCAATATGTAGTCACCAAAAGCTTTAAATGTAAAACAAATCCAATATGTTGCAACTAGTTACATCCTATGTTATTGTAACATCATTTATAACCAAAATAGACAGACAATAATAGTATGTTAAACCATTCTTATCTCCTATGCGATACAAATCCTCCTATTCAACCAAAATACTGAAAAAATTTGCACAAACAAACAGTTTTTTAGCAGCACAAACCTCATCTGAATGTTGTTTCCCAGCAACCGAAAATTATTATACTAGTACTAGTTTAAAGCATATATAATGAACAGAAAATGCAGGCAGTTGATAACGTTCTACAGATCACTATTCTAGACGACATCTTTTGCACTCCAAATAGAAAATGACACTAGTTCTAAACATAAATTACCTGCAATAATGTACCGCCTGCAATAAATGATTGTAATATGATGGTGTCCTGGATTAAAATTGAAAAGATTAAATAATTGGAAATTTTCACCCTAGCTTTCACATACCTCTATATGGTATAAAAATACGAAAAGAAACTAATCATACCTTGCTCTGAAAAACAACAAGGGACTATGCATAATGATCTCATCTTAAACCCTAACAAGTTCAACATCATCTATTCATCTCTCTAAAGTGCAACTTTATCTGAACCCTAGACATCAAAACCAGAGTAGATCAACGTCCATAACAAACAAAAACTAAATCAAAAGAAATAGATTAACAATGAAGAATGATCTAATACAACTTATTACTATCTTGAATCTTCAAATTCATATTCTCCGTGAGAGTGAAAAACTCCAAAAATCTTCAATTCCGATCAAATTTACCTTCAAATATATCCAAAATAAAACCAAATGCATTAATACAGTGAAGAAATAGATTCGAAGAAGGAAATATGAGAAAAGAACCTAGATATTTTTCGGAACTTGCTCATACCAAAACTTCAGATGAATTATTATCATAAGCTTCTTCTTCATTAGTTGTTGTCAACGCTGAAATGAATGACGACGATTTTATTTCTGCTGCGGTTGAAGATCTTCTTAATTTCATTGTTGAATCTGCACAACAATATAGATTAAAAGTTAAATCGACTTTCAATTCGAAACCCCAGAAAATTTGTAGACAATTTTTTTTTTGAAAATTTCAATCTCAAAAGAGAGATCAAGATGAAATAACTATAGATCTATGTTCTGATCACGTTTCGAATAAATATTTCTAGATGAAATCAGATCGATTAGGTTTTCAACAGTAAACAATTTTTTTTTCTTCTGATTTCGATTTGGAAATCAACAAATTAGAAGGTTAAATAGAATGAAAAGATGAAGATATATCGAACTATCTATGTCATCATGATTTGATGATTAAATCTTCATTTCTAGTTGCTGTTGACGATTTTCATTCACTTTTCTTCACTGATATGCACTGAAATCGCAAGAACAAGAGTTGTTGACGATATTGTTATTTGTGACAACTTGATTTTGGGAGAGAAATCTTGTTTCAGATCTGGAAATGAAGAATTTGACGAGAAACCATATCTGCAGAAGAAAAAATCGTCTGGAGAAGAGAGAGAGACAAAATCTGAAAATGAAAGTATCTTTTGGTATTCCTCTTGTATAAATATTAAAGGGTATTCTTGGTATTATCAAAATTCCTAATAATTAATTATGGGCCAGATCTGAAGAAAATTTGATTTTTTGGGCTTAGCAATATCATTTTCCTAAAATATGGAGTTGACAATGAATGATCCATTTAATGGGGCTTCTATATGTTGAACCCATATAGTAGGGTGGTTATAGTATTTTTCACTTTTGATTATGGCTTTCAAATCCTATTCGTAGTCTATAATTTCTGTTGATGATCTCTTCCTAAATCTTGCTTAATCAAAATTGTACCAAGGATAATTAAGTAAAATCGTTGCTAATGAAATATTGATAGATCCTCCATTCTCACAACCTGAAGATGAAAAACAAACGAGTTTTTGAAGCCACTAGTTAATAGCTCTTCCTGAGTGGAAGTGTTCAACCACTATAAAGTGTTCTCTATACCTTAGTAATGCTAAAAAGTTGAAAATGTATTCACCATCTATTCCACATATATAGAATCATGGGGAATGTTCCTCCCATCTTTTAAGGATTTTAGCGGGAGATAAGTTTTGATCGATGAAATTTTCGGTGTTAACGAGTTTCGAAACCTGGCCATGAACATTATTATCCACAATTCAAAGAGTTTACCATTGTAATATAATGATATCGGTCTAGGAGATAAAATATAGCATATACGTTCCTAATACAATAGACACTAATTAGTTACCCATATTTCCTAGCAATAGTTTCTTCCAAAATGCATTGTCATTCCCAATTTTTTAAATATATCTCCGACCATGTATGTATATATTCCATGTGACTCCCTATTTGAATTAGGATCAATTTGTGAATAATTAAGGAGCTAGGCAAATAGGATCACTCAATTGTAAGTCAAGGGTTAATTTCTATATCTAGAATAATTCCTCTGGACATGGTTTCATCCAGAGGTGTAAAACGTGCCGGCCCGGCATAACCCAGTCCACGAAGTCACGTGCTTAGCGTGCTGCGTGTTGGGATGTGTTGTGCTAAACGGCATGCCGTGCCGTATTGTGCCAGAAAAATAAACGTGTTGTGCCGTGCTGTGCTAGCACACTAAATTTATGTTTTCCAGAATAAATATTTTTGAGATATTTTAGTTAGTAAATGTATTATTACAGAAATAAACTAGCATAACGAAAATGAAATATCAGAAATTGGCTAAAACAATGATTCTTTTGTGAAATATGCATCAAATGTGATGTATTGTGCAGTATTTTACGCATGACGTGGCGTGCTTTCTTCGTGTGCCGTGCTGTGCCGCGTGTTGTGCTGTGCCGCTGTGCCTATTTGTCTGGCACAGTACAACACATTAAGCAAACATCCTGTGCCCGTACTGGTCCGATCACGTGCTGTGTTCGAATTTTAACGTGTTGTGTTGTGTCATAAACGTGCTACCCCGTCCCAATTTACACCTCCAGACTTTCATCAACTCAGGATAAAATAAAAGGCCATGATGAGGTTTGTGTCTTTTTATTTTATTTTTGTATCTAAAACACAACCAAATAACTATAAAATAGAATAGAAAAGGTGGAACCGGGAAGTAGGCCCGGTGGTACCTAGTTTACATTTACATAAACTGCAAATTACTCACAAACTCGTTAACTGTGGAATTTGCTGTAATAAGCAACGCTGCTATCATAATGCAAAGGCCTCTTCCTAAATAAAAAGTCATCTATGGAGTAACACTGCATGTACATTTTTTGTATTTAATACTAATTTTTATTTTCTTTTGAAAATTATATTTCACAAATCCGCTCTTTTTAATAATTTTGATATCTATTTATAAAATTAATACATCAATTCGGGTTTATAATACCTTTTCTTTTTTTGGGTAATTTACGTTACCTCCCCTGGCTAAGATCATAATTTGCGTTACCTCACCTACAAAATTTTTTTTTTTGATACGCGAAAGCCGGATCCAGGCCCTATCCGAACCCAGCCAGTTGGACTGACCCACTGCCAGACCCAACACCGCTCAACTCATTATACAACTAATCTACCACAAACCTTTACGGCGGCGAGAATTGAACCCCAACTTCCTCCTTACTGGAGTTGATGGCATACCACTGAGCTATGCTCTTGGACCCTCAAATGTCCAGTAACAAATGTATATAGACAAGCACCAGTTAACTAACTGGGGGCACATAACTCAGATAAGATCAAGATCCAGTTATATTCTTAGCTAGAATTGGGGTTTAAGATTTCAACTGGTCCCCAACAACTAAAATGCTACTTTTCTAAAGTGATTCATCCAACTGCTTCATCTCTCTCATAATCTGGTCTGGTCGGGAATAACAAAAGCAGCTGGCATAGAATAAGTAGCTTGAAGAAATATATGATAGCTGGCGTAGAATAGGTAGCTTGAAGGAACATATGATTTTAGTCTATTCTTTGTGTGACGGATGGATTTTAGAGCGCAATTCTATCATCTTTCAATGCTTCAACAACACCAACACTAACAGCAGCTATCCACGCTTTGCTTGTCGAATTCATATTAATTGGTTCCAACTAGTAGTAAACCTTAGCAAATACACAAAGAAAGTGACACTTATCACTGTCACTGCAACTAACTTTGCAGCTCATCTAAGAAGGTCTCACTTGAGCAAATTTAGATTTAAGTGCCATGAAAACTATAGAAAAAGACTATTCAGTTCAGTTGTATACCTTTTTCTCCAGCTTCTGAAAATGAAAACACAAAAGTGATTACTGCTAAAGCAGACAAACGTCTACACACTGATTTTGGGGCGAAGTTCATGATCAACAACCAGCCTCCTTGAAGTGGCTTCATCGCCCTTCCAGGGAAAATGAAATCAGCTACCAAGATACACAGAACAGAACAGAAAAAGTTCAAAATATTACAATGTTGTATCGAAAAAAAAAATCTTTGAGGAGAAAGTTTTATATTGATCAGAGAAAATAGAAAAGCATACATGAAAATAAAAGCACCTAACAGTGCATACAACAGCCTATGCAAAGCCTAGCTCAAACAACTAAAACAGCATACAGACAACAACACCACTAAGAGAAACCAAAGCTATATGATACAATTTCACATGATTGTTCCTTGTAATCTATGATGTTTTCACTTGATATAAGCTCATCAATAGATCCTCTTATTTAAAGCATGCCCGTAGTAAACTTAACTACTACATTAATCTGGTGAACTGATCACGATTACCAAAACAAGATATTAAGATAAATATGATCAAAGGAATGAAAAATACACTCCTGAACCTCTGTGCACATACACACATGCTGTATATGGTGGGTCTTCCGTCTGCAAATTCAACTCCTCAAATTCAGCAGCATCAACTCCTGCTACTCCTTCAGGTACGAATGATTGCAGAGAAAGAAAGTTCTCTCCTTGGCAGTGCAGCTGATAATCCATATTGGAGCAATAAATATTATCACCATCATCACAAGCGTATGAGGGTGCTTTCATCTTACCATCAAAGAAATCACGCTCTACAGCATGCTGAGGCATCACCACAGTAAGTTTTTTGGAACGCAAGTTGTAAACTTGTAAATGTTTCCCATCGAACCAGTACAGTAAAATCTGGTCAGAGAAACTGAAGATGCGAGTAGGAGGTGTGCTAGTATTGCCTATGCAAAAACAGCAGGGGTCTGGTGGCAAGTCCACCAACAATTTGCAAGGAGAGTCTACACGAACATCAAAACTCTCCTCCTTAACCCAGGCTTGCTTGACTTTATCCTTCAATAAATACAAATGAACTTTACAACAACAGCAGCAAATAGTATTATTACTATCGTGATGGTCATGTAGGCGTCGATGATTACAGTCACTTGTTCGATTGTGCAGTGTTTTTTCTAAATGTGCAATACATGGAAATCCTTTGAACTCCAGAAGACGGGGATAAGCAACAAGCAAGTGGTTCCGCTGCTCATCAGTTGTATTTTTAGATGGGAGTTGGATAAAACTAAACTTCTCATCGTGGAGATTGAAAGACAGTAACATCTCCATCTGATTATCACTGTTCTTATTTTCGGTACCGTTAGCTCCTTCTCCTCCCCCGATAGTTGTTATTATCTTCCAAACCAAACATCCATTACCAGTATTGCAAAAGATGGCAGATCTGTCACTACTTGTAGACGCTCTAATCCAAGTAATAGGATGACCATGATATGCGACGTGTGTGCTTGTGGTAGTGACATTTCTCCATGATTTAGTCCCCAATGTAAATACAACAATGTTAAGCTGCTGGTGAGAGGTACGGAAAACACTTACCAACTTGTACTCCTTTGCTAAGGAATCAAAACCAAATCCGTGACAGATGGTGTGAGCGTGAAAGATACATTCCCCGGAGATGGGTGGATGGTAGATGTGAAGAAAATCACCCCTGTTTGGTTGTAAAATCGTGTAAGAAATTCCATACCAATCCTCAACTGTCATACAGGGAAAACCATTACAGTAACCAACCAGTTCACCATAATCATCAAGGTTAAGATAACCAGCTAAGCGCACAAACGGTAGAATATCTCCATTACGGCCTCCGGTAGGAAATTCAAAAAAACGACACTCAAATGAAGTGTCATCAGTAGCCACACCATTAGTTTTATTTAAAAGACTGAAGATAAATTTGGGGTTTTTCTGCGATTGAAGAAAGTGCGAATCAGTTAAACGTGTATCGATATGAATCGATTTATACCAGTGTTTTGAGACTGCACCAGAACGGAGCAGTGACCGAACTGGAACCTTGGTCAATATTTCTTCCATAACAAAATCTTGATGAAGGTACTTCTTTTTGCTATATTCTCTTTTCTTCTCCATCAGTTTTGGTGCTTTGGTGGACATAGGTTTACTACTTTCATCACCACACTTGTTTTTTCTACATTCTCTGTTCTTCTTCATCGGTATTGGACGTGCTTTGGTGGACACGGGTTTACTACTTTTATCACCACAACCGATTCGGGGTAATAGCAGCAATCGACGGTGTTACTATATGCTTTCTCACCCAAACACGCAATTCGATTGTTGTGCTGATGTTGATGATCGATTGATATAGATATCTGATATACAAAGATTTTGAAGAAGATAATAACTAAAAGAACTCTATTGCTCAACGACAATAGTTCTGGTGTACATTGCTTCATGGCTTAGCAGCTTATTTATATGCTCAAACATCCAGAGTTCTAATAATAGATAACTGGACAGATTCTTAACAAAACTTAAACTCCTAGACATTGGATACTTCTAGAACTCTAAACTAAGTAGATTCCTAAACCAAACGTCCTTGTAGAAAAACAAAAAAAATCTCTAACAAGAAGAAAACTTAACAAAGTTTCCAAATATCGTTCACCTTCGGAATATTGTCCAGTTTTCTGATATAGTCTATTAGTGGATTGCCGTGCCAGAAGGGGTGCTGGTTCTTGGTGGAAACAATATTATTAATTATTATTTGAATGTTATAAACTTATAATTATTATGTTAAGGATATTTTGGGCAAATCTCATTTATTACTTATTACTGGAATGTTCTTGTGTCTAGCACTATAAATAGAGGCTCTAATATTTGTATATTCTACTGATTAATAAGATTTCTCACTTCTTCTCTTCTATTTTGTGTCTCCTTCTCTACTTTGCTACTTTTACAAGATGTGGTCAGCACGCTCTAAACTGAGCTATGTGATTGTATGAAAGTCACGGACAATTATTTCCTAACCTCTGTTATTATTATATTGGTTTTTGATTTCGTCTGATTCATGATACACTATTAACTTTCTTTTGTGCTTATGCAGATTTAATTGAGTCACGACAACAACTCATATCCCACACGGTGTACATGAGACCATGACAAGGAGCTCGTCAATACAACAGTATTATTTTTAATCTTTGTTTCCTATACTGCTATATTATCTCGCATTTTTAGTGGCCACTCAAAAGGATTTAGGGGCCAATAATTTATGCCCAGCCAAGGGCACTAGTTAAGGGACACCCTATAGTACATTGAAGTTACCTAAATGCCTCGTAGTAAAAAGAAAATAAAAACCAAATCAAAATCCTTTCTTCACATTTAAACTCTTCTTCTTCAGCTCTTCCACCCTTCACTCCCGATTGTGGAGGAAAAAAATTCCTCTTTTTTCAATTCATCGTCTTCGTCGTGAATCGCCAAAGTAAAACATCGTTGATTCGTTTATAAAACAATGGGTAAGGATAATGAACCACACAGACCTAAAACTAAAAACGTTCCTCGCGGTATCGATCCAAAAATTGGAATTTTAGCAAGAAATAAAGAGATTGTTGCTGACGAAGAACAAGAAGAACGCCACGACGACGGCGAAGGAGTTGCAGCGGTTGGAGTAGTTGATGGCGGCGAATCTGAAAGTCAAACACTCCGGCAACTTCAGATGGCTCCAATTAGGTAAGCTTCTAACAATTTTTGGGTTTATGTCGCTTCAATTCGACGAATTGCTAAAAAAAAATCTAGGGTTTTCTGATTTTAACCAGATTCGGGAGATATGCATTTTTGTAGACTTCCGAATGTAGTCGTGTTCTTCAATTCTGAAGAACATCGAGAGTATTCGGGAGATATTTGTTAAGGTATACTCCCGAATGTCATGAACCATTTCTTCCTGTAACTTTTGTTTGGTACATTCGGAAGTTAAGATTTATTTTTAGTCTCGAATGTCTTGATGTAAAGGCATAGTATTCGGAGATTATCTTACCACCGAATGTATCCTTTGATAAATAGTAAAAAATGGTGATTTTGGCAAAATCATATTTTGGGGCCGGTGTATATTCGACAGTTTATCGTATGTGATATACTTCTGAATGTAAATTCTTCAAACCCAAAACATTTTGGGGCCATAGTGTATTTGGTTGAAAATATAATTATTCACGTCCGATTATATAGGCTATAAACTTTAGAGTTTCCTGAACTTCAATTGATGCATATTCGGTAGATAATATTATGTTTTACCATCCGAATGTTGTGTATTCGGGGACAATGATTTTGTTTTTGCTTCCGAATATTTACATTCAGGTATTGTATTTTTACTTTGTATTCCGATTGTGTAGTTTTTTAAAACTATTGTTCTTTATTTTGTTGTTTAGGCAAAGTCGAGATAAGCAACCTGACCTGGGGGCTCGTGTAAAAGGAACAAAGAAAGTTACGGCTAGTGCTAGGAGATAAATGAGTGCTAAGGAAACTTCAAGTGCTCAAGATAAATGTGTACAACCAAGTGGTCAACAAGACACTCAACAAGTCGTGGATCCAAGTGCAACACAAGGCACTGAAGAAGGTCAAGAAACTGGAGCTCCACAGGTCATCGAATATAGCTGTTGCAATACCAGAAAATTTTAGTTTTTTCGAAATTTCTGATTTTTGGGCCAACACACATTCGGAGGTAGATGTATATTTGTAACTTCCGAATGTGGCAGGTTCAAAACCAACCATGCCATGGCTTTAAGTGGTTCAAAAGGCCGTCATACAAGGTTAGCCAACATACATTTGGAGATTTAGGAAAATATGTTATCTTCCGAATATAGCTGTTGCAATACCAGAATATTTTAGTTTTTTCGAAATTTGTGAATTTTGGGCCAACACACATTCGGAGGTAGATGTATATTTGTAACTTTCGAATGTGACAGGTTCAAAACTGCTTTGGATCTAGGTGGTTCAAAAGGCCGTCATACAAGGTTATCCAACATACATTCAGAGATTTAGGAAAATACGTTATCTTCCGAATATAGCTGTTGCAATACCAGAAAATTTTAGTTTTTCGAAATTTCTGATTTTTGGGCCAACACACATTTAGAGGTTGATGTATATTTGTAACTTCCGAATATCAAACTCGATTAATGCGAATGAATTTACACAGGTCACTGAGTACAAAATATAATATAATCAGAAGCCAGATTATATAAATTTGTTCTGAATGGGAGTTAACATAATTAACGTACCTCCGATTTTCAAAGATGAGGAAATTATATTTTGGGCCAAGGATATATTCGATAGATATTTTATTATGAAAAACTACCGAATGCGAAAGAAGAAAATAATGAGTTCTGAAATTTTGGAGGAATTCATTTTCGGGGCCATTCGGAAGAAAATATACTCTACATAACTACCGAATGGCCCCAAATTGTGGAAAACCAATTTGGGGGTTTTCTTATATTCGGAAGTCAATGTACTCAACAGAACTACCGAATTTACATAAATTTTACACAGGAAGCTACATTCGGGAGATATTTATAGACATTAGCTCTCGAATCTGGGTAGTTCATGGCATTCAATGCATGCAAAAATCATTTTTTTTTGTTTCGAAACGTATACAAACGCATACAAAGTGTGTATTTGAGTTTCTTAACACAATACTTGTGTGTTAGATGCATCATTAGCTTCAATATGGGGTGATTCTCCATTTTCTTCCATGAAAGTGTCGTCTAGGGTTTCCTCTCCGTAAAAGTTTGGATCGTTCATCGTATATCCCAAATCGTCATCTCTAAACGGACGTGAACCTTCAACATTATGTTCTTCGCCATGATTCTCACCTTCTTCTTCATATCCATCCATCTTCGTAATGAAAAATTGGTTTTTCACTTTTTTCCTCCACCTTCTTCTCTCTCACTCTTATTACTCAAAAATGAAAAGAAATGAAAAAAAGAGACAAAATACATTCTAATACTGCACCGACCATAATCGGAAGTCTGGGTTGTTGTTTTTTTGTCTCCCGAATGCATTCGATAGATACAAATGGTACTTTAGTGTCCGAATGTGTAAGGGTAATTCCGCCATTACAAAAAACACGAGATAAGGGCTGGTTACATTTTTCGTTTGGGTAACCTTTTTTGTCTTATTGTTGTCCCCTAAATCCTTTTCAGTGGCCCCTAAAAAATGCCAGGTTATATTAATCATTGATTTAATATTATCTTTTCTTTTATTTGTTTAATCACAGAGTTAATGGGAGATGATGTCTTTTATTTTCTTTCTACATGCATCAAAGTGTATCCCTTGCCACGGATTTTATATATCCTCACATCCCCATCAGTGAGAATATAATTATAAATAATAATTCTGGAACTTATTTACGGGAACAATCAAAAACCACTGGCTAATCCCAGAAAGGTTTGGGTTATGTTTATGGGGTGTGGTAATCAAATTTGACGATAAGTTTGATTCTCTTTCTTCTTTAATTTTTTTTGTAGAGAAAGAAAAAAAAAAGAAAAATCCATCGTAAGATGGTTTATAGTAATTATTCCTCTAATAAAACTATAATCACCAAAAATTGGTTTTGTCGCATATTTGGTTACCTTTACAGTAACTAATCACGATTCACATGCATGGTTCATAAACCTCCGTCCAATTAAATTCGGTAATGGAATAAGATCATGTAATTTTTATATTTGGTTTCTATTAAATTTACCAGAAACCATAGCCACAAAATGGATTTTCCATATGCGATGACTATAACAATTTTTATTGTTTTTATTTTTTGGTGGATTAAATTTTGGTAAATTGTAAAACCAAATTGATATCGGTTTTCTTCATAATTCTCTACGATAAGATGTAAAAATTTGCATTCAATACTTTTTAGCCAACTTGGTTTTAGTTCTTCGTCTATTTTTAAAGAATGACGATAATCCTTCAAAACAAACATTTACCATTTACGATGGTTTATGATAAACCATTGGTTTCTATTTATTCAAGGAAACCATTCATCAACGACAAAGTGGATTATTTTTTCTAAAACCCATAACGAAAATGATTTCTATATTTTTTTAAAGAAGTCAATAAGGCAATTAAACTATGTTTTCCCTATCCATCCTAAAATGATGAAATATCGTTATTACAGTATCTACAATTGTAAACACCAACGGAACGAGGAATTGCTGCATTCCTGAGGGACATTAAGGAATTTTTCCTCCTAGTACTAATCTCCAAAATTTAATATCGTCCCCATTTGTAGTTGGAATATGGTTGGACACAAAAGATTAATGGGTGCGCACCCGGCTTGTTAGACCATATAATTAGTCCATGTATTGACTATATCGATCTTGATATAATTTTATTTGACAAAGAATGTGTCCATTGATTCATCTCAATGATTATTTCATCGGCCCTATAGGTCACAAAATTATTGGAGACTTTTATTTGCATAGTTTGCATGTAACCAATAAAACCCCTGGTCTATCTTTAATTTGTATAACTATAATATTTTTGGACATTTTTTTATCGCTCTTAAAGTCAGTATCTACTATCCATCCTGGATCGTTATAACCCAGAAATTAGTATGAGTATATGTCCTCGAATTAATCGGATAATACTTTACGAAACTTGCTTTCGTATATGAGATGGATATATTTTCTCCATAATCAGGGGCAGACTATACAGTAACCGAAGCTTGTGTTAATTAACATTAAATTTATATAAATTTCTCCCCCATCATGATCATATCGATAAAGGCTGCCATATATGATTGGCGTGAAATCTCTCATTTTACCCTTCTTTTATAAGCTTTTGCCTTTTAATAAAGGGAAACCCAGTCACATCTAGCAAGTAAGTAGCATCTTATAAGAGGCTACAGGTATGGCTCCAATTGAGTCTACCAAATTCACATTCTCAAATATAATATATTCTCAAATATAATATCTGCACTGGTTGAAGAATCAGATGGGTTTGAGTTAATGTTGCTCAGATAGATGTATGTTAAGAGTGAACATTACATGTACTGGTGCAACTGAAGTTAAGACAGTGGTAATGGAATAGAGGAAATTCAGATGTGCAATAAGCTCTTTCAGGTATTGATCTCTTACAATTTGTCTTCATCATCGTGTTTGTTTGATGAGTTTCACAGTGATTGTTCTATATGCATAGTTAGGTGATTGCTTACGAGTTAGGTGTAAGACATTAGAGTCTTAGACATTCCTTTGCATTATAAAAACATGCATGCATCCTTACATTAGTTTAGATGTATCCAAACATAAAAACTTTGAATTATAAACACTGAGGTCTTTGAACCATGTTAGTTTGATGCTCGGATGGAATTTTTGTTAGAGACGCACAATTAGACTTAGTAATTGCTGAGTACACAGGTCATATTTATGTGTAACTCCTTGTTACACATTCTATATGCATGTGTAACTTCTCCTTACACTAGACATATGCATGTGTAACTTCTAGTTACACAAGTTAAATGCTTGTGTAGCTCCTTGTTACACACGCTAAAATGAAAAAACCTTATAACCAAAAAACTACACATGCTAGGTATCCAACTCATATGCATGTGTAACTGTCAGTTACACTAGATAGATACATGTGTAATTTCAAGTTACACTAGATGAATTCATGTCTAACTCCTAATTACACATGCTAAGATAAGTTATCATGTTCCTTTTATGTAATATTTGTTCTATAATTTTGTCTTTCATTTATTCTATAATTTTGTTTCTTTAATTTTTGTCCATTCAACCTAATCACATGGATGTTTATTCTTGTTTGCAGATGTGCAAATATATTGGAATCGAGAAAGACAAAAAAGGAAGGAAACATTTCTATTATAGGATATAGTGGATTATTATTAGGATTTCGCTTTCCGTATCTCGTGTTTTAATAATTTTAATGTTTTGATTTTTGTTTTCTGATTTTCATAATTAAAGTGAAGGGTTAGTTTAAAAAAATCGTTAAGATTAAAAAAGGGAAATTGTTAGTAGACTGGGGTTTTAGTAATACTGAGTGGGATCGTAATTATTGAGGTTAAAAGAGTAATACAGTAGAACCTCTATATAAGAGAATACTCTTGGGATCATAAAAAATATTCTTATATAGAGGTAATTTTTACATTGATTAAGCCAAGTTTTGACCATTACTTTTTATTCTTATACGGAGTTTATTGTTTTATAGAGTATTCTTATATGGAGGTTCTACTGTATATCGGGTGGGGCTCGCAACTATTGAGGGTAAAAGAGTAAGATGAAATAATTATTGAGGGATGATTATTATTAGGAATGTAAATATACCGAAATTTAGGTTTATTCCCTAACGCATCCTAATTAACCTAACGTTAAAACGCCATTGGAAGGTTAATAGCGTCAAACGAACGTTAGGGAAAAAGATCTGCTGGAAATTCGGTAGTTAGAAATATCCAGATTTCGTCACCACGGTAGACGTTTTTTACTCGATCTCTTGTGGGTTCATTAGTTATAGTCATCGTTTCATAGAACAATCGACGATGTTTTTGGTTCGGTAATGAACGACGACGATGAATTGAAGTTAAAGAACGAGGGAAATTTTTGTTCCTCTCCATAATCTGAAGGGAAGAAGAAGAGGGAAGAAGAGTTTAAAAGAAAAGAAAATGAAATTAAATTAGGTTTTGGGTGGTTTTATTCGTCGAAGGGGCGTATAGGTAATTCTACAGTCGGTTTTGGAATGATGTTTATTTTCTAGCGATTACTAACGGCAACCCAAATTCAATTTTGCAAAACAGATGAAATTCGAGTTTTCTACTTTAACAGTCGGTAGTTATGTTATGTTGTTTATCTACTGATTATTACAATAGCCCATTCCTAAAAAAACTAATAACCGGTTACTAATACCACTATACTAATTATCGATTATAAAAGGGCATTTAGGTATTATCCGAACATTTAAGACATCCCATAACCTTGTCTATGGGTTAGGAATAAAAAAGTCGCCCCTAATTGTTTCAGGGTCGCCCCTAAAAATGCTAGGCAATTTTTTCCCTGATAAACTCTTTTACAATTTTATGTACACAAAGGCAACCCCGAAGTTTATTATATGTCTCCACATTCATATCCAGATGCGGTGCTTGGCATCCGATTGTCACTTGGTTAGCAATCTGATTGATGTATCTCTTATCACATAATTTTCATCACAGATGTGACGGTAGATTGTCATCACATGTGTGAGGTGGTGCAGAATGAAGCAACTTACATCAGGGAAACTATAAAAACTGATCTGTGTAAGCAGATTCTTATGACAGCAAAAAGAAGAGAAACTGGCAGCAATAAAGGGAAGTATAAATTGATATTATCATGTTAATTAGCATTTTCCACTTTGTTAAACTTGGAAAAAAAAGGTGTTGCACAAACATACATGTGCCCAAGGAATTGTCCCAAGCTTTGTTATAGTGTCACCATGGAATCAAAAATTGGTCGTTGATGATTTTCTAAATTTGGAGTCGGTAATCGGTATAGAATCGGGACTGGAGACCTGATTTAGAGTTTTCCTGGACATGATTAAGATAAAACTTAAGTGGCTAGTCTAAAATTTAATGGGAAAAGTACGGTTTAGTCCAAAATCACATTTAAATATACTAGTTAGTCCACACCCATTCAACTAGGTACAAACTGGTCCATTATTTATTTGAAATATGAAAAGTACACTAATAATCCTTTTTATTACAATTAAGTCTATAGTGAGTTATGATGATGTCACCAATTTTAAATAATATAAAAAAAAGGTTAAAAACTATTTATCTTTCGAACCGCTCGTCCAAAATTCACGAATTTTATATATTCAGAAAGCTTTTTTCGATAGCTACAAAAAGAGTACCCATATGATTATATAATTTTCACTTTTTTAAAAAAATTTAATTTTCGCGTCATTATATGGTGTGTACAAAAAAATGCACACGCCCGAAATTTTCGTAAGTTTTTCACATATGCACCACTTTGTACACACCTATAAAACATACATGAAATTGATTGTTCATATCAACTCTCGAGCCTACTTTTACATGGAAATTACACTGGTGCACCAATATGTAAACCCCTGCAAAACATGTCCGGAGCCGTTTGTTCATAATCACACACAAACTTACCTTTTCATAGGAAATACACTGGTGCATCAATAAGTACACCCCCTGCAAAACATGCATAAAATTGATAATTCAACCACACCTAACCTTCTTTTTTCATGGGAATTGCATTGATGCACCAATATGTCCACCCTGCAAAACATGCATGAAACCGTTTATTTATAACCACACAGAAATTTACTTTTTCATGGAAAAATACGATGGTGCATCAATACGTACATGCATGAAATGGTCATTCATATCCACTCTCTAACCCACTTTTTCATGGGAATTACATTGTTGCACCTATATGTATCACCCCTGCAAAACATGTATGAAACCGTTTGTTCATAATCACACACAAATTTACTTTTTCATGTAAAAATACACGAGTGCATCAATATGTACACCCCTCCAAACATGCATAAAATCGATTATTCATAAACACATATAAACCTGCTTTTTCATGGAAATTACACAGGTGCACCAATATGTACACCCCTACAAAACATGCATAAAATCAACATTCATACCCATATGCCAACTTATTTTTCATGGAAAATACACAAGTGCATAGATATATACACCCATAAAAAACATGGAACAAATCAACCATATTCGCTTACAAACAAATCTATTTCATGAGGTTTACACAGGTGCACTAGTATGTACACAACTACCCATATTATATAAACATCACAAAGAAACTCAGATGGATTTGAACCATCAACCTCGGAAACCTTGTGATAGGCTTGGACGCTCTACCATTTTGAGTTTGTGATTCCCTAAATTAGATTAAAAAAAAAAAGAATTGATGTCAAAGGTGCACCAGGTTACAATACAGTTATGTATCATTCATAATCATCATGTGCACAATTATATACACAATAACAATCAACATGTGTACAAATATGTACACATGAAGAATCAACAAGTGTACATCAGTTTAAGACTAGCAACACAGTCTCAAACTCACGATGATAATGCAAACAATTACCACGTAGGAAAAATTAAGTGTGGTGTAAAATTGTGTGCACATAAACGATCAATAGGCGTGCAATTATGCGCATATTAACGATCAGCAGGTGTAAAATTATGTACACATCAAAGATCAACATGTGTACAATTATTTACACATTAAGCATCGACATATATATACCTTCTGTTACATCCCATTTTTAACAGCAAAACAGATATGATGTTAACATAGCAGTGGAAGGCAAACAAAATCATTTTAGTACCAGCCAAATGCCATTTTAAATGTGTTATCTTCCTAAATTTCTATTAAATAATAGACTTGAATATATGCCGAAAAAAATTAACAAATAAGATGAGATTTTGGTAATGCCTGAAGCAACTGAGACCAGTATGGGAGAACTGCTACAATGAAATAAAAAGAACTGTATATGGCACTCTGGCGATAATTGTTCCATCTCTGGGTGAACTCTCCCCAAGGCATAGTAGCAAAGTATATATAACTCAAGCCTGCTAAAGGCCTGGACCTGATATGTGATTGATATACACTAGTTAGTTTGTGGAGGGAATGCGACATTGAAAACAAAAATGTTATCACGCAGCAAAGATTAGTAAGTTGGTCTTCCAAGAAAAAATCAATTGAAAAAACTTAAAAATTATAAAATAATCTCAGCTAGCGGTTAAGTCTGCAGTTTTTGTTTTAATGGATTAGTACCTTGGAGAAAGGAGCACAAATACAACACTAATAAAGAAGAAACAACCAGAACTATATATAATGGTGAAGGGGCAAAAAGTTATGGCAAGTACGAGCTGCAGACAAAACACAAAAAAAGGTGATTAGTTACGTCATGTATTTCAAGTTCTTAGTTCTTGCTTTAAGAGGAGAGTGTTCTGCTTTCAAAATCTTACAGTAATTAATACCAAATGTTAACAAAATTAGAATAGTATAGTGATCATGAGGACCTTTTTTTCAGTATTCACGCATAAAAGATTTCTTTATTTCCAATCAGCCGGATTAACAAAATTAAAATAGTATAATGAGGAGACCATGTTCATAATTGGCACTAAATTGGTCACTGTATGATATCTTTGAGGATGTGGATCCTTCTCCATGTCCAGGTTCTCCAGGACACCAGCTAGTGACACTAGTGTCTAGCCATCACTGAGAAGAAAGACTTCTGGTATCCCAATTCAGTCCCTTGCTTGAAAACCGAATATAAATGTGGTTTAGTGGGTTCATGTCAATAAGATTTGATGCTTAAGAATCATAAATACATAATTCAAATTGGCAACTACATATAAAAGGTGCATATTATGAACTACTAATTTAGCTTTCTTCCCATAATGAAGGAAATGGAAAGTGTATATGGGTGCAACGAATTTCTAATGTTGTAGTGTACCTTCTTGTGCACTGGTTTGTAAATTCACAATCCATACAGTAAATTAAGGAAATTTAAATCGACGAAACAAACATTAATGTTTACATAAATTGAGCAACGAAAATAGAAGATTCATCTGAATTTCATCATATTTTCACTAAATTAAGTTTATCAAGTTTTCTCCTATTGATCTTCGCATTGAAAGTCGTTGCCATCCATTAATAATTACAATAAACGAACCAGAGAAGTCTCAATCCAAATTTTCTTAGATACAACTATTCATATCTCTTGATTAATTAGCTTAAAGTGAACAAATAGCCGAAGAATTTCGCAAAAGAAATCCAAAGAAGTCAAAATAATAAGAGAACTTACCGGATCTGTCTATCGAGTAGTTGATGATGTTTGAAAAACTCGAATTAAGTGATGAAGATTAGTGAATTAGTAGCCGTATCAGAAGAAAATCATATGAAGAACTCGGAATCTTTCTCTCTAAAACGAGAAATCATGAAGAACAAAAACCCAAATCACCTACATCAATCGCCAAAGATCTCATATGTAAAATTTCTAAACTCTCTCTCTCTCTTAATCTGTATGCGTCAAAGTGAACAGGGTATTTATGGTAATAAGAAAAAGGCTGATTTTCTGGATCGGGAAAAATTTGGACTAACTCGTCCAGTTTTGGACTAAATTGTCTGTGCGGGGGGGATTTGGATTAACGAGTACTGGGCTTGGAAGGCGTGGACTAGAGCGTCTAAAGACCAGAAAATGTGGGAGTAAAAGTTAATTTCTACAAAATTTAATATGGTTGGGCCTTGGTATAATCTCTAACGTCCAAATTTTCGGAAGATCTAGGCCTCTCTTTGACCCACATACATACACACCACCTTTCCTTAGAACATCGATGATAAGCGGTTTTGCACTGAGCCATTAAACTGGTATTGTAACATAATGTTCATGAGACTTGTTAGGTATGTCTCATTCCGATGGAAGTGAGCACACCAGCAGAAACGCTTGCTGATTGAATTTTGTTGATTAGTATGGGGAGGGAAACGTTGAAGCTTCAAAATAGAGTATTATGTTGTCTGCAGGTAATCTATCACATGCATAACATCTTCAAATATCATATTTATTTACTTTTTTGCTAAGAAAAAAAAAGATAACATTAAAATGAGAAAAGGATTACAAGATATGATTCAAGAAGCGAGGTTGATCAACTTCCCATGAACCAGTTACATTCAGCCTTCTGTTTTATTTAGCTGCAGAATCAGCCTTAGAATTATAATCTCTACTAATGTACTTGAATTTAAAGAAAGCTAAGTTGTTTGATAGTACTAAACAATCATCTAATAGAACTGGCAGCCCAACTAATTTGATCTCCACTTTTATTCAAAATAGAAATAACATTAGATGTGGCTATAGCCTTTACTAATACTCCAATGTAGTGCTTCCACACTGCCATGAACTATTCTGCATCCTTTATAATTACATGTCATATCATAACATACAACACCCACACCAAAACTGTTAGAATTATCATCAAATGAAGCTTCACAATACAAAATGAGACAATCGTCAGGCAATCCAGAATTAGAGGGAGATAAATACCACAGTTTGTCAAGACAATAATCGGTCGTCCATTATAATCGCTAATGGTGTAGGCATCCCAGAATGTATACCACAGTTTGTCAATAATTTTCCAGTGTTGTGAACCTGAGCTGAGCTTGGATCACTCAAATGTCCAGTAACAAATGTATATAGACAAGCACCAGTTAACTAACTGGGGGCACATAACTCAGATAAGATCAAGATCCAGTTATATTCTTAGCTAGAATTGGGGTTTAAGATTTCAACTGGTCCCCAACAACTAAAATGCTACTTTTCTAAAGTGATTCATCCAACTGCTTCATCTCTCTCATAATCTGGTATGGCCGGGAGTAACAGAAGCAGCTGGCATAGAATAAGTAGCTTGAAGAAATATATGATAGATCTGGTCTGGTCGGGAATAACAAAAGCAGCTGGCATAGAATAAGTAGCTTGAAGAAATATATGATAGCTGGCATAGAATAAGTAGCTTGAAGAAACATATGATTTTAGTCTATTTTTTGTGTGACGGATGGATCTTAGAGCGCAAAATTCTATCATCTTTCAATGCTTCAACAACACCAACACTAACAGCAGCTATCCACGCTTTGCTTGTCGAATTCATATTAATTGGTTCCAACTAGTAGTAAACCTTAGCAAATACACAAAGAAAGTGACACTTATCACTGTCACTGCAACTAACTTTGCAGCTCATCTAAGAAGGTCTCACTTGAGAAAATTTAGATTTAAGTGCCATGAAAACTACAGAAAAATATTATTCAGTTCAGTTGTATACCTTTTTCTCCAGCTTCTGAAAATGAAAACACAAAAGTGATTACTGCTAAAGCAGACAAACGTCTACACACTGATTTTGGGGCGAAGTTCATGATCAACAACCAGCCTCCTTGAAGTGGCTTCATCGCCCTTCCAGGGAAAATGAAATCAGCTACCAAGATACACAGAACAGAAATGAAAAAGTCCAAAATATTACAATGTTGTATCGAAAAAAGAAAATCTTTGAGGAGAAAGTTTAATATATTGATCAGAGAAAATAGAAAAGCATACATGAAAATAAAAGCACCTAACAGTGCATACAACAGCCTATGCAAAGCCTAGCTCAAACAACTAAAACAGCATACAGACAACAACACCACTAAGAGAACTTACCGAATCTGTGTATCGAGTAGTTGATGATGGTTAAAAAACTCGAATTAAGTGATGAAGATTAGTGAATTAGTAGCCGTATCAGAAGAAAATCATATGAAGAACTCGGAATCTTTCTCTCTAAAACGAGAAATCATGAAGAACAAAAACCAAAATCACCTACATCAATCGCCAAAGATCTCATATGTAAAATTTCTAAACTCTCTCTCTCTCTTAATCTGTATGCGTCAAAGTGAACAGGGTATTTATGGTAATAAGAAAAAGGATGATTTTCTGGATTGGGAAAAATTTGGACTAACTCGTCCAGTTTTGGACTAAATTGTCTGTGCGGGGGGATTTGGATTAACGAGTACTGGGCTTGGAAGGCGTGGACTAGAGCGTCCAAAGCCCAGAAAATGTGGGAGTAAACGTTAATTTCTACAAAATTTAATATGGTTGGGCCGTGGTATAATCTCTAACGTCCAAATTTTCGGACGATCTAGGCCGCTCTTTGACCCACATACATACACACCACCTTTCCTTAGAACATCGATGATAAGCGGTTTTGCACTGAGCCATTAAACTGGTATTGTAACATAATGTTCACGAGACTTGTTAGGTATGTCTCATTCCGATGGAAGTGAGCACACCAGCAGAAACGCTTGCTGATTGAATTTTGTTGATTAGTATGGGGAGGGCAACTTTGAAGCTTCAAAACAGAGTATTATGTTGTCTGCAGGTAATCTATCACATGCATAACATCTTCCAATATCATATTTATTTACTTTCTTGCTAAGAAAAAAAAAGAACATTAAAATGAGAAAAGGATTACAAGATATGATTCAAGAAGCGAGGTTGATCAACTTCCCATGAACCAGTTACATTCAGCCTTCTGCTTTATTTAGCTGCAGAATCAGCCTTAGAATTATAATCTCTACTAATGTACTCGAATTTAAAGAAATCTAAGTTGTTTGATAGTACTAAACAATCATCTAATAGAACTGGCAGCCCAACTAATTTGAGCTCCACTTTTATTCAAAATAGAAATAGCATTAGATGTGGCTATAGCCTTTACTAATACTCCAATGTAGTGCTTCCACACTGCCATGAACTATTCTGCATCCTTTATAATTACCTGTCATATCATAACATACAGCACCCACACCAAAACTGTTAGAATTATCATCAAATGAAGCTTCACAATACAAAATGAGACAATCGTCAGGCAATCCAGAATTAGTGGGAGATAAATACCACAGTTTGTCAAGACAATAATCGGCCGGCCATTATAATCGCTAATGGTGTAGGCATCCCAGAATGTATACCACAGTTTGTCAATAATTTTCCAGTGTTGTGAACCTGAGCTGAGCTTGGATCACTCAAATGTCCAGTAACAAATGTATATAGACAAGCACCAGTTAACTAACTGGGGGCACATAACTCAGATAAGATCAAGATCCAGTTATATTCTTAGCTAGAATTGGGGTTTAAGATTTCAACTGGTCCCCAACAACTAAAATGCTACTTTTCTAAAGTGATTCATCCAACTGCTTCATCTCTCTCATAATCTGGTATGGCCGGGAGTAACAGAAGCAGCTGGCATAGAATAAGTAGCTTGAAGAAATATATGATAGCTGGCATAGAATAAGTAGCTTGAAGAAACATATGATTTTAGTCTATTCTTTGTGTGACGGATGGATCTTAGAGCGCAATTCTATCATCTTTCAATGCTTCAACAACACCAACACTAACAGCAGCTATCCACGCTTTGCTTGTCGAATTCATATTAATTGGTTCCAATTAGTAGTAAACCTTAGAAAATACACAAAGAAAGTGACACTTATCACTGTCACTGCAACTAACTTTGCAGCTCATCTAAGAAGGTCTCACTTGAGAAAATTTAGATTTAAGTGCCATGAAAACTACAGAAAAAGACTATTCAGTTCAGTTGTATACCTCTTTCTCCAGCTTCTGAAAATGAAAACACAAAAGTGATTACTGCTAAAGCAGACAAACGTCTACACACTGATTTTGGAGCGAAGTTCATGATCAATAACCAGCCTCCTTGAAGTGGCTTCATCGCCCTTCCAGGGAAAATGAAATCAGCTACCAAGATACCCAGAACAGAACAGAAAAAGTCCAAAATATTACAATGTTGTATCGAAAAAAGAAAATCTTTGAGGAGAAAGTTTAATATATTGATCAGAGAAAATAGAAAAGCATACATGAAAATAAAAGCACCTAACAGTGCATACATTAGCCTATGCAAAGCCTAGCTCAAACAACTAAAACAGCATACATACAAAAACACCACTAAGAGAACTTACCGAATCTGTGTATCGAGTAGTTGATGATGTTTGAAAAACTCGAATTAAGTGATGAAGATTAGTGAATTAGTAGCCGTATCAGAAGAAAATCATATGAAGAACTCGGAATCTTTCTCTCTAAATCGAGAAATCATGAAGAACAAAAACCCAAATCACCTACATCAATCGCCAAAGATCTCATATGTAAAATTTCTAAACTCTCTTTCTCTCTCTTAATATGTATGCGTCAAAGTGAACAGGGTATTTAGGGTGATAAGAAAAAGGCTGATTTTCTTGATCGGGAAAAATTTGGACTAACTCGTCCAGTTTTGGACTAAATTGTCTGTGCGGGGGGGATTTGGATTAACGAGTATTGGGCTTGGAAGGCGTGGACTAGAGCGTCCAAAGCCCAGAAAATGTGGGAGTAAACGTTAATTTCTACAAAATTTAATATGGTTGGGCCGTGGTATAATCTCTAACGTCCAAATTTTCGGACGATCTAGGCCGCTCTTTGACCCACATACATACACACCACTTTTCCTTAGAACATCGATGATAAGCGGTTTTGCACTGAGCCATTAAACTGGTATTGTAACATAATGTTCATGAGACTTGTTAGGTATGTCTCATTCCGATGGAAGTGAGCACACCAGCAGAAACGCTTGCTGATTGAATTTTGTTGATTAGTATGGGGAGGGAAACGTTGAAGCTTCGAAATAGAGTATTATGTTGTCTGCAGGTAATCTATGACATGCATAAAATCTTCAAATATCATATTTATTTACTTTTTTGCTAAGAAAAAAAAAGATAACATTAAAATGAGAAAAGGATTACAAGATATGATTCAAGAAGCGAGGTTGATCAACTTCCCATGAACCAGTTACATTCAGCCTTCTGCTTTATTTAGCTGCAGAATCAGCCTTAGAATTATAATCTCTACTAATGTACTCGAATTTAAAGAAAGCTAAGTTGTTTGATAGTACTAAACAATCATCTAATAGAACTGGCAGCCCAACTAATTTGAGCTCCACTTTTATTCAAAATAGAAATAACATTAGATGTGGCCATAGCCTTTACTAATACTCCAATGTAGTGCTTCCACACTACCATGAACTATTCTGCATCCTTTATAATTACCTGTCATATCATAACATACAGCACCCACACCAAAACTGTTAGAATTCTCATCAAATGAAGCTTCACAATACAAAATGAGACAATCGTCAGGCAATCCAGAATTAGTGGGAGATAAATACCACAGTTTGTCAAGACAATAATCGACCGGCCATTATAATCGCTAATGGTGTAGGCATCCCAGAATGTATACCACAGTTTGTCAATAATTTTCCAGTGTTGTGAAACTGAGCTGAGCTTGGATCACTCAAATGTCCAGTAACAAATGTATATAGACAAGCACCAGTTAACTAACTGGGGGCACATAACTCAGATAAGATCAAGATCCAGTTATATTCTTAGCTAGAATTGGGGTTTAAGATTTCAACTGGTCCCCAACAACTAAAATGCTACTTTTCTAAAGTGATTCATGCAACTGCTTCATCTCTCTCATAATCTGGTCTGGCCGGGAGTAACAGAAGCAGCTGGCATAGAATAAGTAGCTTGAAGAAATATATGATAGATCTGGTCTGGTCGGGAATAACAAAAGCAGCTGGCATAGAATAAGTAGCTTGAAGAAATATATGATAGCTGGCATAGAATAAGTAGCTTGAAAAAACATATGATTTTAGTCTATTCTTTGTGTGAGGGATGGATCTTAGAGCGCAATCCTATCATCTTTCAATGCTTCAACAACACCAACACTAACAGCAGCTATCCACGCTTTGCTTGTCGAATTCATATTAATTGGTTCCAATTAGTAGTAAACCTTAGCAAATACACAAAGAAAGTGACACTTATCACTGTCACTGCAACTAACTTTGCAGCTCATCTAAGAAGGTCTCACTTGAGAAAATTTAGATTTAAGTGCCATGAAAACTACAGAAAAAGACTATTCAGTTCAGTTGTATACCTTTTTCTCCAGCTTCTGAAAATGAAAACACAAAAGTGATTACTGCTAAAGCAGACAAACGTCTACACACTGATTTTGGGGCGAAGTTCATGATCAACAACCAGCCTCCTTGAAGTGGCTTCATCGCCCTTCCAGGGAAAATGAAATCAGCTACCAAGATACACAGAACAGAAATGAAAAAGTCCAAAATATTACAATGTTGTATCGAAAAAAGAAAATCTTTGAGGAGAAAGTTTAATATATTGATCAGAGAAAATAGAAAAGCATACATGAAAATAAAAGCACCTAACAGTGCATACAACAGCCTATGCAAAGCCTAGCTCAAACAACTAAAACAGCATACAGACAACAACACCACTAAGAGAACTTACCGAATCTGTGTATCGAGTAGTTGATGATGTTTGAAAAACTCGAATTAAGTGATGAAGATTAGTGAATTAGTAGCCGTATCAGAAGAAAATCATATGAAGAACTCGGAATCTTTCTCTCTAAATCGAGAAATCATGAAGAACAAAAACCCAAATCACCTACATCAATCGCCAAAGATCTCATATGTAAAATTTCTAAACTCTCTTTCTCTCTCTTAATATGTATGCGTCAAAGTGAACAGGGTATTTAGGGTGATAAGAAAAAGGCTGATTTTCTTGATCGGGAAAAATTTGGACTAACTCGTCCAGTTTTGGACTAAATTGTCTGTGCGGGGGGGATTTGGATTAACGAGTATTGGGCTTGGAAGGCGTGGACTAGAGCGTCCAAAGCCCAGAAAATGTGGGAGTAAACGTTAATTTCTACAAAATTTAATATGGTTGGGCCGTGGTATAATCTCTAACGTCCAAATTTTCGGACGATCTAGGCCGCTCTTTGACCCACATACATACACACCACTTTTCCTTAGAACATCGATGATAAGCGGTTTTGCACTGAGCCATTAAACTGGTATTGTAACATAATGTTCATGAGACTTGTTAGGTATGTCTCATTCCGATGGAAGTGAGCACACCAGCAGAAACGCTTGCTGATTGAATTTTGTTGATTAGTATGGGGAGGGAAACGTTGAAGCTTCGAAATAGAGTATTATGTTGTCTGCAGGTAATCTATGACATGCATAAAATCTTCAAATATCATATTTATTTACTTTTTTGCTAAGAAAAAAAAAGATAACATTAAAATGAGAAAAGGATTACAAGATATGATTCAAGAAGCGAGGTTGATCAACTTCCCATGAACCAGTTACATTCAGCCTTCTGCTTTATTTAGCTGCAGAATCAGCCTTAGAATTATAATCTCTACTAATGTACTCGAATTTAAAGAAAGCTAAGTTGTTTGATAGTACTAAACAATCATCTAATAGAACTGGCAGCCCAACTAATTTGAGCTCCACTTTTATTCAAAATAGAAATAACATTAGATGTGGCCATAGCCTTTACTAATACTCCAATGTAGTGCTTCCACACTACCATGAACTATTCTGCATCCTTTATAATTACCTGTCATATCATAACATACAGCACCCACACCAAAACTGTTAGAATTCTCATCAAATGAAGCTTCACAATACAAAATGAGACAATCGTCAGGCAATCCAGAATTAGTGGGAGATAAATACCACAGTTTGTCAAGACAATAATCGACCGGCCATTATAATCGCTAATGGTGTAGGCATCCCAGAATGTATACCACAGTTTGTCAATAATTTTCCAGTGTTGTGAAACTGAGCTGAGCTTGGATCACTCAAATGTCCAGTAACAAATGTATATAGACAAGCACCAGTTAACTAACTGGGGGCACATAACTCAGATAAGATCAAGATCCAGTTATATTCTTAGCTAGAATTGGGGTTTAAGATTTCAACTGGTCCCCAACAACTAAAATGCTACTTTTCTAAAGTGATTCATGCAACTGCTTCATCTCTCTCATAATCTGGTCTGGCCGGGAGTAACAGAAGCAGCTGGCATAGAATAAGTAGCTTGAAGAAATATATGATAGATCTGGTCTGGTCGGGAATAACAAAAGCAGCTGGCATAGAATAAGTAGCTTGAAGAAATATATGATAGCTGGCATAGAATAAGTAGCTTGAAAAAACATATGATTTTAGTCTATTCTTTGTGTGAGGGATGGATCTTAGAGCGCAATCCTATCATCTTTCAATGCTTCAACAACACCAACACTAACAGCAGCTATCCACGCTTTGCTTGTCGAATTCATATTAATTGGTTCCAATTAGTAGTAAACCTTAGCAAATACACAAAGAAAGTGACACTTATCACTGTCACTGCAACTAACTTTGCAGCTCATCTAAGAAGGTCTCACTTGAGAAAATTTAGATTTAAGTGCCATGAAAACTACAGAAAAAGACTATTCAGTTCAGTTGTATACCTTTTTCTCCAGCTTCTGAAAATGAAAACACAAAAGTGATTACTGCTAAAGCAGACAAACGTCTACACACTGATTTTGGGGCGAAGTTCATGATCAACAACCAGCCTCCTTGAAGTGGCTTCATCGCCCTTCCAGGGAAAATGAAATCAGCTACCAAGATACACAGAACAGAAATGAAAAAGTCCAAAATATTACAATGTTGTATCGAAAAAAGAAAATCTTTGAGGAGAAAGTTTAATATATTGATCAGAGAAAATAGAAAAGCATACATGAAAATAAAAGCACCTAACAGTGCATACAACAGCCTATGCAAAGCCTAGCTCAAACAACTAAAACAGCATACAGACAACAACACCACTAAGAGAACTTACCGAATCTGTGTATCGAGTAGTTGATGATGTTTGAAAAACTCGAATTAAGTGATGAAGATTAGTGAATTAGTAGCCGTATCAGAAGAAAATCATATGAAGAACTCGGAATCTTTCTCTCTAAATCGAGAAATCATGAAGAACAAAAACCCAAATCACCTACATCAATCGCCAAAGATCTCATATGTAAAATTTCTAAACTCTCTTTCTCTCTCTTAATATGTATGCGTCAAAGTGAACAGGGTATTTAGGGTGATAAGAAAAAGGCTGATTTTCTTGATCGGGAAAAATTTGGACTAACTCGTCCAGTTTTGGACTAAATTGTCTGTGCGGGGGGGATTTGGATTAACGAGTATTGGGCTTGGAAGGCGTGGACTAGAGCGTCCAAAGCCCAGAAAATGTGGGAGTAAACGTTAATTTCTACAAAATTTAATATGGTTGGGCCGTGGTATAATCTCTAACGTCCAAATTTTCGGACGATCTAGGCCGCTCTTTGACCCACATACATACACACCACTTTTCCTTAGAACATCGATGATAAGCGGTTTTGCACTGAGCCATTAAACTGGTATTGTAACATAATGTTCATGAGACTTGTTAGGTATGTCTCATTCCGATGGAAGTGAGCACACCAGCAGAAACGCTTGCTGATTGAATTTTGTTGATTAGTATGGGGAGGGAAACGTTGAAGCTTCGAAATAGAGTATTATGTTGTCTGCAGGTAATCTATGACATGCATAAAATCTTCAAATATCATATTTATTTACTTTTTTGCTAAGAAAAAAAAAGATAACATTAAAATGAGAAAAGGATTACAAGATATGATTCAAGAAGCGAGGTTGATCAACTTCCCATGAACCAGTTACATTCAGCCTTCTGCTTTATTTAGCTGCAGAATCAGCCTTAGAATTATAATCTCTACTAATGTACTCGAATTTAAAGAAAGCTAAGTTGTTTGATAGTACTAAACAATCATCTAATAGAACTGGCAGCCCAACTAATTTGAGCTCCACTTTTATTCAAAATAGAAATAACATTAGATGTGGCCATAGCCTTTACTAATACTCCAATGTAGTGCTTCCACACTACCATGAACTATTCTGCATCCTTTATAATTACCTGTCATATCATAACATACAGCACCCACACCAAAACTGTTAGAATTCTCATCAAATGAAGCTTCACAATACAAAATGAGACAATCGTCAGGCAATCCAGAATTAGTGGGAGATAAATACCACAGTTTGTCAAGACAATAATCGACCGGCCATTATAATCGCTAATGGTGTAGGCATCCCAGAATGTATACCACAGTTTGTCAATAATTTTCCAGTGTTGTGAAACTGAGCTGAGCTTGGATCACTCAAATGTCCAGTAACAAATGTATATAGACAAGCACCAGTTAACTAACTGGGGGCACATAACTCAGATAAGATCAAGATCCAGTTATATTCTTAGCTAGAATTGGGGTTTAAGATTTCAACTGGTCCCCAACAACTAAAATGCTACTTTTCTAAAGTGATTCATGCAACTGCTTCATCTCTCTCATAATCTGGTCTGGCCGGGAGTAACAGAAGCAGCTGGCATAGAATAAGTAGCTTGAAGAAATATATGATAGATCTGGTCTGGTCGGGAATAACAAAAGCAGCTGGCATAGAATAAGTAGCTTGAAGAAATATATGATAGCTGGCATAGAATAAGTAGCTTGAAAAAACATATGATTTTAGTCTATTCTTTGTGTGAGGGATGGATCTTAGAGCGCAATCCTATCATCTTTCAATGCTTCAACAACACCAACACTAACAGCAGCTATCCACGCTTTGCTTGTCGAATTCATATTAATTGGTTCCAATTAGTAGTAAACCTTAGCAAATACACAAAGAAAGTGACACTTATCACTGTCACTGCAACTAACTTTGCAGCTCATCTAAGAAGGTCTCACTTGAGAAAATTTAGATTTAAGTGCCATGAAAACTACAGAAAAAGACTATTCAGTTCAGTTGTATACCTTTTTCTCCAGCTTCTGAAAATGAAAACACAAAAGTGATTACTGCTAAAGCAGACAAACGTCTACACACTGATTTTGGGGCGAAGTTCATGATCAACAACCAGCCTCCTTGAAGTGGCTTCATCGCCCTTCCAGGGAAAATGAAATCAGCTACCAAGATACACAGAACAGAAATGAAAAAGTCCAAAATATTACAATGTTGTATCGAAAAAAGAAAATCTTTGAGGAGAAAGTTTAATATATTGATCAGAGAAAATAGAAAAGCATACATGAAAATAAAAGCACCTAACAGTGCATACAACAGCCTATGCAAAGCCTAGCTCAAACAACTAAAACAGCATACAGACAACAACACCACTAAGAGAACTTACCGAATCTGTGTATCGAGTAGTTGATGATGTTTGAAAAACTCGAATTAAGTGATGAAGATTAGTGAATTAGTAGCCGTATCAGAAGAAAATCATATGAAGAACTCGGAATCTTTCTCTCTAAATCGAGAAATCATGAAGAACAAAAACCCAAATCACCTACATCAATCGCCAAAGATCTCATATGTAAAATTTCTAAACTCTCTTTCTCTCTCTTAATATGTATGCGTCAAAGTGAACAGGGTATTTAGGGTGATAAGAAAAAGGCTGATTTTCTTGATCGGGAAAAATTTGGACTAACTCGTCCAGTTTTGGACTAAATTGTTTGTGCGGGGGGGATTTGGATTAACGAGTATTGGGCTTGGAAGGCGTGGACTAGAGCGTCCAAAGCCCAGAAAATGTGGGAGTAAACGTTAATTTCTACAAAATTTAATATGGTTGGGCCGTGGTATAATCTCTAACGTCCAAAGTTTCGGACGATCTAGGCCGCTCTTTGACCCACATACATACACACCACTTTTCCTTAGAACATCGATGATAAGCGGTTTTGCACTGAGCCATTAAACTGGTATTGTAACATAATGTTCGTGAGACTTGTTAGGTATGTCTCATTCCGATGGAAGTGAACACACCAGCAGAAACGCTTGCTGATTGAATTTTGTTGATTAGTATGGGGAGGGAAACGTTGAAGCTTCGAAATAGAGTATTATGTTGTCTGCAGGTAATCTATGACATGCATAAAATCTTCAAATATCATATTTATTTACTTTTTTGCTAAGAAAAAAAAAGATAACATTAAAATGAGAAAAGGATTACAAGATATGATTCAAGAAGCGAGGTTGATCAACTTCCCATGAACCAGTTACATTCAGCCTTCTGCTTTATTTAGCTGCAGAATCAGCCTTAGAATTATAATCTCTACTAATGTACTCGAATTTAAAGAAAGCTAAGTTGTTTGATAGTACTAAACAATCATCTAATAGAACTGGCAGCCCAACTAATTTGATCTCCACTTTTATTCAAAATAGAAATAACATTAGATGTGGCTATAGCCTTTACTAATACTCCAATATAGTGCTTCCACACTGCCATGAACTATTCTGCATCCTTTATAATTACATGTCATATCATAACATACAACACCCACACCAAAACTGTTAGAATTATCATCAAATGAAGCTTCACAATACAAAATGAGACAATCGTCAGGCAATCCAGAATTAGAGGGAGATAAATACCACAGTTTGTCAAGACAATAATCGGTCGTCCATTATAATCGCTAATGGTGTAGGCATCCCAGAATGTATACCACAGTTTGTCAATAATTTTCCAGTGTTGTGAACCTGAGCTGAGCTTGGATCACTCAAATGTCCAGTAACAAATGTATATAGACAAGCACCAGTTAACTAACTGGGGGCACATAACTCAGATAAGATCAAGATCCAGTTATATTCTTAGCTAGAATTGGGGTTTAAGATTTCAACTGGTCCCCAACAACTAAAATGCTACTTTTCTAAAGTGATTCATCCAACTGCTTCATCTCTCTCATAATCTGGTATGGCCGGGAGTAACAGAAGCAGCTGGCATAGAATAAGTAGCTTGAAGAAATATATGATAGATCTGGTCTGGTCGGGAATAACAAAAGCAGCTGGCATAGAATAAGTAGCTTGAAGAAATATATGATAGCTGGCATAGAATAAGTAGCTTGAAGAAACATATGATTTTAGTCTATTTTTTGTGTGACGGATGGATCTTAGAGCGCAAAATTCTATCATCTTTCAATGCTTCAACAACACCAACACTAACAGCAGCTATCCACGCTTTGCTTGTCGAATTCATATTAATTGGTTCCAACTAGTAGTAAACCTTAGCAAATACACAAAGAAAGTGACACTTATCACTGTCACTGCAACTAACTTTGCAGCTCATCTAAGAAGGTCTCACTTGAGAAAATTTAGATTTAAGTGCCATGAAAACTACAGAAAAATATTATTCAGTTCAGTTGTATACCTTTTTCTCCAGCTTCTGAAAATGAAAACACAAAAGTGATTACTGCTAAAGCAGACAAACGTCTACACACTGATTTTGGGGCGAAGTTCATGATCAACAACCAGCCTCCTTGAAGTGGCTTCATCGCCCTTCCAGGGAAAATGAAATCAGCTACCAAGATACACAGAACAGAAATGAAAAAGTCCAAAATATTACAATGTTGTATCGAAAAAAGAAAATCTTTGAGGAGAAAGTTTAATATATTGATCAGAGAAAATAGAAAAGCATACATGAAAATAAAAGCACCTAACAGTGCATACAACAGCCTATGCAAAGCCTAGCTCAAACAACTAAAACAGCATACAGACAACAACACCACTAAGAGAACTTACCGAATCTGTGTATCGAGTAGTTGATGATGGTTAAAAAACTCGAATTAAGTGATGAAGATTAGTGAATTAGTAGCCGTATCAGAAGAAAATCATATGAAGAACTCGGAATCTTTCTCTCTAAAACGAGAAATCATGAAGAACAAAAACCAAAATCACCTACATCAATCGCCAAAGATCTCATATGTAAAATTTCTAAACTCTCTCTCTCTCTTAATCTGTATGCGTCAAAGTGAACAGGGTATTTATGGTAATAAGAAAAAGGATGATTTTCTGGATTGGGAAAAATTTGGACTAACTCGTCCAGTTTTGGACTAAATTGTCTGTGCGGGGGGATTTGGATTAACGAGTACTGGGCTTGGAAGGCGTGGACTAGAGCGTCCAAAGCCCAGAAAATGTGGGAGTAAACGTTAATTTCTACAAAATTTAATATGGTTGGGCCGTGGTATAATCTCTAACGTCCAAATTTTCGGACGATCTAGGCCGCTCTTTGACCCACATACATACACACCACTTTTCCTTAGAACATCGATGATAAGCGGTTTTGCACTGAGCCATTAAACTGGTATTGTAACATAATGTTCATGAGACTTGTTAGGTATGTCTCATTCCGATGGAAGTGAGCACACCAGCAGAAACGCTTGCTGATTGAATTTTGTTGATTAGTATGGGGAGGGAAACGTTGAAGCTTCAAAATAGAGTATTATGTTGTCTGCAGGTAATCTATCACATGCATAACATCTTCAAATATCATATTTATTTACTTTTTTGCTAAGAAAAAAAAAGATAACATTAAAATGAGAAAAGGATTACAAGATATGATTCAAGAAGCGAGGTTGATCAACTTCCCATGAACCAGTTACATTCAGCCTTCTGTTTTATTTAGCTGCAGAATCAGCCTTAGAATTATAATCTCTACTAATGTACTTGAATTTAAAGAAAGCTAAGTTGTTTGATAGTACTAAACAATCATCTAATAGAACTGGCAGCCCAACTAATTTGATCTCCACTTTTATTCAAAATAGAAATAACATTAGATGTGGCTATAGCCTTTACTAATACTCCAATATAGTGCTTCCACACTGCCATGAACTATTCTGCATCCTTTATAATTACATGTCATATCATAACATACAACACCCACACCAAAACTGTTAGAATTATCATCAAATGAAGCTTCACAATACAAAATGAGACAATCGTCAGGCAATCCAAAATTAGAGGGAGATAAATACCACAGTTTGTCAAGACAATAATCGGCCGGCCATTATAATCGCTAATAGTGTAGGCATCCCAGAATGTATACCACAGTTTGTCAATAATTTTCCAGTGTTGTGAACCTGAGCTGAGCTTGGATCACTCAAATGTCCAGTAACAAATGTATATAGACAAGCACCAGTTAACTAACTGGGGGCACATAACTCAGATAAGATCAAGATCCAGTTATATTCTTAGCTAGAATTGGGGTTTAAGATTTCAACTGGTCCCCAACAACTAAAATGCTACTTTTCTAAAGTGATTCATCCAACTGCTTCATCTCTCTCATAATCTGGTATGGCCGGGAGTAACAGAAGCAGCTGGCATAGAATAAGTAGCTTGAAGAAATATATGATAGATCTGGTCTGGTCGGGAATAACAAAAGCAGCTGGCATAGAATAAGTAGCTTGAAGAAATATATGATAGCTGGCATAGAATAAGTAGCTTGAAGAAACATATGATTTTAGTCTAATCTTTGTGTGACGGATGGATCTTAGAGTGTAATTCTATCATCTTTCAATGCTTCAACAACACCAACACTAACAGCATCTATCCACGCTTTGCTTGTCGAATTCATATTAATTGGTTCCAATTAGTAGTAAACCTTAGCAAATTTCACAAAGAAAGTGACACTTATCTCTGTCACTGCAACTAACTTTGCAGCTCATCTAAGAAGGTCTCACTTGAGCAAATTTAGATTTAAGTGCCATGAAAACTACAGAAAAAGACTATTCAGTTCAGTTGTATACCTTTTTCTCCAGTTCTGAAAATGAAAACACAAAAGTGATTACTGCTAAAGCAGACAAACGTCTACACACTGATTTTGGGGCGAAGTTCATGATCAACAACCAGCCTCCTTGAAGTGGCTTCATCGCCCTTCCAGGGAAAATGAAATCAGCTACCAAGATACACAGAACAGAACAGAAAAAGTCCAAAATATTACAATGTTGTATCGAAAAAAGAAAATCTTTGAGGAGAAAGTTTAATATATTGATCAGAGAAAATAGAAAAGCATACATGAAAATAAAAGCACCTAACAGTGCATACAACAGCCTATGCAAAGCCTAGCTCAAACAACTAAAACAGCATACAGACAAAAACACCACTAAGAGAACTTACCGAATCTGTGTATCGAGTAGTTGATGATGTTTGAAAAACTCGAATTAAGTGATGAATATTAGTGAATTAGTAGCCGTATCAGAAGAAAATCATATGAAGAACTCGGAATCTTTCTCTCTAAATCGAGAAATCATGAAGAACAAAAACCCAAATCACCTACATCAATCGCCAAAGATCTCATATGTAAAATTTCTAAACTATCTTTCTCTCTCTTAATCTGTATGCGTCAAAGTGAACAGGGTATTTAGGGTAATAAGAAAAAGTCTGATTTTCTTGATCGGGAAAAATTTGGACTAACTCGTCCAGTTTTGGACTAAATTGTCTGTGCGGGGGGGATTTGGATTAACGAGTACTGGGCTTGGAAGGCGTGGACTAGAGCGTCCAAAGCCCAGAAAATGTGGGAGTAAACGTTAATTTCTACAAAATTTAATATGGTTGGGCCGTGGTATAATCTCTAACGTCCAAATTTTCGGACGATCTAGGCCGCTCTTTGACCCACATACATACACACCACTTTTCCTTAGAACATCGATGATAAGCGGTTTTGCACTGAGCCATTAAACTGGTATTGTAACATAATGTTCATGAGACTTGTTAGGTATGTCTCATTCCGATGGAAGTGAGCACACCAGCAGAAACGCTTGCTGATTGAATTTTGTTGATTAGTATGGGGAGGGAAACGTTGAAGCTTCAAAATAGAGTATTATGTTGTCTGCAGGTAATCTATGACATGCATAAAATCTTCAAATATCATATTTATTTACTTTTTTGCTAAGAAAAAAAAAAAGATAACATTAAAATGAGAAAAGGATTACAAGATATGATTCAAGAAGAGAGGTTGATCAACTTCCCATGAACCAGTTACATTCAGCCTTCTGCTTTATTTAACTGCAGAATCAGCCTTAGAATTATAATCTCTACTAATGTACTCGAATTTAAAGAAAGCTAAGTTGTTTGATAGTACTAAACAATCATCTAATAGAACTGGCAGCCCAACTAATTTGATCTCCACTTTTATTCAAAATAGAAATAACATTAGATGTGGCTATAGCCTTTACTAATACTCCAATGTAGTGCTTCCACACTGCCATGATCTATTCTGCATCCTTTATAATTACATGTCATATCATAACATACAACACCCACACCAAAACTGTTAGAATTATCATCAAATGAAGCTTCACAATACAAAATGAGACAATCGTCAGGCAATCCAGAATTAGAGGGAGATAAATACCACAGTTTGTCAAGACAATAATCGGTCGTCCATTATAATCGCTAATGGTGTAGGCATCCCAGAATGTATACCACAGTTTGTCAATAATTTTCCAGTGTTGTGAACCTGAGCTGAGCTTGGATCACTCAAATGTCCAGTAACAAATGTATATAGACAAGCACCAGTTAACTAACTGGGGGCACATAACTCAGATAAGATCAAGATCCAGTTATATTCTTAGCTAGAATTGGGGTTTAAGATTTCAACTGGTCCCCAACAACTAAAATGCTACTTTTCTAAAGTGATTCATCCAACTGCTTCATCTCTCATAATCTGGTATGGCCGGGAGTAACAGAAGCAGCTGGCATAGAATAAGTAGCTTGAAGAAATATATGATAGATCTGGTCTGGTCGGGAATAACAAAAGCAGCTGGCATAGAATAAGTAGCTTGAAGAAATATATGATAGCTGGCATAGAATAAGTAGCTTGAAGAAACATATGATTTTAGTCTATTTTTGTGTGACGGATGGATCTTAGAGCGAAATTCTATCATCTTTCAATGCTTCAACAACACCAACACTAACAGCAGCTATCCACGCTTTGCTTGTCGAATTCATATTAATTGGTTCCAATTAGTAGTAAACCTTAGCAAATACACAAAGAAAGTGACACTTATCACTGTCACTGCAACTAACTTTGCAGCTCATCTAAGAAGGTCTCACTTGAAAATTTAGATTTAAGTGCCATGAAAACTACAGAAAAAGACTATTCAGTTCAGTTGTATACCTTTTTCTCCAGCTTCTGAAAATGAAAACACAAAAGTGATTACTGCTAAAGCAGACAAACGTCTACACACTGATTTTGGGGCGAAGTTCATGATCAACAACCAGCCTCCTTGAAGTGGCTTCATCGCCCTTCCAGGGAAAATGAAATCAGCTACCAAGATACACAGAACAGAACAGAAAAAGTCCAAAATATTACAATGTTGTATCGAAAAAAGAAAATCTTTGAGGAGAAAGTTTAATATATTGATCAGAGAAAATAGAAAAGCATACATGAAAATAAAAGCACCTAACAGTGCATACAACAGCCTATGCAAAGCCTAGCTCAAACAACTAAAACAGCATACAGCAACAACACCACTAAGAGAACTTACCGAATCTGTGTATCGAGTAGTTGATGATGGTTTAAAAACTCGAATTAAGTGATGAAGATTAGTGAATTAGTAGCCGTATCAGAAGAAAATCATATGAAGAACTCGGAATCTTTCTCTCTAAATCGAGAAATCATGAAGAACAAAAACCCCAATCACCTACATCAATCGCCAAAGATCTCATATGTAAAATTTCTAAACTCTCTCTCTCTCTTAATCTGTATGCGTCAAAGTGAACAGGGTATTTAGGGTAATAAGAAAAAGGCTGATTTTCTTGATGGGAAAAATTTGGACTAACTCGTCCAGTTTTGGACTAAATTGTCTGTGCGGGGGGATTTGGATTAACGAGTACTGGGCTTGGAAGGCGTGGACTAGAGCGTCCAAAGCCCAGAAAATGTGGGAGTAAACGTTAATTTCTACAAAATTTAATATGGTTGGGCCGTGGTATAATCTCTAACGTCCAAATTTTCGGACGATCTAGGCCGCTCTTTGACCCACATACATACACACCACCTTTTCCTTAGAACATCGATGATAAGCGGTTTTGCACTGAGCCATTAAACTGGTATTGTAACATAATGTTCACGAGACTTGTTAGGTATGTCTCATTCCGATGGAAGTGAGCACACCAGCAGAAACGCTTGCTGATTGAATTTTGTTGATTAGTATGGGGAGGGAAACTTTGAAGCTTCAAAACAGAGTATTATGTTGTCTGCAGGTAATCTATCACATGCATAACATCTTCCAATATCATATTTATTTACTTTTTGCTAAGAAAAAAAAAGAACATTAAAATGAGAAAAGGATTACAAGATATGATTCAAGAAGCGAGGTTGATCAACTTCCCATGAACCAGTTACATTCAGCCTTCTGCTTTATTTAGCTGCAGAATCAGCCTTAGAATTATAATCTCTACTAATGTACTCGAATTTAAAGAAAGCTAAGTTGTTTGATAGTACTAAACAATCATCTAATAGAACTGGCAGCCCAACTAATTTGAGCTCCACTTTTATTCAAAATAGAAATACATTAGATGTGGCTATAGCCTTTACTAATACTCCAATGTAGTGCTTCCACACTGCCATGAACTATTCTGCATCCTTTATAATTACCTGTCATATCATAACATACAGCACCCACACCAAAACTGTTAGAATTATCATCAAATGAAGCTTCACAATACAAAATGAGACAATCGTCAGGCAATCCAGAATTAGTGGGAGATAAATACCACAGTTTGTCAAGACAATAATCGGCCGGCCATTATAATCGCTAATGGTGTAGGCATCCCAGAATGTATACCACAGTTTGTCAATAATTTTCCAGTGTTGTGAACCTGAGCTGAGCTTGGATCACTCAAATGTCCAGTAACAAATGTATATAGACAAGCACCAGTTAACTAACTGGGGGCACATAACTCAGATAAGATCAAGATCCAGTTATATTCTTAGCTAGAATTGGGGTTTAAGATTTCAACTGGTCCCCAACAACTAAAATGCTACTTTTCTAAAGTGATTCATCCAACTGCTTCATCTCTCTCATAATCTGGTATGAGATCCGGGGATAACAAAAGCAGCTGGCATAGAATAAGTAGCTTGAAGAAATATATGATAGCTGGCATAGAATAAGTAGCTTGAAGAAACATATGATTTTAGTCTATTCTTTGTGTGACGGATGGATCTTAGAGCGCAATTCTATCATCTTTCAATGCTTCAACAACACCAACACTAACAGCAGCTATCCACGCTTTGCTTGTCGAATTCATATTAATTGGTTCCAATTAGTAGTAAACCTTAGAAAATACACAAAGAAAGTGACACTTATCACTGTCACTGCAACTAACTTTGCAGCTCATCTAAGAAGGTCTCACTTGAGAAAATTTAGATTTAAGTGCCATGAAAACTACAGAAAAAGACTATTCAGTTCAGTTGTATACCTTTCTCCAGCTTCTGAAAATGAAAACACAAAAGTGATTACTGCTAAAGCAGACAAACGTCTACACACTGATTTTGGGCGAAGTTCATGATCAATAACCAGCCTCCTTGAAGTGGCTTCATCGCCCTTCCAGGGAAAATGAAATCAGCTACCAAGATACCCAGAACAGAACAGAAAAAGTCCAAAATATTACAATGTTGTATCGAAAAAAGAAAATCTTTGAGGAGAAAGTTTAATATATTGATCAGAGAAAATAGAAAAGCATACATGAAAATAAAAGCACCTAACAGTGCATACATTAGCCTATGCAAAGCCTAGCTCAAACAACTAAAACAGCATACATACAACAAACACCACTAAGAGAACTTACCGAATCTGTGTATCGAGTAGTTGATGATGTTTGAAAAACTCGAATTAAGTGATGAAGATTAGTGAATTAGTAGCCGTATCAGAAGAAAATCATATGAAGAACTCGGAATCTTTCTCTCTAAATCGAGAAATCATGAAGAACAAAAACCCAAATCACCTACATCAATCGCCAAAGATCTCATATGTAAAATTTCTAAACTCTCTTTCTCTCTCTTAATATGTATGCGTCAAAGTGAACAGGGTATTTAGGGTGATAAGAAAAAGGCTGATTTTCTTGATCGGGAAAAATTTGGACTAACTCGTCCAGTTTTGGACTAAATTGTCTGTGCGGGGGGGATTTGGATTAACGAGTATTGGGCTTGGAAGGCGTGGACTAGAGCGTCCAAAGCCCAGAAAATGTGGGAGTAAACGTTAATTTCTACAAAATTTAATATGGTTGGGCCGTGGTATAATCTCTAACGTCCAAATTTTCGGACGATCTAGGCCGCTCTTTGACCCACATACACACCACTTTTCCTTAGAACATCGATGATAAGCGGTTTTGCACTGAGCCATTAAACTGGTATTGTAACATAATGTTCATGAGACTTGTTAGGTATGTCTCATTCCGATGGAAGTGAGCACACCAGCAGAAACGCTTGCTGATTGAATTTTGTTGATTAGTATGGGGAGGGAAACGTTGAAGCTTCGAAATAGAGTATTATGTTGTCTGCAGGTAATCTATGACATGCATAAAATCTTCAAATATCATATTTATTTACTTTTTTGCTAAGAAAAAAAAAGATAACATTAAAATGAGAAAAGGATTACAAGATATGATTCAAGAAGCGAGGTTGATCAACTTCCCATGAACCAGTTCAGCCTTCTGCTTTATTTAGCTGCAGAATCAGCCTTAGAATTATAATCTCTACTAATGTACTCGAATTTAAAGAAAGCTAAGTTGTTTGATAGTACTAAACAATCATCTAATAGAACTGGCAGCCCAACTAATTTGAGCTCCACTTTTATTCAAATAGAAATAACATTAGATGTGGCATAGCCTTTACTAATACTCCAATGTAGTGCTTCCACACTACCATGAACTATTCTGCATCCTTTATAATTACCTGTCATATCATAACATACAGCACCCACACCAAAACTGTTAGAATTCTCATCAAATGAAGCTTCACAATACAAAATGAGACAATCGTCAGGCAATCCAGAATTAGTGGGAGATAAATACCACAGTTTGTCAAGACAATAATCGACCGGCCATTATAATCGCTAAGGTGTAGGCATCCCAGAATGTATACCACAGTTTGTCAATAATTTTCCAGTGTTGTGAACTGAGCTGAGCTTGGATCACTCAAATGTCCAGTAACAAATGTATATAGACAAGCACCAGTTAACTAACTGGGGGCACATAACTCAGATAAGATCAAGATCCAGTTATATTCTTAGCTAGAATTGGGGTTTAAGATTTCAACTGGTCCCCAACAACTAAAATGCTACTTTTCTAAAGTGATTCATGCAACTGCTTCATCTCTCTCATCTGGTCTGGCCGGGAGTAACAGAAGCAGCTGGCATAGAATAAGTAGCTTGAAGAAATATATGATAGATCTGGTCTGGTCGGGAATAACAAAAGCAGCTGGCATAGAATAAGTAGCTTGAAGAAATATATGATAGCTGGCATAGAATAAGTAGCTTGAAAAAACATATGATTTTAGTCTATTCTTTGTGTGAGGGATGGATCTTAGAGCGCAATTCCTATCATCTTTCAATGCTTCAACAACACCAACACTAACAGCAGCTATCCACGCTTTGCTTGTCGAATCATATTAATTGGTTCCAATTAGTAGTAAACCTTAGCAAATACACAAAGAAAGTGACACTTATCACTGTCACTGCAACTAACTTTGCAGCTCATCTAAGAAGGTCTCACTTGAGAAAATTTAGATTTAAGTGCCATGAAAACTACAGAAAAAGACTATTCAGTTCAGTTGTATACCTTTTCTCCAGCTTCTGAAAATGAAAACACAAAAGTGATTACTGCTAAAGCAGACAAACGTCTACACACTGATTTTGGGGCGAAGTTCATGATCAACAACCAGCCTCCTTGAAGTGGCTTCATCGCCCTTCCAGGGAAAATGAAATCAGCTACCAAGATACACAGAACAGAAATGAAAAGTCCAAAATATTACAATGTTGTATCGAAAAAAGAAAATCTTTGAGGAGAAAGTTTAATATATTGATCAGAGAAAATAGAAAAGCATACATGAAAATAAAAGCACCTAACAGTGCATACAACAGCCTATGCAAAGCCTAGCTCAAACAACTAAAACAGCATACAGACAACAACACCACTAAGAGAACTTACCGAATCTGTGTATCGAGTAGTTGATGATGTTTGAAAAACTCGAATTAAGTGATGAAGATTAGTGAATTAGTAGCCGTATCAGAAGAAAATCATATGAAGAACTCGGAATCTTTCTCTCTAAATCGAGAAATCATGAAGAACAAAAACCCAAATCACCTACATCAATCGCCAAAGATCTCATATGTAAAATTTCTAAACTCTCTTTCTCTCTCTTAATATGTATGCGTCAAAGTGAACAGGGTATTTAGGGTGATAAGAAAAAGGCTGATTTTCTTGATCGGGAAAAATTTGGACTAACTCGTCCAGTTTTGGACTAAATTGTTTGTGCGGGGGGATTTGGATTAACGAGTATTGGGCTTGGAAGGCGTGGACTAGAGCGTCCAAAGCCCAGAAAATGTGGGAGTAAACGTTAATTTCTACAAAATTTAATATGGTTGGGCCGTGGTATAATCTCTAACGTCCAAAGTTTCGGACGATCTAGGCCGCTTTTGACCCACATACATACACACCACTTTTCCTTAGAACATCGATGATAAGCGGTTTTGCACTGAGCCATTAAACTGGTATTGTAACATAATGTTCGTGAGACTTGTTAGGTATGTCTCATTCCGATGGAAGTGAACACACCAGCAGAAACGCTTGCTGATTGAATTTTGTTGATTAGTATGGGGAGGGAAACGTTGAAGCTTCGAAATAGAGTATTATGTTGTCTGCAGGTAATCTATGACATGCATAAAACTCTCAAATATCATATTTATTTACTTTTTTGCTAAGAAAAAAAAGATAACATTAAAATGAGAAAAGGATTACAAGATATGATTCAAGAAGCGAGGTTGATCAACTTCCCATGAACCAGTTACATTCAGCCTTCTGCTTTATTTAGCTGCAGAATCAGCCTTAGAATTATAATCTCTACTAATGTACTCGAATTTAAAGAAAGCTAAGTTGTTTGATAGTACTAAACAATCATCTAATAGAACTGGCAGCCCAACTAATTTGATCTCCACTTTTATTCAAAATAGAAATAACATTAGATGTGGCTATAGCCTTTACTAATACTCCAATATAGTGCTTCCACACTGCCATGAACTATTCTGCATCCTTTATAATTACATGTCATATCATAACATACAACACCCACACCAAAACTGTTAGAATTATCATCAAATGAAGCTTCACAATACAAAATGAGACAATCGTCAGGCAATCCAAATTAGAGGGAGATAAATACCACAGTTTGTCAAGACAATAATCGGCCGGCCATTATAATCGCTAATAGTGTAGGCATCCCAGAATGTATACCACAGTTTGTCAATAATTTTCCAGTGTTGTGAACCTGAGCTGAGCTTGGATCACTCAAATGTCCAGTAACAAATGTATATAGACAAGCACCAGTTAACTAACTGGGGGCACATAACTCAGATAAGATCAAGATCCAGTTATATTCTTAGCTAGAATTGGGGTTTAAGATTTCAACTGGTCCCCAACAACTAAAATGCTACTTTTCTAAAGTGATTCATCCAACTGCTTCATCTCTCTCATAATCTGGTATGGCCGGGAGTAACAGAAGCAGCTGGCATAGAATAAGTAGCTTGAAGAAATATATGATAGATCTGGTCTGGTGGAATAACAAAAGCAGCTGGCATAGAATAAGTAGCTTGAAGATATATGATAGCTGGCATAGAATAAGTAGCTTGAAGAAACATATGATTTTAGTCTAATCTTTGTGTGACGGATGGATCTTAGAGTGTAATTCTATCATCTTTCAATGCTTCAACAACACCAACACTAACAGCATCTATCCACGCTTTGCTTGTCGAATTCATATTAATTGGTTCCAATTAGTAGTAAACCTTAGCAAATTTCACAAAGAAAGTGACACTTATCTCTGTCACTGCAACTAACTTTGCAGCTCATCTAAGAAGGTCTCACTTGAGCAAATTTAGATTTAAGTGCCATGAAAACTACAGAAAAAGACTATTCAGTTCAGTTGTATACCTTTTTCTCCAGTTCTGAAAATGAAAACACAAAGTGATTACTGCTAAAGCAGACAAACGTCTACACACTGATTTTGGGGCGAAGTTCATGATCAACAACCGCCTCCTTGAAGTGGCTTCATCGCCCTTCCAGGGAAAATGAAATCAGCTACCAAGATACACAGAACAGAACAGAAAAAGTCCAAATATTACAATGTTGTATCGAAAAAGAAAATCTTTGAGGAGAAAGTTTAATATATTGATCAGAGAAAATAGAAAAGCATACATGAAAATAAAAGCACCTAACAGTGCATACAACAGCCTATGCAAAGCCTAGCTCAAACAACTAAAACAGCATACAGACAAAAACACCACTAAGAGAACTTACCGAATCTGTGTATCGAGTAGTTGATGATGTTTGAAAAACTCGAATTAAGTGATGAATATTAGTGAATTAGTCCGTATCAGAAGAAATCATATGAAGAACTCGGAATCTTTCTCTCTAAATCGAGAAATCATGAAGAACAAAAACCCAAATCACCTACATCAATCGCCAAAGATCTCATATGTAAAATTTCTAAACTATCTTTCTCTCTCTTAATCTGTATGCGTCAAAGTGAACAGGGTATTTAGGGTAATAAGAAAAAGTCTGATTTTCTTGATCGGGAAAAATTTGGACTAACTCGTCCAGTTTTGGACTAAATTGTCTGTGCGGGGGGGATTTGGATTAACGAGTACTGGGCTTGGAAGGCGTGGACTAGAGCGTCCAAAGCCCAGAAAATGTGGGAGTAAACGTTAATTTCTACAAAATTTAATATGGTTGGGCCGTGGTATAATCTCTAACGTCCAAATTTTCGGACGATCTAGGCCGCTCTTTGACCCACATACATACACACCACTTTTCCTTAGAACATCGATGATAAGCGGTTTTGCACTGAGCCATTAAACTGGTATTGTAACATAATGTTCATGAGACTTGTTAGGTATGCTCATTCCGAGGAAGTGAGCACACCAGCAGAAACGCTTGCTGATTGAATTTTGTTGATTAGTATGGGGAGGGAAACGTTGAAGCTTCAAAATATAGTATTATGTTGTCTGCAGGTAATCTATGACATGCATAAAATCTTCAAATATCATATTTATTTACTTTTTTGCTAAGAAAAAAAAAAAGATAACATTAAAATGAGAAAAGGATTACAAGATATGATTCAGAAGAGAGGTTGATCAACTTCCCATGAACCAGTTACATTCAGCCTTCTGCTTATTTAACTGCAGAATCAGCTTAGAATTATAATCTTACTAATGTACTCGAATTTAAGAAAGCTAAGTTGTTTGATAGTACTAAACAATCATCTAATAGAACTGGCAGCCCAACTAATTTGATCTCCACTTTTATTCAAAATAGAAATAACATTAGATGTGGCTATAGCCTTACTAATACTCCAATGTAGTGCTTCCACACTGCCATGATCTATTCTGCATCCTTTATATTACATGTCATATCATAACATACAACACCCACACAAAACTGTTAGAATTATCATCAAATGAAGCTTCACAATACAAAATGAGACAATCGTCAGGCCAATCCAATTAGAGGAGATAATACCACAGTTTGTCAAGACAATAATCGGTCGTCCATAATCGCTAATGGTGTAGGCATCCCAGAATGTATACCACAGTTTGTCAATAATTTTCCAGTGTTTGTGAACCTGAGCTGAGCTTGGATCACTCAATGTCCAGTAACAAATGTATATGACAAGCACCAGTTAACTAACGGGGGGCACATAACTCAGATAAGATCAAGATCCAGTTATATTCTTAGCTAGAATTGGGGTTTAAGATTTCAACTGGTCCCCAACAACTAAAATGCTACTTTTCTAAAGTGATTCATCCAACTGCTTCATCTCTCATCTGGTATGGCCGGGAGTACCAGAAGCAGCTTGCTAGAATAAAAGTAGCTTGAAGAAATATATGATAGATCTGGTCTGGTCGGGAATAACAAAAGCAGCTGGCATAGAATAATAGCTTGAAGAGAATATATGATAGCTGGCATAGAATAAGTAGCTTGAAGAAACATATGATTTTAGTCTATTTTTGTGTGACGGATGGATCTTAGGCGCAAAATTCTATCATCTTTCAATGCTTCACACCAACCCCACACTACAGCAAGCTATCCCGCTTTGCTTGTCGAATTCATATTAATTGGTTCCACTATAGTAAACCTTAGCAAATACACAAAGCAAGTGACATTATCACTGTCACTGCAACTAACTTTGCAGTCATCTAAGAAGGTCTCACTTGAGCAAATTTGATTTAAGTGCCATGAAAACTATAGAAAAAGACTATTCAGTTCAGTTGTATACCTTTTTCTCCAGCTTCTGAAAATGAAAACACAAAAGTGATACTGCTAAAGCAGACAAACGTCTACACACTGATTTTGGGGCGAAGTTCATGATCAACAACCAGCCTCCTTGAAGTGGCTTCATCGCCCTTCCAGGGAAAATGAAATCAGCTACCAAGATACACAGAACAGAACAGAAAAAGTCCAAAATATTACAATGTTGTATCGAAAAAAGAAAATCTTTGAGGAGAAAGTTTAATATATTGATCAGAGAAAATAGAAAAGCATACATGAAAATAAAAGCACCTAACAGTGCATACAACAGCCTATGCAAAGCCTAGCTCAAACAACTAAAACAGCATACAGACAAAACACCACTAAGAGAACTTACCGAATCTGTGTATCGAGTAGTTGATGATGTTTGAAAAACTCGAATTAAGTGATGAATTAGTGAATTAGTAGCCGTATCAGAAGAAAATCATATGAAGAACTCGGAATCTTTCTCTCTAAATCGAGAAATCATGAAGAACAAAAACCCAAATCACCTACATCAATCGCCAAAGATCTCATATGTAAAATTTCTAAACTCTTTCTCTCTCTTAATCTGTATGCGTCAAAGTGAACAGGGTATTTAGGGTAATAAGAAAAAGTCTGATTTCTTGATCGGGAAAAATTTGGACTAACTCGTCCAGTTTTGGACTAAATTGTCTGTGCGGGGGGGATTTGGATTAACGAGTACTGGGCTTGGAAGGCGTGGACTAGAGCGTCCAAAGCCCAGAAAATGTGGGAGTAAACGTTAATTTCTACAAAATTTAATATGGTTGGGCCGTGGTATAATCTCTAACGTCCAAATTTTCGGACGATCTAGGCCGCTCTTTGACCCACATACATACACACCACTTTCCTTAGAACATCGATGATAAGCGGTTTTGCACTGAGCCATTAAACTGGTATTGTAACATAATGTTCATGAGACTTGTTAGGTATGTCTCATTCCGATGGAAGTGAGCACACCAGCAGAAACGCTTGCTGATTGAATTTTGTTGATTAGTATGGGGAGGGAACGTTGAAGCTTCAAAATAGAGTATTATGTTGTCTGCAGGTAATCTATGACATGCATAAAATCTTCAAATATCATATTTATTTACTTTTTGCTAAGAAAAAAAAAAGATAACATTAAAATGAGAAAAGGATTACAAGATATGATTCAAGAAGAGGTTGATCAACTTCCCATGAACCAGTTACATTCAGCCTTCTGCTTTATTTAGCTGCAGAATCAGCCTTAGAATTATAATCTCTACTAATGTACTCGAATTTAAAAAGCTAAGTTGTTTGATAGTACTAAACAATCATCTAATAGAACTGGCAGCCCAACTAATTTGATCTCCACTTTTATTCAAAATAGAAATAACATTAGATGTGGCTAGCCTTTACTAATACTCCAATGTAGTGCTTCCACACTGCCATGACTATTCTGCATCCTTTATATTACATGTCATATCATAACATACAACACCCACACCAAAACTGTTAGAATTATCATCAAATGAAGCTTCACAATACAAAATGAGACAATCGTCAGGCAATCCAGAATTAGGGGAGATAAATACCACAGTTTGTCAAGACAATAATCGGGGCCATTATAATCGCTAATGGTGTAGGCATCCCAGAATGTATACCACAGTTTGTCAATAATTTTCCAGTGTTGTGAACCTGAGCTGAGCTTGGATCACTCAAATGTCCAAACAAATGTATATAGACAAGCCACCAGTAACTAACTGGGGGCACATAACTCAGATAAGATCAAGATCCAGTTATATTCTTAGCTAGAATTGGGGTTTAAGATTTCAACTGGTCCCCCCACAACTAATGCTACTTTCTAAAGTGCTTCATCCAACTGCTTCATCTCTCTCATCTGGTATGGCCGGGGGAGAAGCAGCTGGCATAGAATAAGTAGCTTGAAGACTTATGTCTGGTCTGGTCGGGAAAGCAGCTGGCTAGTCGTAGCTTGAAGAAATATATGATAGCTGGCATAGATAAGTAGCTTGAAGAAACATATGATTTTAGTCTATTTTTGTGTGACGGATGGATCTTAGAGCGCAATTCTATCTCTTTCAATGCTTCACCCAACCTAACAGCTCTATCCACGCTTTGCTTGTCGAATTCATATTAATTGGTTCCCTTAGTGTAAACCTTAGCAAATTTACACAAAGAAAGTGACACTTATCACTGTCACTGCAACTAATTTGCAGCTCATCTAAGAAGGTCTCACTTGAGAAAATTTAGATTTAAGTGCCATGAAAACTACAGAAAAGACTATTCAGTTCAGTTGTATACCTTTTTCTCCAGCTTCTGAAAATGAAAACACAAAAGTGATTACTGCTAAAGCAGACAAACGTCTACACTGATTTTGGGGCGAAGTTCATGATCAACAACCAGCCTCCTTGAAGTGGCTTCATCGCCCTTCCAGGGAAAATGAAATCAGCTACCAAGATACACACAGAACAAAATGAAAAAGTCCAAAATATTACAATGTTGTATCGAAAAAAGAAAATCTTTGAGGAGAAAGTTTAATATATTGATCAGAGAAATAGAAAAGCATACATGAAAATAAAAGCACCTAACAGTGCATACAACAGCCTATGCAAAGCCTAGCTCAACAACTAAAACAGCATACAGACAAAACACCACTAAGAGAACTTACCGAATCTGTGTATCGAGTAGTTGATGATGTTTGAAAAACTCGAATTAAGTGATGAAGATTAGTGAATTAGTAGCCGTATCAGAAGAAAATCATATGAAGAACTCGGAATCTTTCTCTCTAAATCGAGAAATCATGAAGAACAAAAAAAATCACCTACATCAATCGCCAAAGATCTCATATGTAAAATTTCTAAACTCTCTCTCTCTCTTAATATGTATGCGTCAAAGTGAACAGGGTATTTAGGGTGATAAGAAAAAGGCTGATTTTCTTGATCGGGAAAAATTTGGACTAACTCGTCCAGTTTGGACTAAATTGTTGTGCGGGGGGATTTGGATTAACGAGTATTGGGCTTGGAAGGCGTGGACTAGAGCGTCCAAAGCCCAGAAAATGTGGGAGTAAACGTTAATTTCTACAAAATTTAATATGGTTGGGCCGTGGTATAATCTCTAACGTCCAAATTTTCGGACGATCTAGGCCGCTCTTTGACCCACATACATACACACCACTTTTCCTTAGAACATCGATGATAAGCGGTTTTGCACTGAGCCATTAAACTGGTATTGTAACATAATGTTCATGAGACTTGTTAGGTATGTCTCATTCCGATGGAAGTGAGCACACCAGCAGAAACGCTTGCTGATTGAATTTTGTTGATTAGTATGGGGAGGGAAACGTTGAAGCTTCAAATAGAGTATTATGTTGTCTGCAGGTAATCTATGACATGCATAAAATCTTCAAATATCATATTTATTTACTTTTTTGCTAAGAAAAAAAAAGATAACATTAAAATGAGAAAAGGATTACAAGATATGATTCAAGAAGCGAGGTTGATCAACTTCCCATGAACCAGTTACATTCAGCCTTCTGCTTTATTTAGCTGCAGAATCAGCCTTAGAATTATAATCTCTACTGTACTCGAATTTAAAGAAAGCTAAGTTGTTTGATAGTACTAAACAATCATCTAATAGAACTGGCAGCCCAACTAATTTGAGCTCCACTTTTATTCAAAATAGAAATAACATTAGATGTGGCTATAGCCTTTACTAATACTCCAATGTAGTGCTTCCACACTGCCATGAACTATTCTGCATCCTTTATAATTACTGTCATATCATAACATACAGCACCCACACCAAAACTGTTAGAATTATCATCAAATGAAGCTTCACAATACAAAATGAGACAATCGTCAGGCAATCCAGAATTAGTGGGAGATAAATACCACAGTTTGTCAAGACAATAATCGGCCGGCCATTATAATCGCTAATGGTGTAGGCATCCCAGAATGTATACCACAGTTTGTCAATAATTTTCCAGTGTTGTGAACCTGAGCTGAGCTTGGATCACTCAAATGTCCAGTAACAAATGTATATAGACAAGCACCAGTTAACTAACTGGGGGCACATAACTCAGATAAGATCAAGATCCAGTTATATTCTTAGCTAGAATTGGGGTTTAAGATTTCAACTGGTCCCCAACAACTAAAATGCTACTTTTCTAAAGTGATTCATCCAACTGCTTCATCTCTCTCATAATCTGGTATGGCCGGGGAAGCAGCTGGCATAGTAAAGTAGAGAGTAGAGGTCGGGAATAACAAAGCAGCTGGCATAGAATAAGTAGCTTGAAGAAATATATGATAGCTGGCATAGAATAAGTAGCTTGAAGAAACATATGATTTTAGTCTATTCTTTGTGTGACGGATGGATCTTAGAGCGCAATTCTATCATCTTTCAATGCTTCAACAACACCAACACTAACAGCAGCTATCCACGCTTTGCTTGTCGAATTCATATTAATTGGTTCCAATTAGTAGTAAACCTTAGCAAATACACAAAGAAAGTGACACTTATCACTGTCACTGCAACTAACTTTGCAGCTCATCTAAGAAGGTCTCACTTGAGAAAATTTAGATTTAAGTGCCATGAAAACTACAGAAAAAGACTATTCAGTTCAGTTGTATACCTTTTTCTCCAGCTTCTGAAAATGAAAACACAAAAGTGATTACTGCTAAAGCAGACAAACGTCTACACACTGATTTTGGGGCGAAGTTCATGATCAACAACCAGCCTCCTTGAAGTGGCTTCATCGCCCTTCCAGGGAAAATGAAATCAGCTACCAAGATACACAGAACAGAACAGAAAAAGTCCAAAATATTACAATGTTGTATCGAAAAAAGAAAATCTTTGAGGAGAAAGTTTAATATATTGATCAGAGAAAATAGAAAAGCATACATGAAAATAAAAGCACCTAACAGTGCATACAACAGCCTATGCAAAGCCTAGCTCAAACAACTAAAACAGCATACAGACAAAAACACCACTAAGAGAACTTACCGAATCTGTGTATCGAGTAGTTGATGATGTTTGAAAAACTCGAATTAAGTGATGAAGATTAGTGAATTAGTAGCCGTATCAGAAGAAAATCATATGAAGAACTCGGAATCTTTCTCTCTAAATCGAGAAATCATGAAGAACAAAAACCCAAATCACCTACATCAATCGCCAAAGATCTCATATGTAAAATTTCTAAACTCTCTTTCTCTCTCTTAATGTATGCGTCAAAGTGAACAGGGTATTTAGGGTGATAAGAAAAAGGCTGATTTTCTTGATCGGGAAAAATTTGGACTAACTCGTCCAGTTTTGGACTAAATTGTTGTGCGGGGGGGATTTGGATTAACGAGTATTGGGCTTGGAAGGCGTGGACTAGAGCGTCCAAAGCCCAGAAAATGTGGGAGTAAACGTTAATTTCTACAAAATTTAATATGGTTGGGCCGTGGTATAATCTCTAACGTCCAAATTTTCGGACGATCTAGGCCGCTCTTTGACCCACATACATACACACCACTTTTCCTTAGAACATCGATGATAAGCGGTTTTGCACTGAGCCATTAAACTGGTATTGTAACATAATGTTCATGAGACTTGTTAGGTATGTCTCATTCCGATGGAAGTGAGCACACCAGCAGAAACGCTTGCTGATTGAATTTTGTTGATTAGTATGGGGAGGGAAACGTTGAAGCTTCGAAATAGAGTATTATGTTGTCTGCAGGTAATCTATGACATGCATAAAATCTTCAAATATCATATTTATTTACTTTTTTGCAAAAAAAAAAAGATAACATTAAAATGAGAAAAGGATTACAAGATATGATTCAAGAAGCGAGGTTGATCAACTTCCCATGAACCAGTTACATTCAGCCTTCTGCTTTATTTAGCTGCAGAATCAGCCTTAGAATTATAATCTCTACTAATGTACTCGAATTTAAAGAAAGCTAAGTTGTTTGATAGTACTAAACAATCATCTAATAGAACTGGCAGCCCAACTAATTTGATCTCCACTTTTATTCAAAATAGAAATAACATTAGATGTGGCTATAGCCTTTACTAATACTCCAATGTAGTGCTTCCACACTGCCATGAACTATTCTGCATCCTTTTAATTACATGTCATATCATAACATACAACACCCACACCAAAACTGTTAGAATTATCATCAAATGAAGCTTCACAATACAAAATGAGACAATCGTCAGGCAATCCAGAATTAGTGGGAGATAAATACCACAGTTTGTCAAGACAATAATCGGCCGCCATTATAATCGCTAATGGTGTAGGCATCCCAGAATGTATACCACAGTTTGTCAATAATTTTCCAGTGTTGTGAACCTGAGCTGAGCTTGGATCACTCAAATGTCCAGTAACAAATGTATATAGACAAGCACCAGTTAACTAACTGGGGGCACATAACTCAGATAAGATCAAGATCCAGTTATATTCTTAGCTAGAATTGGGGTTTAAGATTTCAACTGGTCCCCAACAACTAAAATGCTACTTTTCTAAAGTGATTCATCCAACTGCTTCATCTCTCTCATAATCTGGTATGGCCGGGAGTAACAGAAGCAGCTGGCATAGAATAAGTAGCTTGAAGAAATATATGATAGATCTGGTCTGGTCGGGAATAACAAAAGCAGCTGGCATAGAATAAGTAGCTTGAAGAAATATATGATAGCTGGCATAGAATAAGTAGCTTGAAGAAACATATGATTTTAGTCTATTCTTGTGTGACGGATGGATCTTAGAGCGCAATTCTATCATCTTTCAATGCTTCAACAACACCAACACTAACAGCAGCTATCCACGCTTTGCTTGTCGAATTCATATTAATTGGTTCCAATTAGTAGTAAACCTTAGCAAATACACAAAGAAAGTGACACTTATCACTGTCACTGCAACTAACTTTGCAGCTCATCTAAGAAGGTCTCACTTGGAAAATTTAGATTTAAGTGCCATGAAAACTACAGAAAAAGACTATTCAGTTCAGTTGTATACCTTTTTCTCCAGCTTCTGAAAATGAAAACACAAAAGTGATTACTGCTAAAGCAGACAAACGTCTACACACTGATTTTGGGGCGAAGTTCATGATCAACAACCAGCCTCCTTGAAGTGGCTTCATCGCCCTTCCAGGGAAAATGAAATCAGCTACCAAGATACACAGAACGAACATGAAAAAGTCCAAAATATTACAATGTGTATCGAAAAAAGAAAATTTTGAGGAGAAAGTTAATATATTGATCAGAGAAAATAAAAAGCATACATGAAAATAAAAGCACCTAACAGTGCATACAACAGCCTATGCAAAGCCTAGCTCAAACAACTAAAACAGCATACAGACACAACAACACCACTAAGAGAACTTACCGAATCTGTGTATCGAGTAGTTGATGATGTTTGAAAAACTCGAATTAAGTGATGAAGATTAGTGAATTAGTAGCCGTATCAGAAGAAAATCATATGAAGAACTCGGAATCTTTCTCTCTAAATCGAGAAATCATGAAGAACAAAAACCCAAATCACCTACATCAATCGCCAAAGATCTCATATGTAAAATTTCTAAACTCTCTCTCTCTCTAATCTGTATGCGTCAAAGTGAACAGGGTATTTGGTAATAAGAAAAAGGCTGATTTTCTTGATCGGGAAAAATTTGGACTAACTCGTCCAGTTTTGGACTAAATTGTTGTGCGGGGGGGATTTGGATTAACGAGTACTGGGCTTGGAAGGCGTGGACTAGAGCGTCCAAAGCCCAGAAAATGTGGGAGTAAACGTAATTTCTACAAAATTTAATATGGTTGGGCCGTGGTATAATCTCTAACGTCCAAATTTTCGGACGATCTAGGCCGCTCTTTGACCCACATACATACACACCACTTTTCCTTAGAACATCGATGATAAGCGGTTTTGCACTGAGCCATTAAACTGGTATTGTAACATAATGTTCATGAGACTTGTTAGGTATGTCTCATTCCGATGGAAGTGAGCACACCAGCAGAAACGCTTGCTGATTGAATTTTGTTGATTAGTATGGGGAGGGAAACGTTGAAGCTTCAAAATAGAGTATTATGTTGTCTGCAGGTAATCTATGACATGCATAAAATCTTCAAATATCATATTTATTTACTTTTTGCTAAGAAAAAAAAAAGATAACATTAAAATGAGAAAAGGATTACAAGATATGATTCAAGAAGAGAGGTTGATCAACTTCCCATGAACCAGTTACATTCAGCCTTCTGCTTTATTTAACTGCAGAATCAGCCTTAGAATTATAATCTCTACTAATGTACTCGAATTTAAAGAAAGCTAAGTTGTTTGATAGTACTAAACAATCATCTAATAGAACTGGCAGCCCAACTAATTTGATCTCCACTTTTATTCAAAATAGAAATAACATTAGATGTGGCTATAGCCTTTACTAATACTCCAATGTAGTGCTTCCACACTGCCATGATCTATTCTGCATCCTTTATAATTACATGTCATATCATAACATACAACACCCACACCAAAACTGTTAGAATTATCATCAAATGAAGCTTCACAATACAAAATGAGACAATCGTCAGGCAATCCAGAATTAGAGGGAGATAAATACCACAGTTTGTCAAGACAATAATCGGTCGTCCATTATAATCGCTAATGGTGTAGGCATCCCAGAATGTATACCACAGTTTGTCAATAATTTTCCAGTGTTGTGAACCTGAGCTGAGCTTGGATCACTCAAATGTCCAGTAACAAATGTATATAGACAAGCACCAGTTAACTAACTGGGGGCACATAACTCAGATAAGATCAAGATCCAGTTATATTCTTAGCTAGAATTGGGGTTTAAGATTTCAACTGGTCCCCAACAACTAAAATGCTACTTTTCTAAAGTGATTCATCCAACTGCTTCATCTCTCTCATAATCTGGTATGGCCGGGAGTAACAGAAGCAGCTGGCATAGAATAAGTAGCTTGAAGAAATATATGATAGATCTGGTCTGGTCGGGAATAACAAAAGCAGCTGGCATAGAATAAGTAGCTTGAAGAAATATATGATAGCTGGCATAGAATAAGTAGCTTGAAGAAACATATGATTTTAGTCTATTTTTGTGTGACGGATGGATCTTAGAGCGCAATTCTATCATCTTTCAATGCTTCAACAACACCAACACTAACAGCAGCTATCCACGCTTTGCTTGTCGAATTCATATTAATTGGTTCCAACTAGTAGTAAACCTTAGCAAATACACAAAGAAAGTGACACTTATCACTGTCACTGCAACTAACTTTGCAGCTCATCTAAGAAGGTCTCACTTGAGCAAATTTAGATTTAAGTGCCATGAAAACTATAGAAAAAGACTATTCAGTTCAGTTGTATACCTTTTTCTCCAGCTTCTGAAAATGAAAACACAAAAGTGATTACTGCTAAAGCAGACAAACGTCTACACACTGATTTTGGGGCGAAGTTCATGATCAACAACCAGCCTCCTTGAAGTGGCTTCATCGCCCTTCCAGGGAAAATGAAATCAGCTACCAAGATACACAGAACAGAACAGAAAAAGTTCAAAATATTACAATGTTGTATCGAAAAAAAAAATCTTTGAGGAGAAAGTTTTATATTGATCAGAGAAAATAGAAAAGCATACATGAAAATAAAAGCACCTAACAGTGCATACAACAGCCTATGCAAAGCCTAGCTCAAACAACTAAAACAGCATACAGACAACAACACCACTAAGAGAAACCAAAGCTATATGATACAATTTCACATGATTGTTCCTTGTAATCTATGATGTTTTCACTTGATATAAGCTCATCAATAGATCCTCTTATTTAAAGCATGCCCGTAGTAAACTTAACTACTACATTAATCTGGTGAACTGATCACGATTACCAAAACAAGATATTAAGATAAATATGATCAAAGGAATGAAAAATACACTCCTGAACCTCTGTGCACATACACACATGCTGTATATGGTGGGTCTTCCGTCTGCAAATTCAACTCCTCAAATTCAGCAGCATCAACTCCTGCTACTCCTTCAGGTACGAATGATTGCAGAGAAAGAAAGTTCTCTCCTTGGCAGTGCAGCTGATAATCCATATTGGAGCAATAAATATTATCACCATCATCACAAGCGTATGAGGGTGCTTTCATCTTACCATCAAAGAAATCACGCTCTACAGCATGCTGAGGCATCACCACAGTAAGTTTTTTGGAACGCAAGTTGTAAACTTGTAAATGTTTCCCATCGAACCAGTACAGTAAAATCTGGTCAGAGAAACTGAAGATGCGAGTAGGAGGTGTGCTAGTATTGCCTATGCAAAAACAGCAGGGGTCTGGTGGCAAGTCCACCAACAATTTGCAAGGAGAGTCTACACGAACATCAAAACTCTCCTCCTTAACCCAGGCTTGCTTGACTTTATCCTTCAATAAATACAAATGAACTTTACAACAACAGCAGCAAATAGTATTATTACTATCGTGATGGTCATGTAGGCGTCGATGATTACAGTCACTTGTTCGATTGTGCAGTGTTTTTTCTAAATGTGCAATACATGGAAATCCTTTGAACTCCAGAAGACGGGGATAAGCAACAAGCAAGTGGTTCCGCTGCTCATCAGTTGTATTTTTAGATGGGAGTTGGATAAAACTAAACTTCTCATCGTGGAGATTGAAAGACAGTAACATCTCCATCTGATTATCACTGTTCTTATTTTCGGTACCGTTAGCTCCTTCTCCTCCCCCGATAGTTGTTATTATCTTCCAAACCAAACATCCATTACCAGTATTGCAAAAGATGGCAGATCTGTCACTACTTGTAGACGCTCTAATCCAAGTAATAGGATGACCATGATATGCGACGTGTGTGCTTGTGGTAGTGACATTTCTCCATGATTTAGTCCCCAATGTAAATACAACAATGTTAAGCTGCTGGTGAGAGGTACGGAAAACACTTACCAACTTGTACTCCTTTGCTAAGGAATCAAAACCAAATCCGTGACAGATGGTGTGAGCGTGAAAGATATTCCCCGGAGATGGGTGGATGGTAGATGTGAAGAAAATCACCCCTGTTTGGTTGTAAAATCGTGTAAGAAATTCCATACCAATCCTCAACTGTCATACAGGGAAAACCATTACAGTAACCAACCAGTTCACCATAATCATCAAGGTTAAGATAACCAGCTAAGCGCACAAACGGTAGAATATCTCCATTACGGCCTCCGGTAGGAAATTCAAAAAAACGACACTCAAATGAAGTGTCATCAGTAGCCACACCATTAGTTTTATTTAAAAGACTGAAGATAAATTTGGGGTTTTTCTGCGATTGAAGAAAGTGCGAATCAGTTAAACGTGTATCGATATGAATCGATTTATACCAGTGTTTTGAGACTGCACCAGAACGGAGCAGTGACCGAACTGGAACCTTGGTCAATATTTCTTCCATAACAAAATCTTGATGAAGGTACTTCTTTTTGCTATATTCTCTTTTCTTCTCCATCAGTTTTGGTGCTTTGGTGGACATAGGTTTACTACTTTCATCACCACACTTGTTTTTTCTACATTCTCTGTTCTTCTTCATCGGTATTGGACGTGCTTTGGTGGACACGGGTTTACTACTTTTATCACCACAACCGATTCGGGGTAATAGCAGCAATCGACGGTGTTACTATATGCTTTCTCACCCAAACACGCAATTCGATTGTTGTGCTGATGTTGATGATCGATTGATATAGATATCTGATATACAAAGATTTTGAAGAAGATAATAACTAAAAGAACTCTATTGCTCAACGACAATAGTTCTGGTGTACATTGCTTCATGGCTTAGCAGCTTATTTATATGCTCAAACATCCAGAGTTCTAATAATAGATAACTGGACAGATTCTTAACAAAACTTAAACTCCTAGACATTGGATACTTCTAGAACTCTAAACTAAGTAGATTCCTAAACCAAACGTCCTTGTAGAAAAACAAAAAAATTCTCTAACAAGAAGAAAACTTAACAAAGTTTCCAGATATCGTTCACCTTCAGAATATTGTCCAGTTTTCTGATATAGTCTATTAGTGGATTGTCGTGCCAGAAGGGGTGCTGGTTCTTGTTGGAAACAATATTATTAATTATTATTTGAATGTTATAAACGTATAATTATTATGTTAAGGATATTTTGGGCAAATCTCATTTATTACTGGAATGTTCTTGTGTCTAGAACTATAAATAGAGGCTCTAATATTTGTATATTCTAACGATTAATAAGATTTCTCATTTCTTCTTCCCTTCTATTTTATGTCTCCTTCTCTACTTTGCTAGTTTTACAAGATGTAACCAGCACGCTCTAAACTGAGCTATGTGATTGTATGAAAGTCACGGACAATTATTTCCTAACCTCTGTTATTATTATATTGGTTTTTGATTTCGTCTGATTCATGATACACTTTTAACTTTCTTTTGTGCTTACGTAGATTTAATTGAGTCACGACAACAACTCATATCCCACACGGTGTACATGAGACCATGACAAGGAACTCGTCAAATCTTTGTTTCCTATACTGTTATATTATCTCGCATTTTTAGGGGCCACTCAAAAGAATTTAGGGACCAACAATTTATATCCAGCCAAGGGGATTAGTTAAGGGACACCCTATAGCACATTGAAGTTACCTAAATGCCTTGTAGTAAAAAGAAAATAAAAACCAAATCAAAATCCTTTCTTCACATTTCAACTCTTCTTCTTCAGCTCTTCCCCCCTTCACTCCCGATTGTGGAGGAAAAAAATTCCTCTTTTTTCAATTCATCGTCTTCGTCGTAAATCGCCAAAGTAAAACATCGTTGATTCGTTTATAAAACAATGGGTAAGGATAATGAACCCCACAGACCTAAAACTAAAAACGTTCCTCGCGGTATCGATCCAAAAATTAGAATTTTAGCAAGAAATAAAGAGATTGTTGGTGACGAAGAACGCCACGACGACGGCGAAGGAGTTCCAGCTGTTGGAGTAGTTGATGGCGGCGAATCTGAAAGTCAAACACTCCAGCAACTTCAGATGGCTCCAATTAGGTAAGCTTCTAACTATTTTTGGGTTTATGTCACTTCAATTCGACGAATCGCTAAAAAGAATCTAGGGTTTTCTGATTTTAACCAGATTCGGGAGATATGCATTTTTGTAGACTTCCGAATGTAGTCGTGTTCTTCAATTCTGAAGAACATCAAGAGTATTCGGGAGATAGTTGTTTAGGTATACTCTCGAATGTCATGGACCATTTCTTCCTGTAACTTTTGTTTGGTACATTCGGAAGTTAAGATTTATTTTTAGTCTCGAATGTCTTGATGTAGAGGCATAGTATTCGGAGATTATCTTACCACAGAATGTATCCTTTGATAAATAATAAAAAAATGGTGATTTTGGCAAAATCATATTTTGGGGCCGGTGTATATTCGACAGTTTAACGTATGTGATATACTTCCGAATGTAAATTCTTCAAACTGAAAACATTTTGGGGCCATAGTGTATTTGGTTGAAAATATAATTATTTACGTCCGATTATATAGGCTATAAACTTTAGAATTTCCTGAACTTCAATTGATGCATATTCGATAGATAATTTACCGTCCGAATGTTGTGTATTCGGGGACAATGATTTTGTTTTTGCTTCCGAATATTTACATTCGGGTATTGTATTTTTACTTTGTATTCCGATTGTGTAGTTTTTTAAAACTATTGTTCTTTATTTTGTTGTTTAGGCAAAGTCGAGATAAGCAACCTGACCTGGGGGCTCGTGTAAAAGGAACAAAGAAAGTTACGGATAGTGCTAGGAGAGAAAGGAGTGCTAAGGAAACTTCAAGTGCTCAAGATAAATGTGTAGAACCAAGTGGTCAACAAGACACTCAACAAGTCGTGGATCCAAGTGCAACACAAGGCACTGAAGAAGGTCAAGAAACTAGATCTCCACAGGTCATCGAATATAGCTGTTGCAATACTAGAAAATTTTGGTTTTTTCGAAATTTATAAGTTTTGGGCCAACACACATTCGGAGGTAGATGTATATTTGTAACTTTCGAATGTGGCAGGTTCAAAACCAACCACGCCATGGCTCTAAGTGGTTCAAAAGGCCATCATACAAGGTTAACCAACATACATTTGGAGATTTAGGAAAATACGTTATCTTCCGAATATAACTGTTGCAATACTAGAATATTTTAGTTTTTTTCGAAATTTCTGATTTTTGGGCCAACACACCTTCGGAGGTAGATGTATATTTGTAACTCTCGAATGTGACAGGTTCAAAACTGCTTTGGATCTAGGTGGTTCAAAAGGCCGTCATACAAGGTTAGCCAACATACATTCAGATATTTAGGAAAATACGTTATCTTCCGAATATAGCTGTTGCAATACCAGAAAATTTTAGTTTTTTCGAAATTTCTGATTTTTGGGCCAACACACATTCAGAGGTTGATGTATATTTGTAACTTCCGAATGTCCCAATCGATTAATGCGAATGAACTTACACAGGTCACTGAGTACAAAATATAATATAAACAGAAGCTAGGTTATATAAATTTGTTCCGAATGGGAGTTAACATAATTAACGTACCTCCAATTTTCAAAGATGAGGAAATTATATTTTGGGCCAAGGATATATTCTATATATATTTTATTATGAAAAACTACCGAATGTGAAAGAAGAAAATAATGAGTTTTGAAATTTTGGAGGAATTCGTTTTCGGGGCCATTCGGAAGAAAATATACTCTACATAACTACCGAATGGCCCCAAATTGTGGAAAACCAATTTAGGGGTTTTCTTATATTCGGAAGTCAATGTACTCAACAAAACTACCTAATGTACATAAATTTTACACAGGAAGCTACATTCGGGAGATATTTATAGACATTAGCTCCCGAATCTGGGTATTTCATGGCATTCAATGCATGCAAAAATCGTTTTTTTTGTTGTTTCGAAACGTATACAAACACATACAAAGTGTGTATTTGAGTTTCTTAACACAATACTTGTGTGTTAGATGCATAATTAGCTTCAATATGGGTGATTCTCCATTTTCTTCCATGAAAGTGTCGTCTAGGGTTTCCTCTCCGTAAAAGTTTGGATCGTTCATCGTATATCCCAAATCGTCATCTCTAAACGGACGTGAACCTTCAACATTATGTTCTTCGCCATGATTCTCACCTTCTTCTTCATATCCATCCATCTTCGTAATGAAAAATTGGTTTTTCACTTTTTTCCTCCACCTTCTTCTCTCTCACTCTTATTACTCAAAAATGAAAAGAAATGAAAAAAAGAGACAAAATACATTCTAATACTGCACCGACCATAATCGGAAGTCTGGGTTGTTGTTTTTTTGTCTCCCGAATGCATTCGATAGATACAAATGGTACTTTGGCGTCCGAATGTGTAAGGGTAATTCCGCCATTACGAAAAACACGAGATAAAGGCTGGTTACATTTTTCGTTTGGGTGACCTTTTTTGTCTTATTGTTGTCCCCTAAATTCTTTTTAGTGGCCCCTAAAAAATGCCAGGTTATATTAATCATTGATTTAATATTATCTTTTCTTTTATTTGTTTAATCACAGAGTTAATGGGAGATGATGTCTTTTATTTTCTTTCTACATGCATCAAAGTGTATCCCCTGCGATGGATTTTATATATCCTCACATCCCCACCAGTGAGAATATAATTATAAATAATAATTCTGGAACTTATTTACGGGCACAATCAAAAACCACTGGCTAATCCCAGAAAGGTATGGGTTATGTTTACGGGGTGTGGTAATCAAATTTGACGATAAGTTTGATTCTCTTTCTTCTCTAATTTCTTTTGTAGAGAAAGAATAAAAAGGAAAAATTCATCGTAAGATGGTTTATAGTTTTTATTCCTCTAATAAAACTATAATCACCAAAAATTGGTTTTGTCGCATATTTGGTTACCCTTACAGTAACTAATCACGATTCACATGCATGTTTCATAAACCTCGGTCCCATTAAATTCGGTAATGGAAGAAGATCATGTAATTTTTATATTTGGTTTCTATTAAATTTACCAGAAACCATAGCCACAAAATGGATTTTCCATATGCGATGATATAACAATTTTTATTTTTTGGTGGATTAAATTTTGGTAAATTGTAAAACCAAATTGATATCGGTTTTCTTCATTAATTCTCCATGATAAGATGTAAAAATTTGCATTCAAGACTTTTTAGCCAACTTGGTTTTAGTTCTTCGTCTATTTTTAAAGAATGACGATGATCCTTCAAAACAAACATTTACCCTTTAATATGGTTTATGATAAACCATTGGTTTCTATTTCTTCAAGGAAACCATTCATCAACGACAAAGTGGATTATTTTTTCTAAAACCCATAACGAAAATGATTTTTATATTTTTTTAAAGAAGTCAATAAGGCAATTAAACTATGTTTTCCCTATCCATCCTAAAATGATGAAATATCGTTATTACAGTATCTACAAATGCAAACGCCAACGGAACGAGGAATTGCTGCATTCCTGAGGGACATTAAGGAATTTTTTCTCCTAGTACTAATCTCCAAAATTTAATATCGTCCCCATTTGTAGTTGGAATATGGTTGGACACAAAAGATTAATGGGTGCGCACCCGACTTGTTAGGCCATATAATTAGTCCATGTATTGACTATATCGATCTTGATATAATTTTCTTTGGCAAAGAATGTGTCCATCGATTCATCTCAATGACTATTTCATTGGCCCTATAGGTCACAAAATTATTGGAGACTTTATTTGCATATTTTGCATATAACCAATAAAACCCCTGGTCTATCTTTAATTTGTATAACTATAGTATTTTTGGACATTTTTTTATTGCTCTTAAAGTCAGTATCTACTATCCAGCCTGGATCGTTATAACCCAGAAATTAGTATGAGTATATGTCCTCGAATTAATCGGATAATACTTTACGAAACTTGATTTCGTATATGAGATGGATATATTTTCGCCATAATTAGGGGCAGACTATACACTATCCGAAGCTTGTGTTAATTAACATTAAATTTATATAAATTTCTCCCCCATCATGATCATATCGATAAAGGCTGCCATATATGATTGGCGTGAAATCTCTCATTTTACCCTTTTTTATAAGCTTTTTCCTTTTAATAAAGGGAAACCCAGTCACATCTAGCAAGTAAGTAGCATCTTATAAGAGGCTACAGGTAGGGATCCAATTGAGTCTACCAAATTTACATTCTCAAATATAATATCTTCTCAGTTAAAAACGAGAAGATTATAATATCCGCGAGCGCTGGTACCAGTCTTTGATTATTTTTCTTCAAGATATGCATAAATTTAAGAATTTTGTGGGTTTGTATGAAGCTAATTATTGTCGAATATTCATTTATAGTAGCTACTGAAATAAATGATGGTGGTTGTGAACCCTTTTGCAGAGGAATACCAACACATGTGATTGATTGGCATACAATCCAATTAGGTTGGATTAATTTCTCGATTGATGCAATTTTGGATCCAAACTTAACACTTTAAACATGCCAAGCCTATTAAATACAGGTTGGTATAGTGATATTGCGTCTTCATATGAGAAATATTTTCCTTGTAAAAACGATTTGAGGGTTTTCTTTTTTTTTTCCTCAAATCCCGGGATTGGTTTAATAATTGTTCTCTTTATATGATTCATTTGGCGTGGTAGTCTTTGAATGATTCGTATGTATCCAGAGACCATATTCGTATTTGTAATCCTTGTAGGATTCAAATTATATTCTGGCAGCCACCTGCCTCAATTATCAGGTTTAACAATCCTTTAAGTGTTTTTAGAAATTTGGTACAAAACCAAAAATCTGGATTAATTAGTTGAAGATATCAACTTTACAGGTCTCTTGAAGGTTCCTTAAAACACAAAAATCCACATTTTAGCAGCATAAATTATATTTTCTTTCCTTTCTTGAATCTGCAGTTTGAATTATGCTAGCATAAACTCGTCTTTAAGATAGACTAGAGTTATTATTTTCATGCTTATTTTTTTGAAAAACTCATGTAGTTGAGTTAACATCCATATTTACGTCAAAAGTTGTACTCTTTTCCCTTCGCTTTAGGTTTTGTCCCATGTGGTTTTCCTGACAAGGTTTTAACGAGGCAACATCTCGTTGACGTTTAATTTTATTTCAAAAATGTTGATATTGTGCTCTTTTTCCTTCGTCCAAATTTTTTCCCATTGGGTTTTATTGGCAATATTTTAGTGATGCAATTGAATTCAACATGGTGGTCATCCAAGGGGGAGTTGTATCAATTTAGGTTATTTGGTGGATTCTCACCATTAATTAGGTCATTTTGTTTGACCAAATAAACATAACAAGCCCTCAAGAATTTGGATGTCATTGTGATCCATATAAGGTATGATCACAAATATAGTTTTGTTCACTTACGGTAATTTATCTACATCTTGGAACTGTGTTGAAGAAACTACATCAACAACTTCTGCAAATCATTTCGGGAAACTAGCAATCCATGACACAATTTTTCAATATGTTAAAGAAAAATGTAGACTCTGCAAAAGTATTAATCGAAGACAATACTTCTTGTGCAACACAAAAGAAGACTTCATCAACTATCTGATATCTTCATGAAAGCACAACAATCATCTACATTCAAGAAATCGTTTATCGAAATTTGAAAGTCTCGACTCAAAGATTTGCAAGCCAAGATTTAACTGAAGTACTTACCAGGGGGAGCATCATAGTGAAAGGTATGTTACTAGATTATCATGTTGTACACTTCTTCCTTCGTCAAGGTTTTGTCGCACTGGGTTTTCCTTGTCAAGGTTTTAACGAGGCAACATATGCATGTCTAGCTCCGGTCTAAGTTTGCTCACAATTGTACTCTTTTCCCTTCGATCTGGTTTTGTCCCTTTGGGGTGTCCTGTAAAGGTTTAAACGAGGCAATTAGCTTAGACACAATGTCATCAGGGGGAGTGTTATAAATGTGTAATTATGTTAAGGATATCTAGGGTAAATATCGTTTATTACTGGGATGTTCTTGTGTCTATCCCTATAAATAGAGGCTCTAATATTTGTATATTCTACTGATTAATAAGATTTCTCCCTTCTTCTTCCCCTCTATTTTGTGTCTCCTTCTCTACTTTGCTAGTTTTACAACATTGAAGGTTTTTTAACTAAATAAAATTAATTTATTGTTTTGTTTGTGAATGAAACTTATTAGTCCCATATTGTGGAGTTTCCATTTTTTAGTAGTTTTAAGAGACTATATAAACAATTTAGTCCCACATAGGGGAGTTTCTCTTTTTAAGTTGTATTTGTCAAATTATATAAACAAATTCACTACTTTTGTAAAATCTATGGGAAAGGGGTTTCTCTATATTTTAGAGGGACCCCCAAGGGAAAATATTTTATATTGTTTTCTTTTGCGTTCGCGATTTTCCTTAAATGTTTTTTCGGAGTTTCCAAGCTAAAGTTGAGCATCTACTACATATGCTAGTAGTAGGTATAGTATGGTATTTTATCCTGGAGATATCCGTCATGTGGGGATATAGCATCACTCTTGAGTGTATCCGAGCGTTAATGTCTTAAGGGAAGCGTGTTAAACACGCAACTCACTCTGGTTTTCCAAAGTTTTGCCTTGTTGATGTTGTGAAGATATGAGAAGCTCGTCCATTTCGTCAAATCGATCACTTCCATTTTAAAGGAGATAAGTATCAATAACTTTTGCTTATTTGATTTTTTCTTTGTTTCTGATTATTGCACCCAACAGTTCTATGGCTAATGCCTTCTTCCGTTGTATCGGGTCGATACAGTGGTTCCGGCATCAACGTGGTGCTAATGCTGGTGCTGGTGGCGGTGGTCCTGGTTCTGGTATTAGTGATGGTGTCGGTTGCGACATTTCTGGTTCCGACATCGACGTAGTGCTCTCTGTTGGACGTGATGTTTAAATCGATTTATGCAAAAGTTTAGTTGGACTCATATTTGGGTGTGCGAGACTGAATGAATATTCCCAACTGAATACTAAAAGATACAATGTAAACCTGTTACATTCGTACTCTCGGTTGATGTTTCTCACATTCCCTAGAATAAGGCACAACAAAATTCCATTTCCAAGGACATCACTGGATACCAATACCGATTACCAACCAAATGCCTTGCAGTGTCTGACTCTTCCCATTTTTGACCAAAGCTTCAATAGAGGGGAAGTGGTTCAATGCCCCAAATGGACATGGAGTTGCAGCTGTCCAAGGAGGTTAAGTGAAATAGCAAGAGACTGAGCAAAGCTATAAACATACATTAAGTACAACACTTAAAATATATTAACATATTACAACATGCTGACTTCATTGAATGTCTAACAGATCATAGTCGCTAATGGTACTACAATATTGGTTCATACTCACTAACTATGATTTAGGCTCAGACTACTCTGTGATGCAAATGACATGAACATAACAATTCAAGTCTGTTGCTTCTAAATTTTCTGAAAGTTTGGATCACATCATACAAAACTTAGTTAAAGATCAAATCAAGGTTTCTATATTCAGATATGTAATGTCTCGATCTCAAATAATCCATTGTTGCTATTACTTTTATATCATGGACGCAAGGAAACAGTAAATCTAATAGTAGTTAATTAGTTTGTTTTACACTCTGTTTACACTCATTCATGCTTGTTGTGTGATCTGTGTGAGTGTGTGAGAAGAGTGTGTATATCTGGTCTGTATCTGGTCCTTTATATTCACCTCCTCTCTCTCTCTGGATTGGTGTGTATTATTTTTCATTTATTTTAGTTCTGCAATTTCTCTGGTATCTTGGTATCAGACTGAGAAAGGCTTCCTTTCTCAGGGTTTTTCGATCCTTCATGGATTTCTTCAATTTCTCTGAGATTTATAATTCCTTTTATCAATAGTTCCTTTTTCTCTGTGTTTAATTTTGATTTTTTAAAGCTATTTCTTTCTCTCTGAGATCTCCTTTTCATCTTTCATTTTTAGAACTCTTTCTTCATATTTTTTTAATGGCACAACAAACCTTTGCACAAATTCCTTTCAATCAACTTCTTAATATCATCTCCTTTAAACTTACTGATACTAATTACCTCACATGAAAATCTTTGGTTCTAGCTCTATTCAAAAAAATTCGTGTTACTGGTTATCTTGATGGTTCTACAGTTTGTCCTCCTCAATTTACATCTCATAATCATCAAAACAATGATATCGTCAATCCGGCATACACAACTTGGCAAGATGAGGATTCAACGATTATTCTACTCCTCAATTCGTTGATTTCAGATGTTGTTCTTCCTTATGTAGCTGCTGCTACCTCTACACATGAACTTTGGTATAATCTTGAGGCTAGGTTTTCTCAAGCTTCTGCAACTCACGTGATTCAATTACGTACCAAACTTCAGTCTCTCAAATTGGGTAATGACTCTATTCAAACTTATCTCAATTCTATTAAGAAAGTTGTTGATGCCTTAGCTACTGCTGGATCCATTGTGAGTGATGATGAATGTGTTTCCATTACTTTGTCTGGTTTGCCTTCTGCCTATGATTCATTAGCTACCACCATCATACTTAGAAGTCCTCTTGTAACTTCTATTGAACTACATAATCTATTGTTAAGTGAAGTGGTTGTCATTTCATCTAGACATGCTTCTCTAGTTGCTGAATCTGAGAACAAAAGCATTCTACTCTCAATGTAGGCCTCCTTTATCAAATTATAATTACAGATATTCTTCTCCTTCGATGAGAGGTGGTTATCATTCAACTCCTAGAGGTAGAAGGGCACCTAATTCAGGTCATAGAGGTGGTTATTATTTTAATCCAAGGCCTGCACCAGCTTTTACATCAGCACCTCCTCCTAGTTCACTCAAAAGTACACACCCTCCATGTCAAATTTGTAATGATGATGGTCATCTTGCTCCTGATTGCACCAATAGATTTAATTTTCCATATCAAGGCAAGCAACCACCTGCAAATCTTCATGCTATGTTAGCTGCATATAACATCTTTGGTGAGAATCCCTGGTATGCTGACAGTGGAGCTAATCAGCATATTTCTGCTACTACTGTTCCTGCTGAAAATTACAGAAATTATGATGACTATGATTCTATTCAAACAACTAATGGTAACGGGATGTCCATTTCTGCTGTTGGTAATTCTCTTATACATACTCCATCTAGGCAATTTAATTTTCAACATATTCTTCATGTTCCTCAATCTTCAACCAACCTACTTTCAGTCCATAAGTTCACAACTGAAAAAAACTGTACTATAACCTTCTCTTATGTTGGTTATACTGTGCAGGATCTTCATACTAGGGAGACTCCGTTGCATGACCCTCACAATAATGGACTTTATCCAATCAATTTCAAGAAGCCAATTCATGCTCTTCATGTCAAAAGTGTTTCTTCTACAATTTGGCATCACAGACTTGCTCATCATTCTTTTCAAGTTTTACAAAGAGTGTGTAATAAACTATATCTCAATAATATTGTTCAGTCACCTCTCTTTTGTGAGTGTTGTCAGTTAGGTAGGTCCCATAAGCAACTGATAATGTTTTTTGATGATGTTGTAGTAATGAGGATTCGTTTCGGACTTGTGAAGGAAATGGAATTTTAGATTTAATAAAATTATATATACAAAAATATTAACAATGGGCGAGAGGTACTGGGACTAAGGATTTGGCCGAATTCACTACACAGGGTTCATTCATATATTCTTTGAAAATTTAAAACTCAATAAAATTAACATGGACTCTGATTTTTCCAAGATAGATTCTTAAAACATTGATTGTAAGTCTTAAGCATGATGTATCAAAACAACTAAGTTAAGCATACATCATCAAATTAAATAACAACCAATTAATTCAAATCATATTTCAGTTTTAGATTGATGCAAAAGTCATAAAAAAGAATAAAATAAATTACCCCAAGGATGAAATTTAGCCTCCTCCGTCGTCCCAGTGTTGGGTTTTAGCTCCTCATGATGAAAACAGGCTCAAAATATATTTTTATAGCTCAAATGGTGTTTACAATGGAGAGAAAAGGAGAAAATGGTGTAAAACTGTAATCTGCGACGCAGAAAAAGCGTCACAGAATGAACGATAAAACACAAATGTTGTTGTTGTTTAGACTGCACTGCGACCCACGGCTGTGCGTTTTAGACATTGTTGATAAACGACTGTCCTTGCGAGTCTGTTCTTCGTGTTCTTGGTGTTCTTCATCAGCAGCAGCAGCAGAAACAGAGTTTCATCAACTCTTGATTTCTGCTTCTCTGGACCTCCTCTCGACCCCAAATTCTCGACACCCTTTCTACTCAACCCCAGCAACCTATTTATAGACAACAGACCCATCGAATCTCGCTCATTCACTCCATATAATTCTCTTTAACTCGGCAGTAAAGAAAATATTTCTGGGAATATTTTCTTTCCTGTTTCATCTTCTCACGCGTTTTAAAGCCTCCAAATTACCATATTTAACTCCTTCACGCTCCAACAGGCTGTGAGGGTCTTCCATGCACGCACAAAACACGTTGAATCTTCTCCAAATCACGTGAAACCCGTGATATACACGAACTGCCCTGTTTTCAACCCGTGAATTGTTTAGCTGATTCTAGCCAATTCTGGTCGAACCAAACGCTCACAGTGTGTTTAATAGGCCATATCACAACTATCTACCAAAAATCAGCCATTGAATCTCCCTAGAACACGTTCAACAATTCGATCAAAAATCTGCAGAAGTGTTCTCCATTTTCCCGCCAAAAACAAAATTCAAATGGAGAAGATGACCTCCCCTAATCCTGTACTGGGGTGCGAATAGAAGATTCCTTTTGGGGTGACCTGGGGTTCCCCTTAGTAATTGAGGTGCCCCTTATCCAACGGTGAGAGTCCGAATAACACGTGTCTTCCGGGGCTTTTACCAACTTTTCGAGCCGAATTTTCCAAAAAATGTTTATTTTCCAAAGGTGCCTACAAACACATTAAACACCAAAATTAGTACAAAGTCGAGTGCCAACAATATATAGTATTGAGATCAAATTAAACACAAAAATGTGTCTATCAAATACCCCGAAACTTATTATTTGCTAGTCCTCGAGAAAAATTTATTTTTGAAAAGATAAAAAGACTACACTTAGCACGTGCAGCAGGCCTTTAAACCGCTAGGTGGCCCTAGCGGCGGAGTGTTGTCTCCGGAGGGTTTACCAGAGGTGTACCCACAAAACCTTTACTCCTAATTGGTCACAAGTATCCAAAGAGCTATGAGGACATACATATTCTCAACCTATCTCCAAGTAAGTAGAATGCCAGAGAAATTAAAGGTGTCAGCTCTAAAGCTGACTGAAGAAAAGGGGAGACACATCCACACCACTGCTAGATAAAGAGATATCCGCTACACATCTAGATAAACATTGTAAGATGCGTCCGCTGCTTTACAGCTGGATAAGATTAGGAGAGAGATAAAAATGAGAGGGACATCTGCTACACAACTGGACTAATTACGTGTGATGAGTTAAACCAGTGCTAGAAAGATTTTGTGCCAGATTGAAAGCAGACTAACAAAGCAACCAAAATGCATCTTTCTTCGACTCTCTCACAGTGCTCAGTAGAAACAACGCCTTCTTCGGTCTTCAACTGTTGATGATAAACTCTCGAACCTCATAGAACCTTGACAATTAACTCTTCTCTTCGATTTCTTGCTTGACTTATAAATTTCTTCTTCCCTATGGCCATATTGAACAAAAAGAACGTAATGATGTTTCATTTTATTTTTTTTCATTTTATTTTTTATTTTTTATTTTTTTTCATTTTTCATTTTTTTTTTCATTTTTCATTTTTTTTTTTTGAAAACAAAAAATTGCAAGACAAAAATTTACATGGCCATGAGAGAAGGACTTTCAAAACTTGGATCTTCGCAATTTGTGAGGTCTTATTATCATGGATTCTAACAACTTATATCATTTGCTCTTATAACTTCAACTTTGATTTTTGAATTATTCTCTTCTATTGTTGCTTCTAAACCTAAAACGTCTTCAACTTTCTTCATAGATTTTGATGTGCTCCGCTTGTTGATGATGATAAGTTTCTACTGAGAGAGAGTCGCAATCCAGTAACTAAGACTACATTTTGAGGTGGCATTTCTCTGACCTACTTTCCTTTCCATCATGTATGGTTAGGTCCATCACGGTTACCCTCTAAAAGGAATAAGTTCTCTCCTGAATTTCAAGGATCTCAATGTCTTTTTATCTAATGTCTCAATAAGTTGTTATCTCTAGCATTCCAATTTATATCTTTTCGGTGAGAAACAGTATGTAAACTTAGCTAACCGGATACCATGTGACGCTAGAAGTTTCAAAAGTACAACTAAAAATTTTCTCCCATACCCCCAAACTTAAATCTAACATTGTCCTCAATGTTCTAAAGATAAAATTAAAAGCATATGAACAAGGAGAAACTGTTACCATTTGAAGCAAAAGAGTTAAGGAAAGATATTACCGTGTCGCATGAGATTGGGTTACCTCCCAAGAAGTGCTAAGTTTAAAGTCTTCATCCAGACATCGGAAGGAATTAGTCACCTCATAGAATCAAAAAGTAACAGCCGAAATAACTGTGGGTCTTCAAAACCAAAAAGAGTTGACCAAAGGAAACTACAATAACCCAAGAAAGTGAACAAGGATAGCATTCCCTTATCTAGTTTCCTGATTAAGATATTTATATCTAATTGTGGTTTAGGTTCAGGTTCTAAGAAAGGGTCTAAATAAAATATTTTCATTGTTGCGTTTCTTCATAGGTGGGATCTGAATCATTAGGTCCTAGAGTCTGGAAAAACTCAAATATGATCTTAGAAGCGCACAATAATAACCTAAATAACTGAGGATCCTCTAAGTCAATAAGATTTGACTTACAAAATTGACCACAATGAGAGTAGTGGTCACTCTTAAGCAAATGTGTCGATTCTAATTTCCTAAAGCATTTAGGTTTAGTCTCACAACTTAATATTCGACACATTTGAAATATAAACGTTCCCAAATTTGGAAGAAAACTATTTGGTGGGAAAACAAAGTCAATCTGGGTATCATAGCCTGGGAAAACCACATCAACCAGAGGATGGGTTTCTAACGACCGAACTTCTTTCTGAACATCATTAGGTTCGGGAAAACGAATATGAAGGTAATCTTGTAAAATGGTCGAGGAAGAGATATCAAGTCCAAAATGAGGGTATCTGTAAGAGCTAAAGGTATGGCACAAGGAGAATGATAATCACCCCCAAACTTAGATTTTTGGGTATCTCTAGATAGACTAGCTACAATTTCCTTAATTTTTAGATCATTGGAATCCTGAAAATAGTCAATTTCTTCTTCGAGGTTATACTCAAGTGACGCATCCTCACTCATATTTAATAGCTCTACGAGTTCATTTTCTTCGTCTAAGACTATTGTTTCTAAGTCGCTAGACTCTAAAACAGCATTTTCGGAATAAACCCGTTCCGCTAAACCACTATCGGCTTCGTAATCAAAAGGAAAAACTACATCGTCTAAAACGGTGGTATCCCTAATCAAATCCTCTTCCTTTTGAATAGGTGAATAATCATAAAAATTATTTGGATTTGAACTAGAAATAATATAATCATTATAAAGCTCAATTGGATTAATAGATTCCTGATCACTATGCCTATATATTTCAGATTCTTCATTACTACTATCCTCATCATCATAATAGTACAAAGATGATTGAACCTTATCTAAATAAGTAGTGTATTTTATTCTAGCCTCGTCCTCTAAATTAGGCAAATATTCACTATTGATATCAAGGGTAGAATTAGAAACCCTATTTGGAAATTTAGATTATTTCGAGCAGCACTAGCCAACTGTTCATTTTCTGCCTCTAGACGTTCCTGAATTTCACTGAGCATAACACTTATACGTTCACCACTCTCGTTTATCATCTCAAAATATCGTGTACACTCTTCTTTTGAACTATTCATTGCAACTAAAAGTTTATACGTCCTTTCAATCCGTTGTTGGGTCTCTTCTAGAGATGGAACAGGTTCAGAAATATCATAATCAGGACTAGTTTCCAAAAACGAGTAACCAGTACTACAGTGTTCCTGATTTTCTTGCTCGTAAGACCAATTCCCGTGTGGATAGTAATTGGGCTCACCATGGTATGAACCATAACCTTAAAAAGGTTGGCGTTCCCAACTACTATTCCCACCATGGTCATAAAAATGATGATGTCCATATTCAAATTTAGATCGATACTCATTGTATTGGCTTCTGTTATACCAGTTCGACATTCTTAATTACAAGGGAATTCTATACAACACAAACAAGGATGATTCGACCAAATCAAACCTACTGATTTCTAGCAAACAAAAAGCATGATGGCTCCGCTTAGATTGTTTCTAGACCAGCTTCTAATCCTTCGAAAGGGAATTCGTTACAATTTAAGAAAACCCCTCTGGAATCAATCCGAGTTAAAGTAAGTTGAATCGAGGCGAGGGAAGATCAATGGAGCTTTGATACCCAAAGCCTCACCGGTACAAGGCGGCGCAGTCACGCATTCAACTTACAGAAACCATCAAGAACTTCGAAGTATGCTTAAAAGAGTAACTAATATTTTTCGAATGACTTTCCTGTTAAGCTCGTTACCGTATAGGTCTCTTTCTAGTCAAAATTTTAGGCTTAGGTTCGCGTTTGGTTTCGTTTTCCTAAGGCGGGCAAGAAGGGAACGGTGATGAAATCCGAATCCTTATCTTATATGGCAAGTTCTTTCCCTTTACTAGGAATTTAAAGCAGCCGGTTCAGTCCTCAACATATAATCACCTTAAGGCATACAGTAAACCCGTTTGCAGGAGATTCGCGGGTGTTTCGAAATACTTACCTCCCGTACCAGACGGGCGATGAACCGTTATAGTCGACTCGAGCCACTGACTCCGGTGTCAGTGTGCGAACCCGAGGGGTCAAGACGATATTGTAATCGTCGTCCTTCCCTGCAAACAGTTTATATATATATATAACCCTTCCGTAGGGTTTAAAAAATAAATAAAAATAATTTTCCGATTGTCCAGTCCAAAGAAAAGAAAATAATAATAATAATAATAATAATTACAACAAAAAAATGGAAAGTCTCTTAAAAAAAATAATTCTCTCTTTTTTCTTCTCTTTTTTTTTTTTTTTTTTTTTTTTTTTTTTTTTTTTTGCTTTGTCTTTTTTCCTTCTCTTTTAGCTTTAAGCTTTGATTCCAAGGTCTTTAGTATCCAACTTCAAACCTGTAATACAAAGACATACCAAAGAGACGTAAAAAGAACAAATGGAATAACAAAAACCTAAAAATTCTACCTAAACACAAATCCGCGTCGCCGGCACCAAATTGATGATGTTTTTGATGATGCTGTAGTAATGAGGATTCGTTTCGGACTTGTGAAGGAAATGGAATTTTAGATTTAATAACATTATATATACAAAAATATTAACAATGGGAGAGAGGTACTGGGACTAAGGATTTGGCCGAATTCACTACATATGGTTCATTCATATATTCTTTGACACTTTAAAACTCAATAAAATTAACATGGACTCTGATTTTGCCAAGATAGATTCTTAAAACATTGATTGTAAGTCCTAAGCATGATGTATCAAAACAACTAAGCTAAGCATACATCATCAAATTAAATAACAACCAATTAATTCAAATCATATTTCAATTTTAGATTAATGCAAAAGTCATAAAAAAGAATAAAATAAATTACCCCAAGGATGAAATTTAGCCTCCTCCGTCGTCCCAGTGTTGAGTTTTAGCTCCTCATGATGAAAACACGCTCAAAATATATTTTTATAGCTCAAATGGTGTTTACAATGGAGAGAAAAGGAGAAAATGGTGTAAAACTGTAATCTGCGACGCAGAAAAAACGTCACAGAATGAACGATAAAACACAAATGTTGCTGCTGTTTAGACTGCACTGCGACCCAAGGCTGTGCGTTTTAGACACTGTTGATAAACGACTGTCCTTGCGAGTCTGTTCTTCGTGTTCTTGGTGTTCTTCATCAGCAGCAGCAGCAGAAACAGAGTTTCATCAACTCTTGATTTCTGCTTCTCTGGACCTCCTCTAGACCCCAAACTCTCGACACCCTTTCTACTCAACCCCAACAACCTATTTATAGCCAACAGACCCATCGAATCTCGCTCATTCACTCCATATAATTCTCTTTAACTCGATAGTAAAGAAAATATTTCTGGGAATATTTCTTTCCTGTTTCATCTTCTCACGCGTTTTCAAGCCTCCAAATTACCATATTTAACTCCTTCACGCTCCAACAGGCTGTGACGGTCTTCCATGCATGCACAAAACACGTTGAATCTTCTCCAAATCACGTGAAACCCGTGATATACACGAACTGCCATGTTTTCAACCCGTGAATTGTTTAGCTGATTCTAGCCAATTCTGGTCGAACCAAACGCCCACAGTGTGTTTAATAGGCCATATCACAACTATCTACCAAAAATCAGCCATTGAATCTCCCTAGAACACGTTCAACAATTCGATTAAAAATCTGCAGAAGTGTTCTCCATTTTCCCGCCAAAAACAAAATTCAAATGGAGAAGATGACCTCCCCTAATCCTGTACTGGGGTGCGAATAACATATGCCTTTTGGGGTGACCTGGGGTGCCCCTTAGTAATTGAGGTGCCCCTTATCCAACGGTGAGAGTCCGAAAAACACGTGTCCTCCGGGGCTTTTACCAACTTTTCGAGCCGAATTTTCCAAAAAATGTTTATTTTCCAAAGGTGCCTACAAACACATAAAACACCAAAATTAGTACAAACTCGAGTGCCAACAATATATAGTATTGAGATCAAATTAAACACAAAAATGTGTCTATCAGCAGCCTTTTCTTGTTTCTACCAGTTCCACTACTAGGCTTTTATAGCTTCTTCACATGGATCTCTGGGGTCCTTCTCCATTTTCCAACAATAGTGGATATCTCTATTATGTGAACATCATTGATGACTACACCAAATTTTGCTGGTTATTTCCTCTTTATGTAAAATCTGATTTTAAGACTATATTCTTCAATTTTAAATCCTATATTGAAAATGCTCTTTGTCTTAAAATTGCTACCATCAGAACTGATGGTGGTAGTGATTTTATTAACAGTGAATTGGCTACTTTTACTGCTTTGCGTGGTATTAAACATGAAGTCACATGTCCTCACACCTCAGAACAGAATAGTGTTGCTGATGCTAAACATAGGCATATTCTTTATATTGGTAGAACTTTTCTCATTCAGGCCAATTTACCTGAATCTTTCTGGGTTGATTCTTTCATGACTGCCAATTACATTATCAATAGGCTACCCACCAGATCCATCAGCTTTCAGACACCATTTGAACTGCTTTTTCACAAAAAGCCTGACTATCACTCTCTAAGAAGCTTTGGTTGTTCCTGTTATCCATGGATGGGACCTTTTGCTGCCAATAAACTAGCACCTAGGAGTGTCTCTTGCATTTTTCTTGGTTAAAGTCAAAATCAAAAAGGATATAGGTGTTTGGAGCCTGTTAGTGGCACAATGTATGTCTCTAGACATGTTGTATTCAATGAAGTTGTATTTCCTTACTCCTTTTTGGCCTCTAGTCCAAAACCAACTTACACTATTCTTACTCAGACTGCATTCAACTCTGACTCAGCCTCTATACCTGCTTCTAAATCTGCCTCTCTACCTGAGTCAACTTTCATTGTTTCTCCCTCTACTTCATCTTCTATTGAACCTCAGTCTACTTCCACTGCTACTGCACCTCAGTCTACCTCCAATGTTGTCTCCAATGTTCATTCCATGCAAACTAGGGGTAAATCTGGCATCTCAGAACCAAAAGTATATCTAGATTCTCATCATCCACTTTCTGCTGCACTTATTGCCAAAGTTCTACCTGTTACTCCTACTTGCTTTTCATCTGCAAATAAGATTCTTGAATGGAGAGCCTTTATGTTTGATGAGCATACAACATTATAAAATACTGGAACTTGGACCAAAATGCATTTACCTCCTGGTCATCAAGCCATTGGCTGTAAATGGGTTTATAGAATTAAACATAAGGCCGATGGCACCATAGATACACTTAAATCTAGGCTTGTAGCAAAAGGATTTCTTCAACAACATGGTTTTGATTATAATGAGACTTTCAGTCTTGTTTCCAAGCCAACTACAATAAGACTCATTATTTCTCTAGCAATTCACTTTAATTGGAAGATTACTCAGTTGGATGTCATCAATGCCTTCCTACATGGTGACTTACAATAGGAAGTATATATGACTCAGCCTCCTGACTTTGTGGATCCTGCTCATCCAGACTATGTCTGCAAACTGCACAAGTCACTCTATGGCCTAAAACAGGCTCCTAGAGCTTGGTATGACAAGCTACATTCTGTGCTGCTTTCCCTTGACTTTACTGCTTCTGCTGCTGACACTTCTATTTTGTGCAAGTTCAAGGAAAGTTCATTACTATTGTGCTTGTGTATGTTGATGACATCCTATTAACTGGTAATTCAACTGCTCATTTTTCTGCTTTACTCAACACTTTAGCTCAGCAGTTTCCAGTTAAAGACTTGGGGGATCTTCATTTTTTCTTGGGACTTGAAGTTAAGAGGAGTTCCACTGGATTATTCATGTGTCAGACCAAATATGCACTTGATTTACTTGCTAAGTTTAACATGGTTGGTGCTAAGTGTTGTTCTTCACCTGCTTCTCTCTCTCAAAAGTTAAGCAGGTCAGATGGTGATCCTCTTGACAACCCAACAGAGTATAGATCTTTAGTTGAAGCTTTACATTACTTAACTTGGACTAGGCCTGAGCTAGCATATTCAGTTAATCAAGTCTGTCAATTTATGCACAAACCAACTTATGTTCATAAGGTGGCAGCTAAGAGAATATTAAGATATGTCAAAAGCACACTTGATCATGGTATTTTCTTCTCCAAGGGGCTTACAAGTTCTTCAAGGTTTCAGTGATGATGATTGGGCAGGTTCCCCTGATGACAGAAGATCCACTACAGGGTACTGCATTTTCTTTGGTAATTGCCCTATTTCCTGGCCATCTAAAAAGCAGACTATTGTTGCCAGATCATCCACAGAAGCTGAGTACATGGCTCTATCTCAGGCTGCAGTTGAAATTGTATGGATCTGCCAACTACTTCAGGACTTGCACATCTTTTTTTCTACACCACCACACTTATCATGTGATAATACCAGTGCTATTTCTCTGGCATCCAATCCAGTTTTCCACAGCAAAATGAAGCATATGGATTTGGACTTCCATTATGTCAGAGAATTAGTGCAATCTAAGAATTTAAGGGTCTCTTACATCTCTACCTTGGACCAAGTGGCTGATATTTTCACAAAAGGATTACATGGTCCCAGATTCTCTCTTCTAAAGGACAAGCTGTGTGTGTTTGGCATTTCTCAACTCAAACAACTCAGCTTGAGAGGGGGTAATAGTAGTTAGTTTGTTTTACACTCTGTTTACACTCATTCATGCTTGTTGTATGATCTGTGTGAGTGCGTGAGACGAGTAACTCAGCTTGAGAGGGGGTAATAGTAGTTAGTTTGTTTTACACTCTGTTTACACTCATTCATGCTTGTTGTATGATCTGTGAGTGTGTGAGACGAGTGTGTATATCTGGTCTGTATCTGGTCCTTTATATTCACTTGCTCTCTCTCTCTGGATTGGTGTGTACTATTTTTCATTTATTTTAGTTCTGCAGTTTCTCTACTATCTAAATCAACATAAAACTAAAAATATCAACATCTATAAAGAAATATCAAAACTTACTGCTACTTGGTACGGCTCTGTGCTCATTATTTGCTGAACACTTACTTTTATTCTTTGCATTGCATAAGCTTCACGGTGTTTTTCAAGGATCTCCTATTTTTTATTTTCACTCATTGAACTTCGTCTATCCCTTTTAGCAATGGGTGAAGCTTCTCTAATTGAAGAACTCCCTGTTGCAGCTCAATTATAGGGCTTCGGCGGGGTATGAAACTTGTATTGGCTTCATGGTCATGTGATCGGACAGTTGATGCATCGCTTGTTATTCGATTGAGACGACGTCTTTCATTGAGCGCCTTCTTTTAATGTTGTGTCATTCTCTCTTGTCTTGCTTTGTACTGAGCATGTCGTAATTGGGATTGCCTTTGCTTTTTTGTGTCACTCTCAGTTAGCTCTTCAAGTTGAGCTGGCTGAATTAGCCCTGGGCTTTGATGTGGATGAGAACTTGAACCACAACCTTGTAAAGAGTCCATTTGCGAAAATGAATTCACAAACTAAAGTAAACAATGTCATATATTCTCTTAGGCATTTTCACAAACAGGTAGAGGACTGTCAAATATGAGAAATTTTGTCAGGCTACAAATCAGTAACTACTCGGGAAATTCCTTAATCAGTTAAATAGATACCAATACTCCAAATTGGTATTTCTAGCACTAAAATTTAAATGTAAATATCCTTCCCAATCAAAAGTGCTAGACTGGTGGAAAGAGAAAATTAGGATTAAAGCATGGAGGGTGGACTTTTTTTTATCCCTCAACCTGCATTTATTTCATAGAGTCAGAGATTCCTTTATCACATTTCTACTTCATCTTTTCATCTTACTAAAATTTTGTTAGGCATTTATACAAACAACCAATGTTCACAAACTTTAAACATTGAATAAATCTTCAGTACTACTATATCTAAAAATTGGAGTTCAGTAAAGGGAAAGAGACACAATAAGGATTCAGAAAGCAAAAAATTGGATTCATGCATAAGAATTCGGAAAGAAAGGAAAATTTGAAAGAACTCGGTAAGCAAAATTTTCACGGCGTGGAATTTACAGATTTTGGAAGTAGTTCTTACCAATGCCTTTGAAGATCCATCGTGTTCCTTTAAAATCTGTATGTGCAATCAAATAATGAAGATGAGCTTTAAGATCTGTTGAGGAACAGAAAATATGATAGAGATACGAAGTTGTGTCTGTTGTACGAAAACGAAATCAGTATGAACTGAAATCAAACCGAAGTTGTTGTGAAGACCAATTTTCAAAAATCCAATTTCAGTTCATACCAATTTTCTGTTTCATTTCCAGTTTTCTCTAAGGGTGTTGCTTGTTATTAGTGGTAGTGGAGAAGGAGGGTGGTGGTGACAGTGCGAGAAGGCAAAAGTAAAGAAAGAAGAATACATGGATATATCAATTTAGGGCATGAAATTGAAGAATAATATTGAATTAGAGCAAATAGAAAAGAAGGATGAATAAAATCAATGGGGAAGGAAAATTGTCAGGAGAGTTGAGAAGAGTTGATATTACAATTAGATTAAGGCACGAATTTGGGGGAAAAGTGGGCAAACAATCACTATTCGAAGAAGAAGAGGGTAAGGAAGTGGCGGTGGTGTTTTTCTATAATGGCGGGGATGGTGTTGCTGGTGGTGGTTTGTGTAGGAGAAGATGGAACTGAAGGAGATCTGTCTATAATGGTGGTGATGGTGTCGGATCCTTTTGGTAGAGGAGAAAAAACCGATGATTTTGTAAAGACAAAACAGAGGATACCTATTTATCCCTCGAGTTCTCAAAATCTACAAAAATCTGAGGGACAGGCAGGAAACAAAATAACACACTGGGGGGTCTTTGGTCCAAAAAAAAAATACCTGGCGAGATTGAGGTATACCCAGTTTTTAATGGACCTAGTGCCCTTACTACGGGGTGGTAAAATATGGGTGAGTTTACTCTAATACCCTTGAACTAATTAAACTTAAAAACTAAGCCTATTTAAATCGGTTAACCCTAAAATTAAAAACTAAAACAACTCTTAATCTTCTCTTCACTTCTCCTTAATCTTCTTCCATCAACCTATCTGCAAAATCTTCAACTATGATTTTCCATAAACACGGTTGATTCTGAACGCTCAAGCATCAATACAGATTCAGTAGGTAATATCAAAAGATCGAAATCAGAGAAAAAAGGTGAGGGAAAAGTTGGAACCAGTGAAATCCCTGAACCCAAATATCCAATCCTTGAACATGTTGAAAAGAACCCTGTACCGGCGAAAAGAAGACTATAAGTGATGTCTAACCAGTGGCGAATCTACAGGGGTGCCTATGAGGTCACCGGCCCCCACAGATTTTGATTTATTTAAAAAGATCTTACGTATATTTGGTAACCAATCCCGCTATGCCTCCCTAAAATATTAGTATTTATCAGAGTATAGATATATTTGAAGCCAACTTCTTCCATAATCCATATATCTTACCACAACTACAAAATTATCCTAAAGTTAACGATTTCTTGTACTTTAAATCCTTATTTTACAGAAAATTTCTAAAGTTTAGTATCTAAAGTTTGGTTCATCTTCCTTCTTCATTACTGCAAGAGAATTTTGTTACTACATTTTTCGGGTATGTTAACTTTAAGAACAAAATGTGCCCCCATAAAAATTTTGTTCTGGATTCGCCACTGTATTTAACCTCAAATCTATTATTGTGTTGTGTGTTTTGATTGTTATATTGGGTTAGAAATCGAAAATTATGATTTCCAGGGTCTTAGTCGGCAGGGTTTTTTGAAAAATAAGATGCCGGCCTTAAGATGTAAGTGGTAGTCGGCAAGGTCGTAACATGAATATCATGCCGGCTTTTCATAATTTCCATGGAGATTGTGAAGCATTAACCAGAGCCGACAGGGTAATCAATAACCAACCTTGTCGACTTTTCTCTCGTCGTTATCTTCTTAGACTTGTACCATCACGACCTTATGTCACATAAACTTTATTTTCCTGAGTTCAATTTTGTAAATAGTCGGCATCTTATATGAATAGTCTGCATATTATTATGGTTCTTCATAGTCGGCATCTTATGTACATAGGACCCTACCGACTGTGTATTAGTCGGTATTGTAGATGAATATACTTAGTCGACATTTTTCTAGATTATCGACCATGCCGACTAGGTGACCAGAACCATGTTTCAATGTGTAAAATTTCCATATCTTTTATTTGTGTATTGTTTAGGTTCCCAGAGGAAAACATGGAAGATATCCCTTGTCTTAACAATGCACAGAGCTATTATAATGGATTCACAAGCTTCATCGTTCTTTAGAAAATCCTTCTGATGAAACTGAAGAGAATTGCCCTGTAAGAAAGTTACTTCGGATGGGTAAGAAAGATCCTGAAGAATTTCTAAGGTTTATGAACAGTCCTATGTTGAATGCACATCATCATAGGAAGAAGAACATGAATTTGATCCAAGAACGTTTTTCAGAGCATCTCACTTTTCTGGAGTGAACCCCTATTACAATGAGGCTGGTGACTACATAGGTCTAATAAAGGAAAAGCAAAAGTTGATGCCGGTAAAAAAGCTAGTGATGTGGAGGAAGATACCAACAATGTGAAGGATCCATGAAACATTGTTTGATATGTTTGTGTTATTATCTTTCTAATATTATGCTTTGAACTCTTAGATTGTGGTTTTATACTTGTCAGTATCTCTTAAACTTATGTTAATTTTCAGTTCCATTTGCTTTAGAAACTTAGTCTTTTTTCTGCATGTTTAAACAATATTAGAGCTGTAGTAAGTCGGCATGGTTTGAAATGCTCGACCTTGCCGACCATCCCAGGCTCTCTTTTATATTGTCAGTGATAGGTAGTCGGCATGGTTTGAAATGCTCGACCTTGACGACTTACTATAACATGTTAGAATTTCCAAAATATTACTTTAAGTACAAAGTACAACCCGTTGAATGCTCAACGGCTAGAATTTTCAAAATCAAGACGTTAAGTGTGTTGTTATTATAAAAGTACTTTCAAGTTCATCTTCAACCATGCATAAACAATGGAAGTTTCAAGTGCAACACAACCAATTATTTGTAGTCTTTGTACACTAAGTGGTCATTTTGCAAATGATTGTCCTTTTGAAGGAAGCAAATGCACCACTGATGGTTGTAAGGGGTTCTTATTTCTTATGAAAGTTGCAGTAGGAGATGTATATCAACTGTATGCTTTAAAATGCACCTGCTATGGATTTTTCTATTGGATAGATGAGTGCCTAGCTCCGTATGAAGAAGAAGTTTCTAAAATCAACCTTCTACCATGCACAGATCCATGTTGCGACGTTAAGATGAAGCTAATTACCTCTCTTAAAAAATTGTGTACCGTAAAAAGATATTATATATGTCCCAAATGTGTTAGGGTTAAGTTTTTAAGGTTTGTATGCTCTAATTAAGTGTTGAGTGCATCTCAATGTACTAAGAATGTTACAGTCGGCATGTTTTAGTTTGTATAGAATGAAGACGCCTTCATAATCGTCAAGTGATGAGTTCGTAGACACTGATAAATAAAGTATTCGGTTCTCAGACTTGTTGAGATTGGGTTTAATATTTCAAAATAAAAACAAAAGAAATATATACAAAAGATTGTCACAAGTATCGGGAGGTACTGAGACTCAGGATTCCACCGTTAATCAAAATCGAGTAATGCATATATTGATTCTTAACAATTATAGCTCTTTTATGGACTATATTTCTTTGCCAGGTTAGTTTTCTAAAATATTAGATGTAAATCACAAGCATGGTGTATCAAAAGCTCTTGCGTCTAAGCATACAACATCAAACGAAATCACAACTAATTAGTAAAAATCATAAATCAATTAAAATAAGTGCAAAAAGTCATAAGGAATCAAATATAGTTACCAAACGATTGTGAAATAAGGCTTCCTTCGTCGTCCTAGTGATGGGGTTTAGCTCATCATGATCAAAACACTCTCAGAAGATAGAAACATGGCTCAAAAGGTGTTTTTATTGAGAAAGAATAATAATACAGAGGATTTGCAACTGATTTAGGTGTTGCGGATCCACTGTTACAAAGCAGTAGTAGCTGTAAATAACTGTAGTTGCAGAAGGTCTATCGCAAGCAAAATAGAAGTGTTGAACTTCGATAGTTCTTTACGACTCTTCTCTGCAATCCACGACTGACTTCAGCGGGTCTTTGTTCTTAAGTTCTTCTTCCTGCACTTCTCTGCTGCTGTTGCAACTCAACCTGCATCGTTTCTTTCTTCTCTATTCTAACCCCTCACCCTAGATACCTCTTCTCTGAGTCCCAACACTATTATTTATATGCAACCGGGCCATAAAATCTTGAGAAAATCTCAATTTTTCTTTCCTTGCCTGCACCGGAAGTTACGGGAAATATTCCTTCTTATTCTTCTTTACTTTCTTCTGATTTATCCAAACTCTTTCTGAATATGATAGTTGTGTAGCATGTGAGATTTACTTCCCCTACTCCTCACATTAATGCCGAATATAAGCCCAAAATATCTCGTAACTTGGTTTCTTCCCTGTTTTGGCATTAAACTCCCTTTTTTACGTGAGTATATTAATTATCATTTCTGTAAAGTCGACACGGATTGGGCTGACTTTATTCCATGTACAACTCCGACTAAATTATCATCCAATCGTTGCCTAAAAATATTGGAATACCTTTGCTTCTCTGTTCTGCTTAACCGGTGAATTACCCGATGCTCTGGCTCAATTTAATCAATCCAATCACCCATGCTAACTCTTCTAAGCCTTAACAAGTCCGGCCCAATAAAAATCTGCCATTGAATCTAAATAAAACTCCTTCAAATTCGGTCTAGGAAAAATTATGTCGAAGAAGGAGATGGGGTTCCCCTTATCCAGTGACGGGGTGCGAATAGAGAGTGGGTTCCCCTTATCAGTTGAGGTGCCCCTTATCCAAAATGAGGTTTTTTAGCAATTTTCTCTGGGTGCGAATAAGATTTTTCTGGGGCGTCTCCAACATACTTCCGGGGTGCCTATAACACATCTTCTGGGTGCTTTTAGTAATTCCTCTCGGGGGTGCAAATACCACTTTTCGAGCCGATTTCTCCGGAAAAGCTTATTTTTCCAAAAACACCTACAAAGACATAAAAAGCCATAATAAGTACAAAATCAAGCACCAAAAATATATATAATTGAGATCACAATAGATAAATGCGTCTATCAAATAGCCCCAAACTTATTATTTGCTAGATCGAGCAAATCTAATCTAGAAAATTAAATCCTAACTCACTGTCGCAGGCATCGTGATTGCACTTAGTGCGTGCAATAATCCTTTAAACCCCTTGGTGGCCCTAGTGGACGAGTTATAGTCTCGGGAGGGTTTACAAGAGGCGTACCCACAAAAACCTTACTCCAAACCCTAGCCATCTACGCAGAACCTTGGAATAGCACTAAAGAACCTCCTTGGTTGGCATACTCTCATTGACTACATGAGGTACCCTGATGCGAAATTCCAATTGTTGTACACGAGTTTGCTCTACTCAGATAGTCGCACTATGGACATCAATATCTGGAATCAACAAATCACATGAATAGATTCGAAGATGGATTTAGAGAAAAACGTAGATAGTTTTGATGTTGACTAATATCAACGTGGTTTCCCAAATATGTCTGAAGGCCACTGCCAAGACGAATCTATCATAATGGACTGAGATACTGGTCTGACTAATATAAATATAACTGGCATATACAAAAAAACAAATGGTCTATAATCCTAATTCTAGATCAACTCGTCTGGTATATACAAGGGAACCAACGGTCGATTTATTCACTGAACATTAACAATAAACAAATTTTTTTTCTTTTTTTCTTCAGAACTAACAACATTATTAGATCTTGCGGATCCAAGCGCATGATTCTTGTCAGCAGATTACATGGTAATTTCCGTGGATCGTGCATTCCACGCTTGTTTAGGCGACGGAGACATGGAGAACACACACATATTGCTATCCAAGTGTTAATTATTATTATTATATATATATATTTTTCATATATATATATATATATATATATTTCGGTTGGTCTAGTTGGTCTGATCTTTTTTTTTCTTTTTTTTTGTAAATCAATCACTCTATTTCACCCTAGCAGTGGTAACAACTTGATGCGTGTGCCCCACCAAATAAATTAGAGAAACATATTTTGAAAAAGAAAATAAAATAAAAACATAAGGTGAAAAGGACTCAACGAGATATTTCGAAACTACCATGTTATTTCTAACACCTAAGCTCTGTGTATTTATGAATGGACTATATTTAAATGCTTCCATCTACTCAGATTGGTTCCTCAACTCCTACAACCAAGATGCTTCCATCCACTTAGATTGGTTAGTGTCATCCTTAATAGGCATAAATTTCTAGGCTCTGGAGTTTCATAATGCAACTAAAAAGTTTCTTTCACACCCCCAAACTTAAATCTAACATTCTCCTCAATGTTCTAAAGATGAAATTAAAAGCATGAACAAGGAGAAATTGTTACCATTTGAAGCAAAAGAGTTAAGGAAATATATTATTGTGTTGCATGAGCATGGGTTACCTCCCAAGAAGTGCTAAGTTTAAAGTCTTTAACTAGACCAAGAAAGGATTAGTCACCTTATAGAATCATAAAGTAATAGACTGAACATTGGTCATCAAAACCAAATAAAGCTATCACAAATAAAAGGAATGTGCAACATGCCAAGAAAATTAACAAATAAAGCACACCCTTGTCTAATTTCCTGTTTAAGAAAACTACATCTAGTTGTGGTTCAGGTTCATACTTTATGAAAGGGTCTCTATAAATTTCTTTGGGCTTGTGTTCCTCATAAGTAAGATCCAAATTATCAGGTTGTAAAGTATGGAAAAACTCAAATAAGAACTTAGAAGCACATAATAATAACCTGAATAATTGAGGATCTTTAAAGTCAATCAGGTTTGGCTCACATAGTTGACCACAATGAGAGTGGTGGTCATTTTTAAGAAAAAGTATTGATTTTAATCTCCTAAAGTACTTAGGTTTAATATCAAAACTTAATACTTGACATATTTGAAAATCATACATTCCCACATTTGGAAGAAAAATATTTGGTGGGAAAACAAAGTCAATTTGGGTATCATAGCATGGGTCAACCACATCAACTAGGAATGGGTTTCTAACAACTGAGCTTCTTTATGGACATCACTAGGTTCAGGAAAACGTGTATGAAGATAATCTTTTAAAATGGTTGAGGCACACATGTCAAGTCCCAAGTAAGGGATCTTTCTAAGAGTTAAAGCATACGTCGAATGAATATCACACCCAAACTTAGAGTTTTCAGTGTCTCTAGAAATACTAGTCACAACTTTCCTAATTTCTAGGTCATCAGATTCCTTAAAATGGTCAATTGATTCTTCTAAGTCTGGTACATCCTCACTCATCTCTACGAGTTCATTTTTCTTGTCTAAGACTATTGTTTCTAAATCGCTAAACTCTAGAACAGTCTTCTCAAAATAAACCCTCTAAACCATCATTGGCTTCGTAATAGGCGAATATCTCTAGTCAAATCCTCATCTTTTTGAATAGGTGAATAATCATTAAAATTATTTAGATTTTAACTAGAAATAACATTATCATTATAAAGCTCAATTGGAGTAACAAATAGGTTACTTAGTTTTTGATACTTACATTTTGTCCAACTTTAGTATTTGGTCTAACATTTGTCCAACTTAGTGGTTGGTACTTGGAATTCACGTTGACTATCTTTGACCGTTTTGACCAGAAAATAATTAATTTTATGTTAGTAATTATACGTAATTTACAAATATACCCTCATGTAGCCTTAGGATCTAACGACTTTGGTGAAACCAGTTAACCTACGGAAGGAGATCATATATCATTAAGCTGACTCTTCTTCCTCCATGTCCAAAAGAAGATTTGTTCCGCCTCCAATATGAATGTGCAAACTGGTTTCATCTTCTTCCTCCCCTTTACGTGAAAACCAGTAGCTTGGTGGATCTTTTTGAATATTTGATTCATAAAACAAAATCTCAACAAAAACAAACATTAATTTACTGAATCAAAATCCCAATTGCCGAATCCCGAATTAAACTAAACCCTAACTTACTGAACCAATTGAAAACCCAAATTTTACTAAATCGAAATTCCAATATCTGAATCAAACAAAACCCTTATTTACTGCATCAAATCAAAATAGCAATTTTCTAAATCAAAACCCTATTTCTGAATCAAAACCCTAGTTTTACTAAATGGGAACCCCAATTTTTGTTTTTAATTATTTTGAACTGGTGGTGTTGGTTATGGCGGAGTGGTGGCAACCTAAGGAAGAAAATGACTACGGGGAACAAATATGAAGAAATATTTTTGTCTGATTGATATGCTTATTTTTTTCATTAATGGGTTTCTTTCTGATTAACGTTATAATAAGAAATGATATGACAGTGTAAATAGATTGAGAGGTATAGATCATTGAATGCGATTCAATTTCTTGTTCGTGTTATTGAAAATTGTTCTCGTTGAAGTTCGGTTACTTATATCCAGAATTAATTGTTTTATTGATTTTGAATTTGTGATATATAATTGTTTTGATTGATGAATGAATTGAAATGGGATCTAATTAGTTTGCAGGAAGCTTTGGTCTTCTCCGATGAGTGAATTAAGCAATTTAGGTTCGTGCTAGAAAATTATGATGATGGTGGTGCGGTGGTGGTACAGGTGTAAGTCTGTGGGAAGATGGAAGAGAACAAGGATGAGGGTTGGGTTAGAATTTCTAAACGTCTAAAAAATGTGTGCCTGCGTTTGGATGGTTAATTCAGTCCAAGTGAAGAGTACCAAACACCAATTAACTATAAATGCATAAATAATTAGATTATAAATTTAATTAAAATTCTACTTAACTGAGTCAATGGAAGTCAACGTAAATTCCAGGTACCAAACCCTAAGTGAAGAGTGCCTGCGTTTGGATGGTTAACTATAAATACATAAATAGTTAGATTATAAATTTAATTAAAATTCTATTTAACTGAGTCAATGGAAGTCAACGTGAATTCCAGGTACCAAACCTTAAGTTGGACAAATGTTAGACCAAATACTAATGTTGGACAAAATGTAAGTACCAAACACCAATTAACCCGTAACAAATGCCTAATCACTATGCCTACATATTTCAGATTCTTCATCAGCGCTATCCTCATCATAATCATCATAACAACATGAAAATGGTCGAACCTCATCTAAACAAGTAATGTTACCAAATATAACCTCGTTATCTTGATTATGTAAATAAAAACTATCCTTATTTTCAGGTGTAGTATTGGAAACACTATACCGGAAATTAAGACTATCTTGAGCCAGTTTTTCCACAATCTTATTTGTGCTCTCAGTGAATAGCTTGAGAGACTCTTCTAGAGATATCTTAGTTGACTGCTCTAGGGACTCGTCTGGAATATTAAAGCTTTCCTTCATGAATAAGATATGACTCTTGAGTGACCCTTCTAGAGAAATAGAAGGATTGTTTTTCTCATATGACTGGTAGGTATGCGAATAGTAATTGGGCTCACCATGGTATTAACCATAACCTTGAGAAGTTTGGCGTTTCCAACCACTATTCACACTATGGTCATAATAAGAATAATATCGATGTTGCTCAGTCGGATATTTATTGTATTAGATATTGTAATACCAGTTAGACATTATATTGTGCACGTGCAAATGCAAGGTTGACTAAAAAAATGTAAGCTCAGGTTACCACAACAAAATATATATACAGTCAAAGACTGGTCAATGGTACATGGCTGAGGTTTATGGACTTTCAGCTGGTAACTCCCATAAGGCACAAGGCACGGGTTCAGCTTCCTAATCCATGAGTTTCCCAAACTCGGTAGTCTGACGATGCAAGTGGTGTGTGCACGTGTTTTTTTATATATAAATAAAATACTAAAAAAATGAACAAACAATATATACAAGTCCAAAAATAAAGAAAATAAAAACTAACAAAAATAAATAAAAATCTTGGATTTCTTTACCTTTTTAGGCAAGTCCAACTTTCCACTTTTAGATTCAAGCAAAACCTGCACATCAAAAACAAAAATACCCAAAGTAAAATCTAACAAAAGAAACAAAATAAAACAAATAAACCTAAAAAATAAAATCTAAAACCTAACCTAAAAACAAGTCCGCGGCTGGCGGCGCCAAAAATTGATGAGTTCGTAGATAGTGATAAATAGAGTGTTTGATTCTCAGACTTGTTGAGATTGGGTTTAATACTTAAAATAAAAATAAATGAAATATATACAAAGGATTGTCACAAATATCGAGAGGTACTGAGACTCAGGATTTTACCATTAATCAAAATCGAGTGTTGCATGTACTGATTCTTAACAATTATAGCTCTTTTATGGACTATATTTCTTTGCCAAGGTAGACTTCTAAAATATTATATGTAAATCACAAGCATGGGGTATCAAAAGCTCTTACGTCTAAGCATGCAACATCAAACGAAATCACAACTAATTAGTAAAAATCATAAATCAATTAAAATAAGTGCAAAAAGTCATAAGGAATCAAATATAGTTACCAAACGATTGTGAAATAAGGCTTCCTTCGTCATCCCAGTGATGGGGTTTAGCTCATCATGATCAAAACACTCTCAAAAGATAGAAACATGGCTCAAAAGGTGTTTTTATTGAGAAAGAATAATAATACAGAGGATTTGCAACTGATTTAGGTGTTGCGGATCCACTGTTACAAAGCAGTAGTAGCTGTAAATAGATGTAGTTGCAGAAGGTCTATAGCAAGCAAAACAGAACTGTTGACTTCGATAGTTCTTTACGTCTCTTCTCTGCAATCCGCGATTGACTTCAGCGGGTCTTTGTTCTTGAGTTCTTCTTCCTGCACTTCACTGCCGCTGTTGCAGCTCCTCCTTCAGCGTTCTTTCTTTTCTATTCTAACCCCTCACCCTAGATACCTCTTCTCTGAGTCCCAGCATTCTTATTTATGCGCAACAGGGACATAAAATCTTGATAAAATCTCCATTTTTCTTTCCTTGCCTGCACCGGAAGTTACGGGAAATATTCCTTCTTATTATTCTTTACTTTCTTTTGATTTATCCAAACTCTTTCCGAACCTGATATTTGCGTAGCCTGTGAGATTTACTTCCCCTACTTCTCACATTAATGCCGAATATAAACCCAATATATCCCGTAACTTGGTTTCTTCCCTGTTTTAGCGTTAAACTCCCTTTTTTACGTGATTATATTCATTATCATTCCTGTAAAGTCGACACGGATTGGTCTGACTTTATTCCCATGTACAACTCCGACTAAATTATCGTCTAATCCTTGCCTGAAAATCTCGGAATACCTTTCCTTCTCTGTTCTGCTTAACCGGTGAATTACCCGATGCTCTGGCTAAATTTAATCAATCCAATCGCCCATGCTAACTCTTCTAAGCCTTAACAAGTCCGGCCAATAAAAATCTACCATTGAATCTAAATAAAATTTCTTCAAATTCGGTCTAGGAAAAATTCAGTCGAAGAAGGAAACTTTCCCGCCAAATTCAATTTTTAAACGAAGAAGATGGGGTGCCCTTATCCAGTGATAGGGTGCGAATAGAAAGTGGGTGCCACATATCAGTTGAGGTGCCTCTTATCCAAAATGAGGGGTCCATTTTAGCAATTTTCTCCGGGTGCGAATAACATTTTTCTGGGGCGTCTCCAACATATTTCCGGGGTGCCTGTAACACATATTCTGGGTTCTTTTAGTAATTCCTCTGGGTGCAAATACCACTTTTCGAGCCAATTTCTCCAGAAAAGCTTATTTTTCCAGAAACACCTACAAAGACATAAAAAGCCATAATAAGTACAAAATCGAGCACTAACAATTCTATAATTGAAATCAAAATAGACATATAAATGCGTATATCAATAAGGTTGATCCATATTATTATAAGTTATTTAATTTCAGTTTAGTCGGCATTATACAAAATTGTAAGAATGCAGACGGCAGAACAGTTTACACTAAACAAAATATTTAACGTGCCGATGAAAGTACAATCAACATTGTATTTATATAATACCATGCCGACTATAGTGTGAAGAACATCCAGGAACAATAGCATTTTTGTCCCTTTTGGTCGGCAAGGTTTTCTTCTTCAACATTGCCGACTAACAATTAGTCGGCATTGTAGGAGGACCACGACCATGCCGACTATAGTGTGAAGAACATTCAAGAACAATCGTATTTTTGTCCCTTTTGTTCGGCAAGGTTTTCGTCTTCAACACTGCCGACTGACAATTAGTCGGCATTGTAGGCGGACCACGATCATGTCGGCCGTCCCAGGATTTCTTTTCCACTGCTGTCAGGCATATACAGTCGGAAACCTGACAAAATTATAACCTGCCGACCCTGGGAAAATTCAAACTAATTGTGTGTCATCCATTTTGGTCGGCAAGGTCGTGTGATAATTACAATGCCGACAGAGTAAACACCAAAAATTTGGAAGGAGTAAACACCAAAATAATCACATCCATTTCATTCATTTGTAGTACTCCAAATTACATTACATGAAACACGAATGTGCTTACAAAAAGATTCCTTATTTCTTAATCACAATCACCCATCGCTCAAATCTATTGGAGGGAGATCATTTGAATGTATTGAACCTACTTTAGTCAAATCTATGGGACCTTAGATAGACTCATCTAAAGCATTCCAAAGGTGTATATTGTCCTCATAAAGTTTCACCCATTCTTTGCTCTTGTTGTTTATGAACTTTCCCAAAAACTAAACCTACAAAGAGGAGGTAATGGACATTCCTTGTTTAGTTGTAGACCAATAAAATGATTGTTATCCAAAAAAGCCATAACAATTCTTCTATGCTTATGAAGTTCTACTAGACCGCAAAAGGGGGAATGTTGTATGGTTTGTAGCCCATGAATGTGTGGTCCAATATATTGTCTAGGGTCTTCTTCCTACTTGTATATAAAAGAATATATTTATGTAATAGTTTACTCTGATAGATAGAAACTTTCCTCTGCCTCTTCATCTTCCCTATATTTCCACTGCAAAACTTAAATTGTAGTATAATCCCACTGCAAACCAGGATTACAATTTAGTTTCAAAATTAACAGATACCCAACTTTAACGGAGTACATATGGATGTGAAATTCAAATATTTTCTCTTTAAATATCCGTCAGATGACTATCGAATATGAATATACTATTAATATTCTTATAGAACGGATTTTCCAATAAATACCGTTGATACCCCTAGTGCCAAATATACAACTTGTAGTTGTTTCCTATATGCTCAAACTCCATTACAAATAGGAATATTTTGACTTTAGGTCACAAAAAAGTGACTGAGTTACTTTTAGGTCACCAAAATTTTTTAATTAAAGTTTGGGTCACAGGACCGTCGTTGACAGTCTTAAAAGTTAGAAAATTCTTATTTTCTAAATTTAATTTTCATTTATTTAACACCATGAAATACGGTTGATGCCGTCGGTTGCATACCATTTCTTTTGGTTAAATAAGGACATACATGTTATAGAAGAACAAATTTCACTTAAGAAAGTTTATGAATTAAAAAAATTCTGATGATGATACATAAATTCAATGATAACTACTAGGTGTGTAGTAATTTCAAGCAAAACCCCTAATTTCAACCATCCTTTACAGATTGGACACTCGTATCATATTATGTTCACCCATAACTTCAGGAAAAAAAGAAAACCAGATCCAACATTTCCATTATTACCATTCAAATACAAACGAGATAATGTTCCAATTGTAGCGCAACTAACACTTGAATTAAAATTTCCGATCTTACAAATTGGTTGTCTCTGTATGAGAGTTTCGAAATTGAAGTTAAAATTTATTGTTTCAGGTCAACCATTATTATTCGAAGTTATGATATATATTTTAATGATGGAGGTGTTCTGGCTATTGGTAACGGTGTTGAAGGTCTACTGGATTTTGATGATTTGGGTAAAATTTTATTGTTGTTGCTCTTGTACGTGGTGTATATGCTAAGGTTAGGAAAGAGATAGAACCATGAGAAGGGGTTCCTGAGTTTTCCTTCAGTTGATGAAGGTTTCCAGAAGATCCATAGAAATGATTACTTGGAGGTGTTGAAGGAGACGTTAATGGTTTGCAAAAGAAATTATGGTTCTAAGATATACTCTCGCGGCTGTTAAGATTAAACGAGTGGCAAAGTGAGTAAGTAAATCAAAACTTGAATTCTAGACGGTCATTTCATTTTTTTAACTAATTTTCCAAACTGTCTTGGTGGTCATCGACGGTCTTGTGACCTAAACTCTAATTAAAATTTTCACAAAATTGGTTAAAAAGACCAAAATTAACAATTTCTGGGTGAAAAACACTTGTACATTTTGATACTGTTTAAATGGACAAAAATTAAAAAGATATTGTTCAAATGGACAAAAATATAAAAATAGTCAGGATGTAACCAGTTTCATCCTACCCATTTTCAAATATTTTTTCTTATTTTTAATTTATATCAAGATGCATCCAGTTTCATCCTTGCTATTTTTTAAACTTAAGCCGCGATGAATCCAGTTTCATCTTTGCTATTTTTTTGTCCATTTCACCCATACTAATTTTTACTCGTCCATTTGAACCATGATTTAAATTTTTTTGGACAAATGACCCATTGTCCGTAAAATTTTGTGGTGACCTAAACGCAAATCTGTTCACTTTTTTTGTGAGCCAATATCAAAATATCCCTTACAAATAACTTATACTGATATACGATCTTTTTGATGGGCTAGAAGTGAACGACTTCTTCGTATTGGACTGTCCCCTAATTCCATCCAGGGGTAAATAATTGAATTAAGTGGTGGAAATTTGTAACAAATATATGATAATAATCAATCAAGTATCTTAACATATTTAACGAACGTAAAATCATATAAATGAATATGATATTTTATATTTAATGTTTCGACTCATGGATCAAATTGATGGAAATTTATATAAAATATCATTTTGAATTTATGACAAAATATAATAAAATATATCAAGATACTTAAGAAACCATACACAAAAGAAAGTCGAATATTATATAAAAGAAATTATACAAATTTATATAATCCTATAGACAATCTTCATCTTCAACCATATTGCATTTCTATACTTTATACTTTATTGGTTAATAATGTTAACATTTGTCGACTTATTATGTTGGTTTCTCATATTAACGATAGTTGTTAGTGAAGAATTAGTTGAAGGAAGAAGGGCTATGAAAGTAGTGAACAAATCAATAATCAAAACCATTAGGGTGAAGTACAGTTTTCCATTAATTGATAGAGTTAATATCATGATTCTCGACGTATTCATTTATATGTACTTATCTTATTGATTTTTATCTTGTAGGTTGAAGACGATGAGATCATCGACTGTTATGATATTTACAGACAACCTAGTCTTAATCAACCTTTGCTTTGCAATCATACAATACAGGTTTAGTACATATTTTTACATTTTTTCCTGGTAATTATGTTCTTAAACTTCTACTACATTACTAAAACTTTATTGTTATGAAATAAATGAGACCAAGTTCGTATCCAAAAGGAATTAGAACAAATAATCACGGGACACTTCAACTTACACAAACTTGGCATAAGTACGGATCATGTCCACACGGAACTAATCCTATTCGGAGGAAATGGAAAAATTACAATCCTGCACTTCTGCGTAAATATCATCACCCAAGATTTTCACGTTATAATACTCTTTCTACATGGAGATCAAACGACACCGCAGATCACCATGAGGTATATAAAACCACACACCATTGTTATTATTGATTTATTTTCTTTAAGTGAAAAGATATAGTTGTGGTGACTAAAATACATGTTTTTATAGTACGCGATAATTGAAGTGACTGGCAATTTTCAAGGAGCAAAAGCAAAAATAAATCTTTGGAAACCATTTACGGAGAAAAACGAAATAAGTGTATCTCAAATTTGAGTTACAGCTGGTCAAGAAGAAAAAATCAATACTATTGAAGTTGGATGGGAAGTAAGTTATTCGTCCAAAATTATATGTACATAAATTTTTATCCTATTATGAGACACAACTAATTTTTTTTTTTAATTAAGTAAACCAAGACCTATATGGTGATGACCAGACCAGATTTTTTATAGTTTGGACGGTTAGTATTATTTCCCGTTATAAGGAATGGTTGATAATAAAGATGTTTTTAAAGGATCTATTATTGTTTAATATTATTTTTACAAGATTCAAGAAGATCAAACCCTTTAAAAAAATCTTGTTAGGCTGATGGATACATGAACTCGGGTTGCTACAACCTCCTTTGCAATGGTTTTGTGCACACAACGCCAAATATCTCTCTTGGTTGCAATTTCCGTGAGGTGTCCACTTTCAATGGCAACCAAAAAGATGCCACATTCGGCATTCATAAGGTAAAAATATACAATCGATCAATTTTTATGCCCATTATCAACTTTGATCCAAAAATAAATGTTTAATAATTTGGCAGGACCAAAATAGTGGACACTGGTGGGTACAATTACAAGGCATTTCGGTAGGTTATTATCCAAGTTCTCTCTTCACAGAATTATCAAAAACAGCAATATTAGTAGAATGGGGTGGAGAAATCATTAATAAGAAAAGTAAAGGCCGACATACTTCGACTCAAATGGGCAGCGGTCATTTCCCTTCCGAGGGTGGTTTGAAAACATCGAGTTATTTCAATTGGGTTCAAGTAGTTGATGAAAATAACATGATCAAGGACCCTGAAAATATTGATCAATATGTTACGAATCCAAAATACTGTGATTTGAAAATTGATGATGACAATTATGATACATATGGTTACGGTTTTTACTATGAAGGTCCCGGTTATAACGACAGATGTCAATGACCAAATATGTATGCTCTAAAAAGAATTTCTGTAATTTTAAAATTTCCATATTTAAAATAGCTAAAAGGTGATGAAAACCTATCAATAAAAAAGAAGAGTTGATCATAATATTATCAATATGCTCTCATGCCTTTATTTTATAAAAGTTAAAATTCCTTATCAATGCTATTATTTGAACGGAGAATCGTTTATCTGTTGTGCGATATTGTGTTGTGTAAAAATAACAGTTGAACATTTGGTAAAGTATAAACTAACAGTTAAAGCCGATTAAAAAAATAATTAATTGTGTTTGGTAATATCCGATTTAACTATTGTTGTCGTAATATTATATTTATTGTCGTAATCATTATTTACTAAATATAACAATTGTTGTTGTTGTTGACAAATATTACTTTAAAAAATCCATCCATTTTTCTTATAGATATAAGGGAGATTTCGCGTTATCCTCTAGGTAATTAGCTATTTTGCATTACCGCCCCTATTAATTCATAATAGGTGAACCCCCAATCTGTTAACGCTGGCGTCACCTTTCTGTTAATTTTGCACGTGCATGTGACACATGTTACTTTTCAAATTTTGTATATACCCTTTAGCATAAACAAGTAAATATGCTTAGCAGTACTTGGTACTCTAATCCGAAATTTAACGAAGATTGAAAAACATCATCTTCTTCCCCACCTTGTTGAAGTTGCAGAATAAAAACACCTAATTGGGTTAAAATTTTGAAGTGTATTGCTTTCCAAATAATTCAGGTGGTAGGTTCACAGACATAACTTATATTTCATTCTTCAAGTCCTGTCCTCTCTCCATGGACAGGTGAATGAAAAGGAAAGAGAAACTGAAATTTTGTTTGTTTTGTTTTTTTTTTTGAAAGAAAAACAACTTGCATTTCAACAACTAATTTACATAGTTAGCTTCTGCAATTGTCTTGCAGAAGCTTCTGTCTAATGACAGTATGAGGAGAATCACACCACACAACATTACATTAAGTTTTTCGAGCAAACTTAGCCAAAACATCTGCAGGACTATTACATCTTCTATTGAGATAATTTACATTGTACTCATGGAAAAAGGATCGCATATCTCTTATGTACTTGATGACATGGATATCTTCTCTTTTGCAGCATAAATCAAGCCTGGAAATAGCATCTGCCACTCCTTTATTGTCAGTTTGTACATTAGCTTTTTACAATGCCCTTGTTGAGCCCATTTAAAACCTTCCAAGACTACAAGGGCTTCTGCTTGATCGATATCCCATGCAGTTGTATATATGTCTTTAGCAGCTAAGAAAACTCATGGAGCATTACGAATAACAAGTCCCAAACCAGCAGAGTTATGATTATTAATGATGGAAGCATCAACAGTGATGGAAATGCATCCATGGGGTGGAGGAAACCAGTGTATATGCAAATGTAATGGCCTATTTTTATGTATTGATGTACGAGTATATTGATGAATATCTATATAGACCTGCTGGCAATAGTGATATATTCCTATGATAGTGCTAATTGGGTTAGGCTTAATATTCTGGAACACCAATGAGCAATGAGTTTTCCATAGAAACCACATTGTAACCACCACCAAATTGAGCGAGTGATGTGAACAAAATGAGATTGGATTCTGCTTTTGGGTCCACGATAGGAACCACTCTTGTAAGATATTAATTGGAATAATATGAAATCATAAGTACTCAGAAATGCCAAACCAAACTTCTCTTGCAAATAAACATTTTAACACAAGATGAAGAGCAATTTCAGTCTCCTTCCCACACATTGGACACATCTGAGATTTATGAGGGGGTATTTAAAGATTACTGACGCCATTGGTAATATACACTGTGATAACTTCCACATGAATAATTTAAGTTTATACGGTATCTTCATGTGGCATAATTTTAAAAAAGGTGTTGTTAAATTCATACCTTGTTGATGTTGACGAACTAATTGGTTATAAGTTGAACTCACTGTAAACTTGCATGTTCTTGTGAGAGACTATTGCAGATTGTCCTCGGCTTCAGGGACTGATGGGATGTTTTTTAATTCAGTTATTGTAGCAGGATTGAAATAGCTTTGAAGCCGTGAATCCCATTGATGATTGTTGGTGATGATATGAGATAACTTCAGTTGTTGCACCTGATTAATTGGTGGTGAATGAGTGGTTGTAGATGTAGTTATCCAGTTGTGTTTCCATGGATGGGTGTCATTTCCAAATAGCCCATATATAATGTTCTTTGACTATCTCAAGTACGTGTAATATACTTTCCCAGATCCAAGTCCCTTTTGAAAATGCAGGGGTACAACAACCACACCCAACAATTTGTTTCGCAATCTGAGATGACTTACTCCAATATACTTTTAAAGAGAATCAACTAGAAAATCAGACTCAATCTTTAGAAAAGTATATCAAAGAGTTTATATCTTTATCTCTTATTCAATCTGTAATCACCAAATATAAATTCGCAAGCCCGATTGAATATATGAGAAGTAACTTGAACGGTACCAAAGACCAATGTTCAAGGATCAATCATTTTCAACCAAAAGTTGGATTTCTCATTTGATCGATTCAACGCACAACCTGTGATATTTCAATTATATAGCAAAATATAATACGGAAAAGAAATAACACAAACACCAGAATTTTTTTAACGAGGAAAACCGCAAATGCAGAAAAACCCCGGGACTAAGCCGCTACAGACACTAGCCTACTACCAATGAACTTCAGACTGGACTGTAGTTTAACCCTAATCAATCTAACACTATTCAAGATACAATTGTGTTCCTTACGTCTCTGATCCTAGCAGGATACTACGCACTTGATTCCTTTAGCTGATCTCACCCACAACCAATAGTTTCTACAACCCAAAGTCGAAGACTTGATAAACAAATTTGTCTCACACAGAAAAGTCTATTGGAATAGATAAATCTGTCTCCCACATAAATACCTATGAGTTTTGTTCCGTATTTTTATAAATCAAGGTGTACATGACCAATTGATAAACCGGTTATATATTCCCGAAGAACAACCTAGTATTAGCAATCACCTCACAATAATCTTAATCATATGGAAGCGAAATTAGATATTATGGAATCACAAACGATGAGACGAAGGTGTTTGTGATTACTTTTTATCTTGCCTATCAGAGATTAAATCTCGAGCAAATCTTAGAGAAGATAGTACTCAAACGATAGAATCGGGCAAGATCATAACACACAACTACAGAGAAAATAGTTGGGTCTGGATTCACAATCCCAATGAAGTCTTTGAGTCGTTAACCTATAGGGTTTTGTGAAAAACCTAAGGTTAAAGGAGAATCGACTCTAGCTATGCAAATAGTAGCACACAGAAGTGTGGGGATTAGGTTTCCCAGTTGCTATAGTTCTCCTTTATATAGTTTTCAAATCAGGGTTTGCAATCTAAGTTACCTTGGTAACAAAGCATTCAATAATCACAGTTAGATGAAAACCTGATTAAAACCAAGCTAATATCTTTCAACCGTTAGATCGAACTTATCTTGTTACACAAATGAAATGTACCCTCATTTAAGTTTATGCAACCGTACTTAAACGTGTATACCATGTTGGCTCAATAATAGTTAACCGAAGTTAGCCATATGAATACTCTCATGTCAACCTTATTCATCTTAACCATAACTATTTCAAATGACTCAAATGAAACTAGTTAAAGAGTTGTTCAATTGCCATATTCTCATAGAAGTATACGAAAACACAACTGAAGAAAAATCGGTTTGATTCACTCGAATGAATTCATGAACATTATAGCCACGGTTTGCAAAGATTGCATTTCTTATCATATAAATGTTTATGTTCATGTACACAACCGATTTTAAAACTTTAACCTTCAAGTACGGGTATGCATACATGAAATACCCGGACCAAGATTGGGTTTCGCCAGTACGCAAACGGGTACGCGTACTTCCAATCCCTGCAGAAATACTCGGACATGAACCTCACGCCAGTACGTGAATGGGTTCGCATACTTAGGTTCCCGGATTTCTCAAGCCAACAGGTACGCGTACGGGTACGCATACTATGTTTCTCGGACATGGATTACATATGTACAAGAGTACACAACATGTCACAATCCAATAATGGTTAAGTGTTCTAAACTCTTATTTCAACCATTGAAACTTTCTTAGAGGATGAAAATAGCCGTTTTCACACACTATTAGCATCGAAGTAGTTTTCAAGTTATTGAAATAATCATAGCGAAACATTCCAAGTCTACACTAAATGATTGTATCACACAAACCATGTAAGATGTTTCTCGACAATTATCACATGATCAACTTTTAACTTGCGTCAAGAATATAAGATGAATTTGGTCGAAGCGGAAGCTTACCAACACATATTTCAAGAATTATGTAAGCGAGTTAAACTCAGCTCGAAATCTCAAATGTGTATAATAGAAAACTATATCGTAACACGACTTATGTCTCAGTATAGGAGATAGAGTAGAAATAGACTTTCCAAGTGATAGATGAATTTCAGTCTCCACATACCTTTTGTTGATGAAGTTCCACAAGCTCTCCTTAGTAGTTCTTCGTCTTCAAATGATGAACGCCATGAAGTCTAAGAATCAACTACACAATCCATGTCCTAGTCCGAGACATCTATAAGTAGACTAGAAATCAAGACTTATAGTTTTGATCACTAACATTAATAAACATGCTTGATATCACAACGCATGCGAGTTCGACCGAGCAGTGCTCTAAAAATCTTCCCCTTTGTCAATTTTAGTGACAAAACTATCAATACATATGGATTACAAAATAAAGAAAAACTTTGTAGCTTCTCATCCAAATGCTTGATATCTTTGGCATCTTCAACAAGACTCGAAAACTTCGTCACTTCCAAGTACTCCATGATTCTAAACGTGTTCAACTCTGCATCATAGTTGTTGAAGATCCGTAGCGATAACAACGAGAAAATAGTTGCTCTCAATCATTGTTATACAATATCATAGTATTGTTACACAACATCAAAGTTCAATTGTATCGCAACTTTGACACCAATACTATGGTGATATGTATCACTTCCCCTTAGTCAATACGTCATATCACAATGAAAACCAATCCCCCCTTACATAATGATCTGTAAACCATATGTATTTGTAGTATGAAACTATACATTAATTCTCCCCCCTTTTTTCAATATAATGGCAAAGGTATGAAAACTAGTGGGATCCTCATGAAATTTTCATAGAGATACTTCATGACCAAAAGAGAATAACATAAAAACTTGTTGATCGGCATACAGAAGTAGTTCATTTGGAAGTTAGCCATGTACTGATAACTTCTTGTATTTGTGCAGACCTTCCATCTTGGTTAATAATTTTTCCCTTCCAACCTTGCAGGCGAAACTGCATTCTATCAATTGTTGGAGCAAAAAATTCTGTCTTATTTCTAGATGTGAATAGTTTAGTTCCCAAATACTTTTCAGTAAGTGGCATGGATTTCATATTTAGCATCTGCAAATTATCTTCACATGTTGCTGGCAATAAACTGGAACTGAAGCAGACACTTGATTTAGAGTAATTGACCAATTGACCCGAGATACTACTAAAATTTTGAATAATATCTTTCAAGTTTTGGATGTAGTTACCTTTTTCTTCCGTAAACAGGATATTGTCATCCGCGAAGAATAAGTGTGTAATGACTGGGTTGTGCATTACTAGTTTTACTTATTTGATACATCCTTGTGATTGAGCAGCTTGTATCATCCTACTGAATCCTTTCATACATAAGATAAAGAGATATGGTGATAAGGAATCACCTTGTCGTGATCCTCGAGAAGGGCAGAAGGCTTGTATTGGAGAACCATTAATCAATTGTGAGATGGAGACAGTGTTTATGCATTGAGAAACGATTTGATACCATTGTGAACAAAATCCTAGTTGTTTCAGTATTTGAAGCAAATAGGGCCACTCTATGCGATCAAATGCCTTGGAAATGTCACCAAGCACACCAGAGTAGCATTGTGTTCTTTTCATATATGCAATTACCGCATGTGCTATTATGGTATTGTCTGCAATGTTTCGTCCTGGTACAAATGCAGCTTTCCATGGGAAAATTAATTTTGCAATGATAGGTTTGAGGCGATTTGTGAGAAGTTTAAATATTATTTTATATGATACATTGCATAAACTAATTTGTCAATAATCTAAAGTTGTGTAAACATGCTCTGATTTGGGTATAAGTACTTGTAAGGTATGATTTAATTGTTTAAGCAAATAACCAGAGGTAAAGAAAGATTGAACCATACGAGTGACTGCAGGGCCGACAATAGCCCATGATTTTTGGTAAAAGCCGTTTTGAAATCCGCCAAGGCCTGGAGATTCCCAAGGCTTGATTTTAAACACCGTATCTTTAACTTCTTATCATGTTGGGACTTATATTAGCCGAAAATTATCTTCTTCTGTCACACAAGCTGAAAAAAGCGACAAAAATTCACTATCAATCTGTGGATTTGAAGTAGTTGTGACTGCTTGAAAGTGCTGCAGTAAAATGTTGGTGATATCTTATCGGCTGGAATTCCATGTACGAGTATTGTCTTGAATGGAAATCAATATAGTTATATCGTCGGCGGTAATTGGCTCTCAAGTGGAAATATTTGGTGTTCTTATCTTCACATTGAAGATTTTTTTCTCTAGATTGCTGAGACATTATGTTATTATAAGAATCATATAATTCAGTTAACTTATCTTTCAGAGCTTGAATAAGTTGATGATCATCGTTTGACTTCAAAGATGCATGTAGCTGATCTTGTTCTTGAGCAATTGATGTTGGGATATCACCAAATGTTACATTCTTCCACTATTTAAGAGCTAGCTTAGTTGATTTTAGTTTGGTAGAAATTTGGTACCCTGACGAGCCTTTGGCAGTTATTTTCCATCTTGAAGCAATAATCTCCTGACATTGTGGATACTTAAACCAGTATGCTTAACAACGAAATGGTCTTCGAGTGAGAGGTGTACTTGGATCTGTATGCAGCAGGATTGGTGAATGATCTGATCCCACAGGTAGTAAATGATATATCGGGACTCCTTTTTACTTCAAGAACTAGGAGTAATTAGCTAATTCTCGATCTAGTCTGACTCTAACTTGAAAATTAACTTGTCTGTTGTTACACCAGTTGAACGGGCTATCGTAGAATGTCACATCCATCAAACCCATGTGATCAATTGCGTTGAGAATAGAAAAATGTGAAGGGGTTGTATGAGTTGAAAATGTATGCTTCTCTGACTGATGCAATGTTATATTCAAATCTCCAATTATCAACCATTGTTGTGTAGTCTGTTAGCTCATTTGTGTGATGTAATCCCATTACTATTTCCTTAGGTTTGTGTATGGTCATACGTACATACAGGTTCACATCCAAGGTTCCGGCTCTAAATTTGACTTGACGATAATGTTAACTAGATATGAATTGTTGTCTTGGATTTGAAAAGAAAACTCGTCCTTCCACAATAAAGCAAAACCACCCTTTCTACCAACATGAGCTATTGACCTATAGTTTGGGTAATGCATTCTATTTAGTTAAGAATTAATCTTTGGAGGATGAGTTTTAGTTTCAGATAAAAATATGATATCAGGATTATAGTTGCTAATGATGTTAAGTTTGCGATTTCTAGTGTTCGGGTTGCATATACCCTGAACATTCCATGCAAGGATATGCATGATATTGGAAATGCAGAATGATTGTAGAAAAAGAAAAGTATTAGAATGAGTATAAGTTTAACAAAATAAATAGAGTTGAAAAATACCTGGTATGTCGTTTCCCATGGTTCCTTTCCTTTGAGTCTATCATGGCTAAAAACGATGTTATCACTAGCGTCTTGGTTCATGGCCTCCAAAGTATGAGAAGCTGGAGTGGTTGTACTCGCTAAATTTGATATGATTGCATGCTGGATTTCTGGGGTCTCACACCGAGGTCTTTTTCTCCTCTTGAGTATTGATCTTGCGCAGAGGATTCATTAACCTGAGTTATAGATGAAGATGGCAATTCAGTTATTACATCAGCTGGTACATGTTTTCTTGGTGCTGCACTTCGACGAGAAGGGGAAAAACACAATGGAATTGCTTGTTCTTCAATCAACAGTTTCGCAGTAGACAAACAACTAGTTCGTTGATGATCAACGGTGAGACACTTTTTACATAATTGGTATGGAAGATTAATATATTGAATCCTAACACATTATCGAGCACCAAATTGTCTATGAATGAAGTAGCCACATCTCCATGGGTGTTTAATAGAAAACAGAGTTGTAATTGTAGTTGTACCATTTATAAGAAAGAAGTCATTTTCTGGTAAGATTTCTCCGCTGACCGGCTTTTCTATCTTTTCAAATATATTTGGAGTCTGATATTCTCTAGGCATACTCTGTATTTCATATGTGACTTTGACAATACTAAAATCCACCTCTTCAAGTGTAATATTTGGACTCCATTCCCTGACCAAAGTGAGATGACCATCAAGTGAAGTATAGTATTTGGATAATAAATATTTTTTGTCTCTTAGGTTTGCAAAAGTGATAACAAAGATGTTCATAGCTTCATAAGAGAGTTCAAACTCCCCATACCCTTTTCAGTAATGAGTTGCAAATCTCTTAGCACCACCTACTTGATTGGCTTCTCATAAAATACTTTTATGATTACACTGTTAGTCCATTGATTGAATCCCTCTTGAATTTCATCTTATTCTACTTCAATAACTCTAACTTGTGCTGGATAATGTTTGACTGATGTGCTGGCATAGAAATCTATCAATGCTGGTATTCAAGTGAAAAAAAATAAGTTTTTGGATACTTTACATCATGTGCCGGCATAGAAATTTAAGCATCATACCATGCCGGTAGCAGTGCCGATCACAGAAAACTCTGCGTAGTGGCAAACATTTATGAAAATTTCCAACAAATGCCGGCATGGTTTTTTGGTTGAATACCATGCCGGCACCGAGATTTTTCATCTGCATAAATGGTGGATTCAAAGAAAAAAAAATCAAATTTTCAACCTCTTAGCAGCAATTCTCTCTTCACAATCATCCTCCATTTTCATACAAAAAATTCCCTCTCAAATATTTTTTTCCCTCCTTCTACTCTCACCTCACTCACCCAAACACAAATAAAAATACACACTAATCTATCCCCCAAATACTTAAGATTTTTACTAATTTTAATTAACCACTAAACCTAATTAGTGAGGGGTAGATTAGGATTTAAAAAAAATACTTGGATAAGGGGTGACCCTGATTTGATATTTGGATCCAGTTTTTGTCTTTTTCCTCTATCCCCCAATTAGTTTTGATATCCCCCAATTGCGCGTTCTAATTAAAATGAGGACAACTTAGTAATTTAGGGGGTCTCCTACCAAAAATGCCTCTTTTCTTTATGCTCCCTCTGTCCCAAAATTGGTGAGCTAGTTGTAGTTTGCACAATTCTTAAGGCAAGGAGAAAATGGGAGTGTGTTTAAGTATTTCATACAATTATACCCTTATGGATAATAACTAATAAAACTTAGAAATAATTTATCTCTTCTTTTTCGTAAACTTTATACCGTTCAAAAGTATTTTAAAACACCTATATAACGAATATAAACATGGCTATCAAATAATACACATTTCTTAGACTAACAATAATCAATTAAAATGATAGTTCTAGAAATATCCCCTTCATTAGAGAGATAGTTCATCTATTTATGAGACAAAATTTAAAACCAAGTAGCTCATCTAACTTGGGACGGAGGAAGTACTAGTAAGATAAGGGTTACAGATTTTAATAGCAGGTATGATTTCTAAATGCCAGTAGTCTTGAGCTGATAAATATTGGAATCCAATGTGGAACCTCATGTACCCCGGTAATCCCATAATCCTAAATATCAGTTTACATGTGTTTGTTGCAACATATTAAGATTTTTATTAAAGATAGAGCAAAAATGGATCCGAGGAGAGCGAAAATCGTTGTTGACTCGTTGATTGGGACATATTCAATGTTTTTTTCTAACTCGGACCAAAATACCTTTACTAATACACGACTCATTCACACGCTCACAATCCATTTACATTTGTTAATCTAATCTAGGGCTTAAATCTCAATATACCGACTCCACCACATCATCACCACCACAAACACCGGTATATATGGTCTTCGTTATTTCTGTCCCATTGCATCTAGTACCTCTTCAGTAGAGGGGTTGTCTTTCTAGGGGAAAAAATCCAAGAAAGATGGGTTGTTCATGTTAAAAACAAATCTCTACAAAGCACTAGCTTGCAACTACTTACGTCAGGAAGAGTCATATAAAGTAGTCAATCAATCATTACAATTGCACTTCCCAATCTTAACTACTTTATTCATCACATAACTGTCTTACTGACATCAATTTAGTAAGAATCTCACAGAAACTACAAATTAACAGCAAACAAAAATTTCCCAAAATTCATGGAATCTCGAATGCCCTAATAATTCCGCCTCTATCTCTCCAGTTTTTTGCAATAATTCTGTAGACCCAAAATCCCCTCTCCACTAAAAATTCTAATTACTTCAGATAATCTGCAGTCCCATATTTGCTTCTCCACCGATATATATGGCGATATCTCTTAAGTTCTCTTCAATCCTATCTCAAGTGTTTAGGCCCAAATTTCATTAACCCCGGCCTAGATTTATGATATGGACAGTGGTGGATGTTTACTGGGGAACTGGTGTCATTTTGGTGTGGTCGGTTGGTGCAACAAGTGGGGTAATAAAGTCATAATCAGAAAAACCTAATCAAATCGGTTACCTAATCAAATCGGTTTGGCTAGTGAGTCAATAACGTTTTTTACTCTTCTCTTCTCGTATCCATTTTTGCTCTCCCTTTAGTAAAAATCATTATTATCAACTTTGGTTTTATGAAGTGCATGGTTTGAGTTTTTTAAAACATTTTTGACTTGCAAGTAATTTCGGTTTGTATACTGATCCATAGGTTAGATGCATAGAGATGATTATAATTAGATTAGGTCCTTTGGTATCTTTTGTTAGCAAAAAGAAACAATACAAGACAAGATTGTGCTGCTTCACCCTGCAGTTTGCATGTAGCTGGCCAATATTCACTCTGCATTTTATAAAAATTAATTGGATTATGCCCAATAGTTGTCACTTGGTAACTAGATATAGCCTGTTAAATTTCACCCGAAAATTCAGTACTCTAATTTAAATTTCACTAACTAGATAGGCTCTATAAGATGCTCTCCAGAGAAGAGGCCTCTCTTGGACTGCACTATGTGGAAGATAGTTCTCTTATAGATGCTCTTATCTTTTCTCCCCTTTTGCTTTTGCTTAATCTAATATTCTCTTTACAGAGTATAGTGATGTTTGGGCATACCGCCTATCATTTTCAGAGGTTACGAAAGCCAACCGGTACAGTCCTTTGTTCTTTTGCCCTCCTTCCTTTTGAAGTCCAAGACTCCACCTGTTCCATTGTTTTTGTAGCTCTGGAAAATGAGATCAGAAACCTTGGTTTGACAAGCTGCATCCTTTTAAATAGTACCACATCCCCTAGTGCAACGTAGGATCCATGCTTAATAAACCATGGGCAACCCTAACCTTACAAGCCGGTTTTCGAGGTTAGTTAGGCCCAGAGATTTCTAACATGGTATCAGAGCCAGACCCCTTTCAACCCATCCATGTTCATCCGTGTGTCCGTGGTTTCCGTATTACCTATCAATGTAGCCCATTCAGCGGCTTTCGTATCATACTCGTCAGTGTAGTCCAGTCAGCGACTGTCATACACATCAGTTCAGTGTAGCCCTGGTCGTTGAGGGGGGTGTTAAATAGTACCACATCGTTTAGGGCAATCTAGGATCCATGCTCAATAAGCCATGGACAACCCTAACCTTGCAATCCGGTTTTCGAGGTTAGTTAGGCCCGGGGATTTCTAACACATCTAAGATCTCGAATGGTAATTGGGAGGTACTTTAACTTACCTTACATAAGTGAATCTGCACGTGTATTAATGAGCCTGTCATGTGTATCATCTGTTTAATGGCAACTGCAAGATGAAACTTAGCTTATATAAAGACAACTCTCTTTATTGATGTTTAGAAAATCTCTCAAAACTAAACACAAGCTCTAATCTTGCTCATATGATCAACCACAACTTTGGTGATCATATATATATAACTATGAATTCCTTTTCCTAGTCCTATTACCTTATTACATGTCTTTCCTTTTCTTAGAACTAGATGACTTCTAATTCCTTAGTATTACATCAATTTCCTAATCTTGTCCTAACCAGCTTGTTAGTGACTTCTATGTTGAAGTTTAACCAACATTCTCCCCGTTAAGCTTCAACCTTACCCGTGACATATCTTGTACTCCAATCAATTGTCTCATTTCTTCAAACTTGATCCGAGCTAATGCCTTTGTCAATATATCTGCTTTCTGCTCAGTTCCTGGTATGTGTTCAACGTTGATGATCTCCTTCTCGATACATTCTCGTATGAAATGATACCTTTTGTGAATGTGTTTCGTCTTCCCATGAAACACTGAATTTTTAGTGAGTGCAATTGCAGACTTATTATCAATCTTGATGAGAACTTTTTCAGGTTCTCTTCCTTTGATTTCACCCAATAATTCTTGAAGCCATATTGATTGTTTAGCTGCTTCTGTTGCAGCCATAAACTCAGCTTCACAGGATGAGAGGGCAACAGTGTCTTGCTTCTGTGAACACCATGTAATAGGTGCTTCTCCTAGATAAAATATATGACCAGTTGTATTTTTTCCATCATCTTGGTCAATATTATGACTGCTGTCACTATACCCAACAATTCCTTTTGATCCTCCTCGACCATACTGATTAGTGATTTTTCGTGGGTTGTAGTAGTAGTGGTAAGGATGGTTCGAACTCTAAGACTTGTGAAGGTGAAGGATTTTTAGATTTATAAAAATTATATACAAAAATATTGACAAATTGGTAGAGAGGTACTGGGACTAATGATTCGGCCAATCTTCATAACATAGGGCTCAATGATTTATTCTCAACAATAATCGCTCAAAACATATATGGACTCTTATTTTGCCAAAGTAGATTCTCAAAACATTGATTGTAAATGTTAAGCATGGAACATCAAATCACCTAAGCTAAGCATGACCCATCTAATCAAATAACACCCAATTTAATCAAATCATATTTCAATTAATTTTTAATGCAAAAGTCTTAAAAAGAATTAATAAAATTATACATGTATGAAGCTCGGCCTCCTCCGTCGTCCCAGTGTTGGGGTTTAACTCATCATATTAAAAATGCTCTCAAAATAATTTATTATGGCTCAAAAATGGTTTACAAATGATGAGAATATGAGAAATACAATAAAACCAGAAAACTACGACCCTTAGTGATAAAATAAGACTGCTGAACCTCTGTCGCAAACGCTGTGTAAAATAAGACTGCCTGATTACGACCCACAGGTGTTAGTCGTTACTACTGTAGAAAAACGACTGCTGTTGCAGGTCCGTTCTTCGTGTTCTTCATGTTCATCATCAGCAGCAGCAGAAACCGAGTTTGGGAAAACTCGAATTTCTTCTTCTCTGGCTCTCCTCAGCCCCCCAGACTCTCGACACCCTCTCTGCTCAACCCCAACAACCTATTTATAGTCAACATACCCATCGAATCTCGCTCATTCACTCCATATAATTCTCCATTACTCGGAAAATATTTTTTTCCATTTTCTTCATTGTCAGCCGAGATATGATCTTCTCCATCCCCTCTGCCTGTGCATATGAGATGTAATACTTCCATAGTTGCATAAACACTTAAGAAGATCAGATATCTTCCCCATTTAGTCCACAAAACTTCCCAAAAATTCCTCTCACAGAGAACTCGAACGTATCTTCCCTGTTTAACTCTCGATTGAAAGTTAGCGGATTTTAGCCAAATTTAACTCATTCCAACGCTCAGAATAATCTTGTTATACTCAATAGATATGACCCAATTAATTCCAGCCATTTAGTTTCTCCACAAATCCATCGAAAATCAATTTGAAAATCTGCCAGGGAGAGAACATATTTTCCCGCCAAAAATGAAATTTGAATTATGAGAAGAAAAGTGTCCTCCTCCTAATCTTGTACGGGTGTCCCTTTAGCAATTGGGGTGGAAATGGTAATTTTGGGGTGGAAATAGTAATTTTTCTGGGTTGCTCCAGTACATTTCTGGGACGCTTCCGGTGCATTTCTGGGGTGCCACCGGTACATTATCCTGGGGGTGTAAAACACTACTTTTCGAGCTCATATCGCCGCAAAGGCTTATTTCTCTAAAAACATCTACAAAAACACAAAATAACACAATAAGTACTTAATCGAGTCTAACAATTCAGAATATTGAGAACAAAATAGACACATAAATGCGTCTATCACATACTTCAATCCATAGCTGATTGTTCCTCTTAGATATCTCAATATCTGCTTTATTACATCACCATGAGACTTGCGTGGACTCTGCATATAACGTCTTGCTACTCCCACAGTGAAAGCCAAATCTGGTCTTGTGTGTAATAAGTATCTTAGGCATCCAACATTTCTTCTATAACTCGTTGAATCAATCTCTGCTTCTTCTTGTGCCTTTGAAACTTTAAGTACAAACTCCATTGGTATCTTAGTTGGATTACAAGTTTCAAGTCCTGCTTCTTTCAGAATTCTCCTTGCATAAGCTTCTTGTTTAATCTGAATCCCATCTACTCCTTGATGGACTTCTATGCCAAGGTAATAAGTGAGTTTTCCGAGGTCTGACATCTCAAACTTTGATGACATTTCTATCTTGAACTCACTGATCACCTTAAGGGAGTTGCCAGTCAAAAATAGATCATCTACATAGACTGCAATTACTAGTAGTGTCCCATTTTCTTCTTTTCTGTATACATAAGTTTCTTTAGAACACTTTATGAATCTCATTCCCTTTAAGATTTGATCTAACTTTGTATTCCAGGCTCGAGGAGCTTGTCTTAGACCATATAGATCTTTTGATAACTTATAAACCTTATGCTCTTGTCCTTTTACTTCAAAACCTTCTGGTTGTTCAATATGCACATCTTCTCGCAATTCACCATGTAAGAATGCTGTCTTAACGTCTAAGTGGTGAATTTCCCATGAGTTTGATGCAGCTTCTGCTATTAAGAGACGAATTGTCTCTAGTCTAGCAACTGGTGCGAAAACTTCATCAAAGTCTATGCCTGATTCTTGAACTTATCCCTTAGCTACAAGTCTTGCCTTATATTTGTTAATAGTTCCATCAGCATTTCTTTTAACCTTGAAGATCCACTTGAGGCCAATCACTTTTACCCCACATGGCTTATCAACTAGAAACCAAGTCTTGTTTCTGTTGATTGAAATAATTTCTTCTCTACATGCTTGTGTCCATTTAGTCGAGACCTTTGCTTCCTGAAAATTCCTTGGTTCATCATTAACAGAAAGTAGCATTATCTCACATTCTTCTGCAGCTTGAAGAACATAATCCTCCAGATAATGTGGCTTTTTTAACTGTCTTGTTTATTTTCGCAGTGGAATGGGTTGAATTATTTCATCGATCTCTTCTTCTTCTTCTACTTCTTCGTTATTCTCAGTGTTTTCATTATTCTCTTCTTCTTCTTGATTAACATCATTGTTTCCATTGGTATTGATGATTATGGGTCCTTCGCCTTCATTAATTACTTGACCCCATCTCATGTGAAACATTCCTGGATCCCTACTTGGTCCATCATTAGTTTCTTTCCAGTTCCAGTTTGCTTTTTCATCGAATACCACATCTCGACTCACTATCACTCTTTTCGTTATTGGATTGAATAATCTGTAAGATTTGGATCCAGGCTCAATTCCTAGATTCGCAAGAGTCTGAGATCGATCATCCAGTTTCTTAAGAGTTGCAGAATCAACTTTTGTGTATGCTTTGCAACCAAACACTCTTAAATGATCTATGTTTGGTTTTCTCTTTCGCAAACTTTCATATGGAGTTATGTCTTTCAGAGATTTCGTAGGTATCCTGTTTATTAGGTATGTGGAGTGTCGTACAACTTCTCCCCATAGATAATTAGGTACCTGCATAGCCTTTAAAGAACTTCTTGTCATCTCCATTAGAGTCATGTTTCTCCTCTCCACCACTCCGTTTTGTTGTGGTGTATATGGTGATGTGAGTTGCCTTTTGATTCCATTTGACTCATAGAACTTGTTGAACTCTAAGGAAGTGAACTCTCCTCCTCTATCAGTTCTAAGCATTTTGACTTCCTCTTTTAACTCTTTTTCTATCAGATTTCTGAAAGCTTTGAATCTGTCAAATGCTTCACTCTTTTCTTTCATAAGAATAGACCACATATATCTTGAGAAGTCATCTATAATAACAAATATGTATTTGTTATTTGCAAGGGTTTGTGGTGTAATAGGACCACATAAATCAGCATGAAGAAGCTCTAAAGGCTTTGAGGCTCTGAATGTTGTTGCTTTTGGAAAACCTTGACGCGTTTGTTTCCCAACTAAACATGATTCACAGATCCTTGATTCATCGTTTATCTGTGGTTGCCCTCGAACCATCTTGTTCTGAGACATTGCCTTTAAAGTTCTAAAGCTTATGTGTCCTAATCTTGCATGCCACTTCCATGTCTGATCTTCCAGTCTCATATTCATACACAATGGCCTTCCAATCATGAGACTTATCTTGTAGAGTCTATTCTGTGAACGTGAGACTCTAACTAAAAGTCTTCCACTTGGGTCATGAACTGTTAGATAATCTTGTCGCATTCTAACATCACATCCAACTTCTGTAGCTTGTCCTAAACTTAGAATGTTGCTTTGTATGTTTGGGATGAAGTAGATGTTTGTGACAAGATTCTGTTCTCCGGTCTTGCTCTGAAATAGAATTAATCCTTTACCTTCAATTTCTACAGAAGATCCATCCCCAAACTTCACTTGTCCTTTGATTTTCTCATTGAGTTCAGAAAAGTAGTGTCTCTTACCAGTCATGTGATTGCTGGCTCCATTATCTAAATACCAGATTCCTTCTTCTCCATCCTTTGATTCGTAGTTCTTTGGTATTAGTTTCCCTTCGTTTAAGAATACAACTTCGTGCATGAAAAGAGTTGTATCTGCTTCCCTTGTTTCATTCTTGTTTGCTTCTTCCATCTTTTGTATTCTTTCAGGGCATACAGAGGAGAAGTGTCCTGGTTTATCACATTTGTAACAAATAATGATTGATCTATCCTTCTTTTCTTTCCCTTGGTTTTGATCATTCTGACTTGTTGTTCTATCTTGTGAGTTAAACCTTCCTCCCCTTCCTCGGCCTCTGTTTACTCTACCACCTCTTCCACGACCTCTTCCTCTTGTCGCAGAGTTTTGTTGGTAAGAGTTTGTGTACAAGAGTTTTCCTTGAGTTTCTACATTGTTTTCTTCATCAAGGATTCTCTCTTCATATGCTTTCAATCTTCCAATTATATCTTCATAGCTAGTCTTCTTTAAATCTAAGACTTGTTCGAGAGAAGCTATGATATGAATATACTTGGATCTTGGTAAATTATTGAGAAACTTCTTTACCAGTTTATCTTCATCAATGGATTGTCCAAGTGACGCAGCTTTTGAGGATATATATGATAGCTTTCCTGCAAAGCTATCAATAGTATCAGTGTCTTTCATCTTCACTCTTTCAAATTCAGACATTAAGGTTTGCAGACGGGATTCTTTAACTCGATCAGCTCCGAGATTACGTGCCTTTATTGCATCCCAAATTTTCTTTGAAGTTTCATGTTCACCAACTTGTAGAACAAGACATTCTGGTATTGCTTGAAAGAGTAATCCAATGGCAACATTGTTTTTGTCTGGGTCCAATGTACCAGGATCAATTCTTTCCCAAACTTTGTAGATTTTCATCAGTACCTTCATTCTCATGGCCCATACTGTGTAGTTTGTGGCGTTGAGGATTGGAACTTGTATTGATGGTGGCGTGAACTGTTTTGCATGTATGATGGTGCTCTCGTCTCCCATGGCTCGGTGTAGACAAGCTCTGATACCAATTAATGGAAACTACAAGATGAAACTTAGCTTATATAAAGACAACTCTCTTTATTGATGTTTAGAAAATCTCTCAAAACTAAACACAAGCTCTAATCTTGCTCATATGATCAACCACAACTTTGGTGATCATATATATATAGAACTATGAATTCCTTTTCTTAGTCCTATTATCTTATTACATGTCTTTCCTTTTCTTAGAACTAGATGACTTCTAATTCCCTTAGGATTACATCAATTTCCTAATCTTGTCCTAACCAGCTTGTTAGTGACTTCTATGTTGAAGTTTAACCAACACTGTTATCAATATAAATGGGAGTTATGATTCGAACTCATCCAGGATTACACGTTGGTACATTTGTTTTTCATTGATCTTGAATCAGCCTTCGGGGTACTAGATTACCTTGATTTTTTTTGTTTTGTTTTTACCTTATTAATTGTATTTCAAAGCTGAAGCCTGAAGTTACTAAAATAAAAATACAGAGGAGGGACTGACATCCATAACTAACTGCCATTTTTCATGCTCCTCACTGGGATAAAAGTTGGCAGCAGGGGTCCAGATCGTCTGTGCCACTGTTTGGGTGTGCCCTATGTGCCACACCAATAGAAACACGGTATTTTCTCTTGGATTTGTAATATCTTCTTTAACTAATTAATTATCTTTCCTAATCGATTAGTGTTGTATAAATAAAAAATCTATTTAGTTAGTCATGGTTAATGAGAGGAATGATGTGGCGTGTTTCTATTGGTATGGCACATAGGGCACACACAAGCAGTGGCACAGACGATCTCGACCCTGGCAGCAGATCCTCTGTACCGCGAATTTACCTGTCCCGGCCTATCAGGAGATGCCACGTGTCCAAAAATTTAACACCCTTTAACGCCGTCTACCAATCTGTGAAACTGATTTCGTGATTAATATTGTTCAATAAAAATATCAAAAAATATATTTATATAATAAATATCAAAATGATCCAAACAATTTTTTCTTCACAAATTTCATGTAAACCAACCCGCAATGCCATTTTCTGTATCTATTATCAGTGGTGATTGAAGAAATGATCTATGCGAAACTCCCCATTAAGTTACTTTTTGTTTTTTGATAAAAATCCCAACAAGTTATGGAAGAACTATGATTCATCAACTGGATCAATCTAAAAATTAATTATTACGTATTACTTTAAATTATTTAGTTTATCTCAGATTTTTTGTTTTGGTTTGTTTTTGTTCATCACTTGATTGATTGATTTTATTAAATTGCATAAATTCATGGTTTTTAGATTTGTAGACATAACTAATTCCTTTTGTTTTGGTTTGTTTCTGAGATCTGTATAAGAAACGGGGTTTACTTGTGTTATATCTTTTTATGCACAGAAATTTGTGAAGTCAACTCTTAAGATCTGGAAAATAGAGAGAAGATGAAGCCATCATCTTGATCTTTATTTCCGTTTTTGATTTTTCATTAATAAAAAAAAGTAATTACTTACGAGTGAATAAACACCGTTAACCATCGAACTAATATAGAAATGTGGCGTCCCTTAATAGGCCGGGACAGGGGGACAGGCAAATTCCCGGTACAGAGTAATCAACCCAACTCTCAAGCGCAACAACCAACAGCTCCCTATCAACCCAACCCATCTTCACCACCCCATTCACACTCACCCTCCATATCAGCCCAGCAAATCTTCTCCTCCCACTGATCACCCTCCAACATCAGCAGCATCTGGTCAGCCTCCGAGTTATCAACCCAACTCTCAAGCGCAACAACCAACAGCTCCATATCAGCCCAACAAATCTTCTCCTCCCACTGATCAGCCTCCCACTAAACATGACGCCCCTAAGGCTGGACCCCCACAAAAGCATGGAATATCAAAAGTGGGAGAAGTTCTGATTATTATTTTTGGGGTAATTACCGGTTTTGCCGGGGTAGTATCAGCTGTGCACAGGGCGCACCATTGGTACGTGGACTTTCGTATCCGAAGAAGATTGGGTCGGGTCGTTGCAGTACAACCCGTATAAGCTTGTGAAGGATCATGTCTATGTTGCATGCTATATAGTCTCTGTTGCATGCTATATTATACTATAACTCCAGTAGTACTTAATTTGAAGCATGTAATATATAATCTATGAATAATATTATGATGTGGCTGTTGAATTCTTTAAGGATTTAACATCTATTATCATCTTGATATTATTAATATTAATCTATTACTCCATAGCATCTTTCTTTTCTTTATCACAAATCAAAGATCCATATTTTTATTTCAAACTGAAACAGAGTAATGAGCATCAACATACCACTCTGATGTTATTAAGAGAGATCCGGCCATCTTTATTAGGTTCCAAGAGCTTAAACTGAATCCCAAGGCACACAAGCTCATCCTTTTTCAAAGTTTAACACTTAATTAGAGATGGTTATCGAATTCGAACCTCCAGATCCAGGTGATCAACTATGTGGATAATGGATCCTCCCCCTTCACATGATCGAACCAAATAACCACTAGGCAGCATCTCAGCTCTCACGAATTGGTTGGCAGCAGATGCATTTGGTCCAGCACCAGAACCAGATAGGGATCTCTCACAGACCTTGAGATATCAAAACCAAGCATTGAATATGCATTAGATGTTGATGTGAAGTACCAACAAAACAAATCTATTGTTTTGACAGGTTTTGCCACAATGAATAGCTTTTGAATCCAAATGTGACTTCCCTGATTAGTTTTGCCATAATAACTTCTGAACCAAACTGAAACCATGAGAGCTATTCAAAATCAATATTTAAGAGGCAATTTGTTGATTGGAAAGAAACAATATGCAAACTTTCCCAGCCATCAACGATAAATTACCAATTATTATTAATGCTGGTTTATCTAGAGAAATATAAACAATCGAAGAAAAACAGAACAGCCTACTGTGACACAAGAACTGGCAAAGTACACATACCACGAGACTACCATCTTCTAATGTCGTAGTATATCTCAATGTCCAAAAGTCGCGCGCAGGAGCTAATGTGGTGGGAGCATACATCTGAATGCAAATGTCAGGTAAGTGATTCTTGTTATACAATGGATTGATGATGCTTTAAAGGTTCCAAACTCATACAAAGAGTTCAAATTTGACATTGACCTTCCTCACCTGCATGTACACCAACTCAATTGTCCCGCCTTTTCCAACTGGAAACGAGGTGACGACTTCAAGGCTCCGGCAATCTCGGAACCAAGATGGACGATCTTTGAGAATTTCTGCAATCTGTCAATAAATGGAATACGGAAACGTTAATCATCAAGTTGCATCATATGACAAAATAAATCTAATTTGCAGCCAATTAATCAATAGAAGCACTAAATGACAGAACTCAACTAGTTTAATGCCAAAGATTACCTTCATAGGTTCTAAACTAACGAGACCACAGGCTCGTGCTGCCACTCCACTACAAGTGTGCGAAATAGCAACAATCCCAACCGAATCCGGACCAGGCTAGATGAACAGTAAAATAAGATCACAACAAACAGTAACAACATTACAAATGCAAATTTTGAGCTACAAACGCCTACATTGATGAATAAGGAAAACAAATCTGGCAATCAAAAACAAGAGGCAATTGGTGACAATAAACAACCTTCATCCCGGGTATCTGCACCCAATCAACAGCAGTTCCTGTAGCCTTTGGAAAAAACTCTGCCAAGGTCTCCTCGGCGACAGATAGGAGTCTGACAAAGAGGCAAACATAAAACATATATATCATTTATTTATTTTAAAAGAGAGAGAGAGAGAGGTTAGGGGTCATGATCACTGTTCGAAAACTTAGCCAGCGGGGTTATTTGCATCTCTTACAGTATGTTGTGGAGTCTCAACCACAGATTCACACCTTTCCTTATGCTTTTGCATCAAAGAATATGGAGGTGTGTTGTTCATAGAATCTTCTGTTCCAGAAGAGTCTGTATAGATACAAGCAGATGAAGTTGGCTTAGATATTGACCAGCAGATTGAATTAAAAGGCTGCTAGGTGTAATTGGACGAATCGGAGGTTGACAAGTCTGCAACTTGGGAAAGAAAAAAATGAGAGAGGCAGAAAGAAAGTAAAGATTTCCTAAAATACGAAAGACAAACCTATCACTGATTCCCGAGCGTTTAATTTTAACAAAGCTACATTTGACTGAAAGTATCACTGACTTCATATTACCTGCATACCAGTTTTGACCAAACTAACTAACTATCTGTTGCCTATCTGCTGAGCTCTTTGTGCTTATTCTACTTGCTTGACGCTCTCTGGAATTGGGGTCACATTAGATACCATCAACCCATCAGTGTCCTGAAACATTGAGGCTAAAATGTAAGAACCATTTTCTTCAAAGCACAAAAGTCAAATTCAATTCAACCATGAGTTTCTTAATTCTATGTTTGTCCTGTCTCCTCACAGTCCCAACCATTCAACCATTGTTTCTTATTTCTATGTTTTTGTCCTGTCTCAAATGTTGACCTCAGCAGAAATTGAACATTTCATAAAATCAAGGAAAAATAATTTACAAGAGCAAAGCATGCGAAGTACCACACGGAAAAGCTGAACTGTAATTGGTCAACGCTGGCCGTCTCGGTCAAAAACGCTCCCCAGATATTTTTAAGGGATACTTGACTATTTCTCATTTTATCTTCCCACAAAAAAAGAAAAAAAAAACGACAACTTTTTCTCATTTGCAAAATTTCATAGAAAAAATGCTGGATAAACGTGGTAAGCAGGATGCTTCATATCCACCACTAAAACGCGGAGAGTTCTTTGTTGCCATTTACAAGACACCCCACACTTCTTCATCTTTGGGTGCTGTTTTTTTCTTTGCTATTTGGTTGCTTGCAAGGCCAAAAGGAAAATTGTGCCAAATCATTGGTGACAGTACTCTAAATCTCGGCCCTCATCCTTGTCCACTCTGCGGTGGCACTATAATACCCACCAGTAAGGCCAGTTCCTACAGATATGGTAAACTCTCAAATTTGCCATTTTTGCATCCATCATGGAGCTGATAAACTGGCAAATTGACCTGGCTAAGTGGCAAGTCAGGTCAAGTTTCTACAGAGCGACCGCTCGGTGTAGCAAATATCAGAAGGTTTATTTTCCACCGCCAACGGTCTAGACTCGACCGCTTATATCATCTCATCTAACAGTCATCATTTCATCATCCAATAAATACAATATCAAATTTCATTTCAACTCACACCATTCCTTCAAACTCCATTCTTTCACTCCACAAATCCAACATGTCAGTTCGAGTTCTAGGTTGCAGATTTAGCATAGCTGAAGATGAATAATCGAACCTCAATAATCGAGTCGCATATTTCAGATATTTCAAGAAGAAACATTGAACCTCAATAATCGAGATGCAAATGAGTTGTGTCATCGCTTCAGAATAATCTGCAAGGATGTGAAGTTGTTTGTTGTTGCACTTACTGAAGGCTATCGAAACCGACAAAATGGCCAAAACGCATTTGATGTGGAGCAAACGTGTCGGCACGAATGGCGCAATAGAGTGAGAAAAGATATTCACTTCGATAGTTGTTATCTTATCTTGAGGGTGTTGCCCAAATATGATGAGTTTAGATTAACAACTCAAATATAATGCATCTTTCATTTGTATCAAATTTTAATTTTAAGATATTAATATAATAAAACTAGTGCATCTTTCATTAAGTTTAGAATTTTAATTTACATTAGAGCCTCTTTCATTCATCTAGATAATATATAAACTAGACATAACTTATAATAAATACTTTAAAAGTAAAAACTTGGGTCAATGTTCTTCATCTTGTTTATCTTTTTCATTTCACCAAACTTCCAATCAATACGCTCAGGAACGAAGTTTCCTTTATTTATCTTTTTCTTTGCCTTCAAATGTTTTTTTCCTTGAACTTTTCTTTGTCTTTACTTAGTTGGAGGTTTGATTTGGTTAATATCTAAAACTTGTAGACTTCTTTGGTTTTTACCTATTTCTTTATAACTTTTGCATATCTTACTAACAAAGGCTTCAACCACCACTCCGGAAAAACCAAGTTAAGTGCGTAGCCAAGTCAAGTTAGGATTCAAACTTTACCATTTTGAAAGATAAGATAGATAAAGATAGAATTTTTTGTGTAAAAAAATTGGTGTAATTTTTGTGTGTGAATGTCACATTTTTATGGCGGTGGAAAAAGAGCCGTTGGAGGTTTGTAATCAATCAAATGGTGGAGACTCGATCATTTAATATTTTTACCATAATAGCAGGGCCAGTTTACCAGGCCAGCTGGCATGGCAAATGGGTGGGTTTGCCACCACCATGGGAACTGGCCTAACCATGTAACATTGAAAATTATTAGGAAGCCAGTTAGAGCAAGTCTTATGATGGAAGAGTTCCATCTTCCATCTTCCACGCCACCTCAGCATTTGGAACCGTGGATGGAAGTGCAAGTGTAGTGGTGGAATAGTGAAAACGATATTCTTAATAGCGCTAAAAAAACGCTGTTAAGAATAGCGTTTTTTTCTCAGCCGTTAGATATCAACAACTCATCCTAAATTTACGGACAAAAAAAACTCTATTCTTAATAGTGTTTTCTTAGCGCTATTAAGAATGGTGTTTAACGCTATTCTTATTGGCGTTCAGATGGATTCCACGAAACGGTGGAACCTTGCTTGGATTTTCTGTGAAAAATCTCATCTTGAAAGCCATTAGACTTGACATTCCATGATTTTTCCACACTTAAAATAGGTTGGATTCCACAATAAGACTTGCTGTTAGGCTCACAATACACTTAATAGTGCCCAAAATTGAATTCAAGGACCCCCGGTCCCCAGTTAAGGAAATCGATGACCGGGAAAATGCTGATTCGAGTCGGATAACTCTTCAAAAAACCGAAACTGCCCTAAACATACTTACTAATTACATTTCTCCTTTATTAAAAAAAGACTTCAAAAACACAGACTTCTTCTGTCCTATTCAAACCCACAGCGTTGTTCTGTATTCATCCTCTTCCTCCTCTCGTGACCTCCCAGAGTCTTAACACCTAACACAGAGAAAGAGAGAGAGAGAGAGAGAATTTCAGAGATGAAGGGATTTAGGGCTAGAAAATTAGATCCAATCTACTTATTCCCAACTGAAGAACTGCCAGTTGCAGTTAATTACTTAAAGAATTTGCTTCCGTTTCTTACAGAAGGTTTATGTAATAAATGTAATAAACTTCTCTTAAATCGTGTAGATTTACTTGATCAAGGTAATTTCCTTCAATTTAAGTGTTTGTTGTTTGGATTTGGTTAGAGATTCTGATTTTACATCTATTTTGTGTTTTATTATTATCTGAGTATTTACTGTACATTTTTTGAGTTGAGTTAATTGGTATTAATTCACTGGGTTTTTATGATTTCTTAGTGAATTTTGGGGTTGCCCATGTTGGAATTATTAGTTAGAGATACAGTTATGTTTGATAAATGTGGATTTGGAATTATGAGAATAGGATTGGAAACAAAACCAGGAATATTGTTTGGTACACAGAAGGAAAGGGTTATATTCATACTGATTTTTTTTTTCGTGGTTGTTTCTTTTAATATTTTATTGCTTGGTATTGTAGAACTTTCCTACCAGGACCCCCAACCATTACAAGTACCAGATGTACATTGCTACGAATCGACATCATCTCCAGCAAATGAAGATATTGACAAATATGCCTATATTCCTGATGAGTGTTGCGGTAACAAGGATAATTCTGACACTCATTCTATTGGGAGTTGGAACAATGGAGAGAAGGGTGACTGTGGGTCTGACACTAATTCTATTGGGAGTTGGAAGAATGGAGAGAAGGGTGACTGTCATTCCAACACTCATTCTGCTGGGAACTGGAAAGACGGAGAGAAGGGTGAGTGTCATTCTGTTGGGAGTTGGAACAACGGAGAGAAGGGTGACTGTGATTCTGATACTCAGTCTATTGGGAGCTGGAAAGACGGAGAAAATGGTAGGTCGGAACCTTTCGTGTATAAAAGTGAATTGGAGGTGTCGACTACTAGTGAAGCTTCAAATGTACGTATGTCGTGGGCTGATATGGCACAAGAAAACACTAGGTTGGAACCTGTCGTGAATAAAAGTGAATTGGAGGTGTCGACTACTAGTGAAGCTCCAAATGTACGTAAGTCGTGGGCTGATATAGCACGAAAAAACGGTGGGTTGGAACCTGTCGTGTATAAAAGTGAATTGGAGGTGTCGACTACTAGTGAAGCTCCAAATGTACGTATGTCGTGGGCTGATATGGCACAAGAAGAAGAAGATGAGCTACAAGAATATGAAAACAGTCAGCAGCAAGAGTGTGATCCTGGAGGTGTAGGAAGTCAGGAGAAGAAGAAACCTGAGTTATCGAGGGAAACAAGGGAGTTTATTAGGTTCATGAATGTGCAGAGAAAGAAGGATTTCGTTTGCTTGGAGAGAATTAGGGGAAAGACCGTGAATGTACTCGAGGGGCTTGAACTGCACGCTGGTGTGTTCAGCGCTGCAGAGCAGAAGCGAATAGTTGATTTTGTGTTTGAACTTCAGGAAAAGGGAAGCAGAGGAGAGTTAAAAGGTGAGCTACATGTTATTTTTGTGTTCAAAATATCGAGTCTATTTTTCTGCAATTCTTCGCTTTAACTTTGAAATCAGTGCAAACTATTTCCTCATTTTTGTATTGTAGTCATATGGGTCTACCCTCCGGAACATTCAGGAACGATCTAATAGAAGCGTATGTATCTTTTTGCAGAGCGCACATATACTGCTCCCCAGAAGTGGATGCGTGGCAAGGGGCGGGTAACCATACAATTCGGTTGCTGTTATAACTATGCACCGGTAAACTTTATATCTCAAGGCTGAAATGTTCCTACTTGCTGTTTATTTTTATTTGGAATATTAATGGCCAATATCCATGCATATTAGGTACATAATATTTGATTGTGGTTATGGCATAATAATCGTAATTTATGCCTAGAAAGAAATCCATTTTGTCTTTCCCTTGATGTATTAGAACTAGCAACAGATAAAAACAACAGGCAACAGAAAGTATTTAAAGTATAATGAAAGTAAAGAATGACAAAGAAGGAAAGCTTACCTTTTATTTGCAATTCTATGACAGGATAGGAAAGGCAATCCCCCTGGAATACTTCGCAATGAACATGTCGATCCAATACCTAATCTTCTAAAGGTGATGATAAGGAGACTGGTGAAGTGGCATGTTCTTCCTGCATCTTGTGTACCTGATAGTTGTATAGTCAATATATATGATGAAGAGGACTGCATACCGCCGCATATCGATAACCACGATTTTGTCCGGCCATTTTGCACCGTTTCTTTTCTTAGCGAGTGTGATATAGTGTTTGGGTCAAACCTAAAGATCGTGGGACCTGGCGAGTTTAGTGGCTCAGCTGCAATTCCTCTTCCAGTGGGGTAAGTATGATCATCACATTAAATCTACAATTTTTTTTCTATTTATGTCATTCTTTGTCTCGCTCTAATTGTTTGGTGCATTTATATTTCTTTTGCACGTCCAAATATCGGTCAAAATTGTGATTAGAAGATTTTGTGAATTCAATTATTTCTAGCCACAGGATGTGTATGTGATGGGATCATACAGATCTCGTCCTTCAGATCCTTTCTGTGCTGATCTTAAAAGTGTCAGTGGAGAGAACCTTAGTTTGTTCCCCTCAGTTGAAGTACAGTGATGTTCATACATAAACATACTTATTAAGATCCCTTGATAGTGAAAGTTTCATTTTTTTTCTCTTTTCATATTAATCATTTTTAGCTCCTCTTTGGCTGATGTAAATGTTTATACTAATTATAGATCGTATATTTTCTGTTTAGCTCTGTGTTGGTCTTACAAGGAAATGGAGCCGATGTTGCTAAGCACTGTGTGCCAGCAGTTCCATGTAAAAGGTAATTGACAATCGATTGTCAAAAGTTATATGTTGATCCTAGTACTTGCCATGGCCCATGCCTTGTAATAACTTCATTATGTCCATATTCTGTTCCTTAGGATTTCTATCACCTTCCGTAAAATGGATGAAGGAAAATGTCCACTGGGTTTTGTTCCTGAGCCAGATCTACTGGGGATTCGACCACTGCCCTATGAATCTGATGAATCCAATGTGTTAAATATTCAAGTCAAATCACTTAGGGATGGGAGTAATAGTAATCTTTCTGAGAAGCGAGAGGGCATTCTTGGAAGAGTACCGTCAGATGATCTTGGCAGTCACTCGGAGCCACGTCAAACAACTCAAGGGACTCATTCAGATAATGGTGGTAGCCACGTAGAGCCTTGGCAAAGAGCTCGAGGGACCCTTTCAGATAATGGCAGCACTCACTCAGAGCCACGGCTAACAACTCGAGGGGCTCATTCAGAACCACGATTAGCAGCTCAAACAGCTCGGGGAACTTCTCAATCAGAGGCACAACAAACAACTGAAGGGGGTTCACATTCAGACCCCCAAGAACCATCTCAGAAGACTCATTCAGAGCCGCGACCGACATCCATAGGAACTCCTCAATCAGAACCTCGGCAAACACCTAGAAGGACTCCTTGGTCGCAGCAAACAAATGGGCCAAGGGCAGCCCACTCAGAACCACAAGTAACATCTCAGGAGACTCATTCAGAGCCACGACCGGCATCCTTAGGAACTCCTCAATCAGAACCTCGGCAAACACCTAGGAGGACTTCTTCGTCGCAGCAAACAAATAGGCCAAGGGAAGCCCATTCAGAACCGCAACAAACATCTCAGGAGACTCATTCAGAGCCACGACCAGCATCCATAGGAACTCCTACGCAAACACCTAGGAGGACTCCTTGGTCGCAGCAAACATATAATCCAAGGGAAGCCCATTCAAAACCTCAAGAAACATCTCAGGAGACTCATTCAGAGCCACGACCGGCATCCATAGGAACTCCTCAATCAGAGCCTCGGCAAACACCTAGGAGGACTCCTTGGTCGCAACAAACATATAGGCCAAGGGGAAGACGGAGTGTAGACAGGTGAATATGTGATAATGTTTTTGTGGGTTCCTTCCTTGGGTAGATAGAAATTCTATTCATATATATTCATCATTATGTTCCACATAAGAAAATGAAAGTAATGAATGTTTTAATACAAGGGACGGTTGTAACCTGTAATTCATTTGGCCCCTTCAGAAATATGCTTCCACTCTAAATTCTTTGTTCAATTTTGGTGTCGCGCTTTCTACTGGTGCTTTCTGTCTTTGGAAGGACAAGAGTCTACTAAATATTTATTTAAGAAGGTAAATGTTAGAACAAATCCGTTGTAGTCTAGGTGGTTAGGATACTCGTCTCTCACCCGAGATACCCGGGTTCAAGTCCCGGCAACGGAAATTTATTTTGTTGATTTTGTTTTTTAAAACTTCTAGTGAATCACATTTTTTTTTTTTTTTTTTTCTGTTGCGGGGGGCAAAATACCTGACCCCCAGATATAAACAAGAAAGTGAGAAAGCAAATAACATGTTCGATTCAAAATGAAAGCAACAAATAAAGCTTTCCAAGTTATCCAGCAAAAAAAAAAATGAGCATGCAGAGCTCGTCAAATGAAAATGTCTCATTTCTTCTTCTTACCACAAATGAGCTGATCAATGAACATGTCTAGAGCATCCCAAGAAGATCCACCTTCTTCCATGGCACTTCTAGCTTTTTCACCGAGCTTCTTCACATTCTCCCTAATTTCTTTGCCTTTCTGACCTTCTACATTCATCAACTCCTTCACTTTATTCGCAATACACTCGGAACTAAAAAACCCGCCAACGGAACCAGTATCTGTCACCACCTTAACACCAACACCATAATAGTCTTCAACCATTCTTGCATTCCAATACTGATCAGCTGTGATTGGAAATCCCAACAACGGTACGGACTCGCATATACTCTCCAACACAGAATTCCAACCACAATGACTCATAAACCCACTTACAGAATCATGTCTTAGTATTTCAACTTGATCAACCCATTGATTCTTCACCAACACTCCTCTTCCTTTGACTCTCTCTTCAAACTCGTTCATAAATTCATCTTCGAATGGATATCGCATAACCCACAAGAAATGTTCCCCGGAGTTCTCCAATCCGGTAGCTAATTCTCTGAACTGGTCGATTGTAATTTCTGCCAGAGACCCAAATGCGACATATAAAACAGATTTTTTCACATATAACATCTCATCAAGCCACTGAATCCAGGCAGGTTTTTCCTTGTTTTCAGAGTATGCATCTTTTGCTGCTGCAGCTAGGCAGAGTGGTCCAACTGACCAAACTTTTGGTGGTGAAGTTTCTCTGTTCAAGTAATCTTCGAATTGCGACTCGAGTGCATAGAAACTGTTGGCGATTATACCGTCACCGTTACTCGTTTCGCTGTAGATATCTGTAAATAAATCAGCCACTTCACCTGGTTGTGAATGAATTTCAGGTTCAAGATCATTCTTGGTGAGCCGGACGTTGGGAAAATTTGGAGCAAGACTAAAGAGCTCGTCGTCAGAATCGACTGGAAATTCTTGGATAGCAAGGATATCGTAAATTGCAACGGTGAAGTTACTGCATCCACTGAATTCATATCTGGGTATATTTAACTTGGAGGCGGATTCAAGACTCCATGGAAAGAATACATCGGAAATTATACAACCGACATCCGGTTGAAGGCTCTCAAGAATTTTATCAAATTCTGGTTGAAGGAGTTTGGTTAGGCTAGCAAAAGAGAAAAAGAGAGAAAATGATGGTAATTTATCTGCACTTTCGACTCCTTGAGGGATTTCAGGATGTGTGATTTCTGGGAATGTTAAGTCAACCACTGAAGCTTTTGTATCGGATAAAGATTGACGGATGAATGCTGAATTTGGCTTAGTTGTGAAGATGGTGACTGTGATGTTATTGTTGCGGTGAAGGCAAAGGGGACGAGCTAGATTTACAAGTGGAATTGTATGACCTTTTTGTTGGATTAACTTCAACATCAAGGCTAAGATAGCCTCTAACATGTTTGGTTAGAAAAAGGAAAGCCTAGCATGTATTCCTAAAGGGAATTAGGTTCCAACTAGTTCTAAGAATAGGAAATACATGTAGTAAAGGACAAGATTAGGAAATTGATATAATCCTAAGGGAATTAGAAGTCATCTAGTTTTAAGAAAAGGAAAGACATGTAATAAGATAATAGGATTAGGAAAAGGAATTCATAGTTCTATATATATATGATCACCAAAGTTGTGGTTGATCATAAGAGCAAGATTAGAGCTTGTGTTTAGTTTTGAGAGATTTTCTAAACATCAATAAAGAGAGTTGTCTTTATATAAGCTAAGTTTCATCTTGCAGTTGCCATTAATTGGTATCAGAGCTTGTTTCTGAGCCATGGAAAACGAAACCACCATTGTGGGTGCAAAGCAGTTCACGCCACCATCAATACAAGTCCCAATCCTCAACGCCACAAACTACACAGTATGGGCCATGAGAATGAAGGTACTGATGAAAATCTACAAGGTGTGGGATACAATTGAACCAGGAACAGATGATGCAGATAAGAACAACATCGCTATAGGATTACTCTTTCAAGCAATACCAGAATGTCTTGTTCTACAAGTTGGTGAACAGGAAACTTCAAAGAAAATTTGGGATGCAATAAAGGCACGTAATCTCGGAGCTGATCGAGTTAAAGAAGCCCGTCTGCAAACCTTAATGTCTGAATTTGAAAGAGTGAAGATGAAAGACACTGATACTATTGATAGCTTTGATGGAAAGCTATCAGAGATATCCTCAAAAGCTGCGTCACTTGGACAATCCATTGATGAAGATAAACTGGTAAACAAGTTTCTCAATAGTTTACCAAGATCCAAGTATATTCATATCATAGCTTCTCTCGAACAAGTCTTAGATTTAAAGAAGACTAGCTATGAAGATATAATTGGAAGATTGAAAGCATATGAAGAGAGAATCCTTGATGAAGAAAACAATGGAGAAACTCAAGGAAAAATCTTGTACACAAACTCTTACCAACAAAACTTTGCGACAAGAGGAAGAGGTCGTGGAAGAGGTGGTAGAGTAAACAGAGGCCGAGGAAGGGGAGGAAGGTTTAACTCACAAGATAGAACAACAAGTCAGAATGATCAAAACCAAGGGAAAGAAAAGAAGGATAGATCAAATATTATTTGTTCCAGATGTGATAAACCAGGACACTTCTCCTCTGTATATCCTGAAAGAATACAAAAGATGGAAGAAGCAAATAAGAATGAAACAAGGGAAGCAGATACAGCTCTTTTCATGCACAAAGTTGTATTCTTAAACGAAGGGAAACTAATACCAAAGAACTACGAATCAAAGGATGGAGAAGAAGGAATCTGGTATTTAGATAACGGAGCCAGCAACCACATGACTGGTAAGAAACATTATTTCTCTGAACTCAACGAGAAAATCAAAGGACAAGTGAAGTTTGGGGATGGATCTTCTGTAGAAATTGAAGGGAAAGGATCAATTTTATTTCAGAGCAAGACCGGAGAACAGAAGCTTGTCACAAACATCTACTTCATCCCAAACTTAGAAAGCAACATTCTAAGGTTAGGACAAGCTACAAAAGTTGGATGTGATGTTAGAATACGACAAGATTATCTAACAGTTCATGACCCAAGTGGAAGACTTTTAGTTAGAGTCTCACGCTCACAGAATAGACTCTACAAGATAAGTCTCATGATTGGAAGGCCATTGTGTCTGAATATGAGACTGGAAGATCAGACATGGAAATGGCATGCAAGATTAGGACACATAAACTTTAGAACTCTAAAGGCAATGTCTCAGAACAAGATGGTTCGAGGGCTACCACAGATAAACGATGAATCAAGGATCTGTGAATCATGTTTAGTTGGGAAACAAACGCGTCAAGGTTTTCCAAAAGCAACAACATTCAGAGCCTCAAATCCATTAGAGCTTCTTCATGCTGATTTATGTGGTCCTATTACACCACAAACCCTTGCAAATAACAAATACATATTTGTTATTATAGATGACTTCTCAAGATATATGTGGTCTATTCTTATGAAAGAAAAGAGTGAAGCATTTGACAGATTCAAAGCTTTCAGAAATCTGATAGAAAAAGAGTTAAAAGAGGAGGTCAAAATGCTTAGAACTGATAGAGGAGCAGAGTTCACTTCCTTAGAGTTCAACAAGTTCTGTGAGTCAAATGGAATCAAAAGGCAACTCACAACACCATATACACCACAACAAAACGGAGTGGTGGAGAGGAGAAACAGGACTCTAATGGAGATGACAAGAAGTTCTTTAAAGGCTATGCAGGTACCTAATTATCTATGGGGAGAAGCTGTACGACACTCCACATACATAATAAACAGGATACCTACGGAAGCTCTGAAAGACATGACTCCATATGAAAGTTTGCAAAAGAGAAAAACAAACATAGATCATTTAAGAGTGTTTGGTTGCAAAGCATACACAAAAGTTGATTCTGCAATTCTTAAGAAACTGGATGATCGATCTCAGACTCTTGTGCATCTAGGAATTGAGCCTGGATCCAAAGCTTACAGATTATTCAATCAAACAACGAAAAGAGTAATAGTGAGTCGAGATGTGGTATTCGATGAAATAACTCAACCCATTCCACTGCGAAAATCAACAAGACATATACAAAAGCCACAGTATCTGGAGGATTATGTTCTTCAAGCTGCAGAAGAATGTGAGATTATGCTACTTTCTGTTAATGATGAACCAAGGAATTTTCAGGAAGCAAAGGTCTCGAATAAATGGACACAAGCATGTAGAGAAGAAATTATTTCAATCAACAGAAACAAGACTTGGTTTCTAGTTGATAAGCCAGGTGGGGTAAAAGTGATTGGCCTCAAGTGGATCTTCAAGGTTAAAAGAAATGCTGATGGAACTATTAACAAATATAAGGCAAGACTTGTAGCTAAGAGATACGTTCAAGAATCAGGCATAGACTTTGATGAAGTTTTCGCACCAGTTGTTAGACTAGAGACAATTCGTCTCTTAATAACAGAAGCAGCCAAACAATCAATATGGCTTCAAGAACTGTTGGGTGAAATCAAAGGAAGAGAACCTGAAAAAGTTCTCATCAAGATTGATAATAAGTTTGCAATTGCACTCACCAAAAATCCAGTGTTTCATAGGAAGACGAAACACATTCACAAAAGGTATCATTTCATAAGAGAATGTATCGAGAAGGAGATCATCAACGTTGAACACATACCAGGAACTGAGCAGAAAGCAGATATACTGACAAAGGCACTAGCTCGGATCAAGTTTGAAGAAATGAGAAAACTGATTGGAGTACAAGACATGTCACAAGTGCAGTTGAAGCTTAAGGGGGAGAATGTTGGATTAACTTCAACATTGAGGCTAAGATAGTATCTAACATGTTTGGTTAGAATAAGGAAAGCCTAGCATGTATTCCTAAAGGGAATTAGGTTCCAACTAGTTCCAAGAATAGGAAATACATGTAGTAAAGGACAAGATTAGGAAATTGATGTAATCCTAAGGGAATTAGAAGTCATCTAGTTCTAAGAAAAGGAAAGACATGTAATAAGGTAATAGGACTAGGAAAAGGAATTCATAGTTCTATATATATGATCACCAAAGTTGTGGTTGATCATAAGAGCAAGATTAGAGCTTGTGTTTAGTTTTGAGAGATTTTCTAAACATCAATAAAGAGAGTTGTCTTTATATAAGCTAAGTTTCATCTTGTAGTTGCCATTACTTTTGCCATGAACGGGAATAGAACCACATGAAACGTTTCTGAAGAAGAAGAACTAGACATTTTTGTAAAATGTACGTCTGGCCTGTAACCTCTGTTTCTCTCATCCGTTTTTATATTTTGGCGTCAATGCATTAAGAGACAATCGCCGTGAACGACGTTGAATCCAGCCGGAATATTTAATTTGGATGTCTAAAGTCCAAACAGTATGAGCTCCCCACGTTGGATCCAGATGAGATTTCTAATTTTTAATGCATTATATGATGTTCCGCATGAAAATATAATAATAATGAAGTGATTCGTCTGGGTTTATCCTAAGGTCTGTGCATTAATTCTATTTCTAGTTGAAGACTTTAATGAGATAAGATTTAGCCATGAGTTATTTTGTGGTGGTGATACGGGTACATTCAACAAGTCATTGCCGACCATGAACTAACTGACAGATGGTGCCGCTTAAACTTGGAATGACCCATCAAATGCAAAGTACAAGTAAAATTGACAGATTTTTAAGTTTTGCTGATTGGGAGGCTCATTTTGCCGTCACTTAATTAGCTTTAGCAAGACCCTGTTATCTGTCCAATTGACTTGTTATGTGAAGGTGTTCCAGGAGGACCTAATGCTTTTCGATTTGGTGTATATTGGCTTACCCGTCATTTGTTCTTTTCACTTAACTTTTCTTTTCCGGGCAGGCTGGATTCATGTCTAGCAAGAAATTGCATAGTTTGAATTTGAAACCGAAAGCTTCGAGTAAGGATGACTTAGGTTAAGCGGATAGACAACTAGAGGATTTGTTGAAGAGGATTCAAACAATGGCCTCACTCCTTAGTATAACATAGTTTCAAGATTTTTTTTTTTTTTTTGAAAGATGGAATTTATTCATTAGAGCAAGGCCTATAAGATAGAGTGTTTTAGCACTCTATCCCTTTCAGAATGAATGAGAGTCTATGTGATAGACTGTTTTTTCTACCATGGGATAGAGAACATCACACACTATACGGCTCGTTAAGTGTCGTCTAAAAAAATTTGAATTTTTAATATATGAAAATCGGAAGTTTAAAATGAGCGGGAGTGTATTTGGAAGGTTTAATAACTGAAAGCTTTTTAAACGGCTGATATTAGCCGTTTATAATCCAGTTTCTTCTCAAACGGCATTTTTTCAGCCGTATATGTTTCATTTTCCTTTAAAAACGGGATACCAAGAGCCGTATGTGTTCCTTTGTATCAAACGACAAATGATTAGCCGTGTAGGGAATACTTTCATGCACTCGTCCGATTGAAAGAGTGTGATAGGGAACATTTCCCTCTATCCAGTATGACCTAATTTGATCAACTCTTCCATTTTTAAAGAGACTCTCACCCCCCATAGCCTTGCTCTTAAGAAATAGAACTTACATATTTGGAATATCATAAAGGGTCTTATCTTCTAAGAGCCTAAGAGGTAAAGACTGTAGTCGGGTGATATATGCTTTCTGGTTAAAGGCTTTTATCCATTTTTCCACGCTCAATTTACATAACTTATGTAGAAAGATGTTGGACAACGTGATTAGGAGCTTCTCAAGATTTTTGGTGATATGAGACTGTCTGGTTGTATGACACACCCGGCTTGTTCTTGATTCAGATCTCAGCTACTTATTGGAGATGCAGTAATACAATCTACATTTAGAATGGTAGAAGGCGAAGGATAATGCTATTAGCGCTTCTTGAAAGACTACCCACAAGAGCATCCCGGAGCGCAACAGTTCCAAGACTTTGTCATCCTTAGTTGGTAATCGAAGTACCCGCCGGAGATAACCAACCCCAATTTCCTCGCAGTCCTAGTTGATAAACTAAGTACCCTTCGGAGGAAGTCTTCGTGAAGAGAGGGTTCACTTGGTACTGAAGCTGAGGATGGTATATGTACAAGTTGTTGTGGAAGCAAGCTGATGCAGAATCGTTTCCGGAGTCGAAAGGATCTCAAACCTACAGAGTGACTCTCTATCTGACCAATTTTAATATCATCACCTAAAACTAGATTTTCATAGTAATTGGTACACATAATCGCAGACATGTTTACAGACATAGTAACTAAGACAAACACACACACGACACAACTAAACGAGTTAAAGCTCTCCCATTTCATGACAAACTTTGGGAAGAATATTGTCAGATCTCTTTTCCGCCTTATCCAACTGACAGTAGACAACTTTTGTCCCTTCTATTATTACACCACTTGTTTTTACCTTTGTGCGGACTTTTCCGACTTATTTTCTATTATATCCCCGATTCCTCTCAGCATTGAACCATGGCTTGAATCAGTATCGGATCGAGTTGATGCAAAGTTGATAAAGCGACATATTCTGATAATGTTTTCGTTAATAATTTTTCAATAAGAATCACGGACGCAAGTATGCATTGGTGATGTTGCTGTCTAGTCGTTGAGGATTATTGCGGTTAAACAAAATCGAAGCGGAATCATTAAACTCACTGAGTTGTCGATTGTAGTTTCATCAGGATATTGTCTTATGCATTTTCCTATGGATAAGTTAATTTGGAGTGAACTGATGAGTTTTTCCTTTGATTAGGGGGGGGGGGGGGGGGGGGGGGGGGGGGGGGGGGGGGGGGGGGGGGGGCGTTTATTTTTCTGTCGCAGTTGAAGATAGCTGAAAAGACGAGGGTACCCAAATACACCACAATCTTTTATTTTGATCACAACCTATACAAACCCCACTGTGTATAAACCTCTTGGAGATACAATCACTCAAGGAATATTTCAACACAGTGTCCACTTGAAATAGGGTTAGTCCGGACTGGCCTAACAATGTGAGAATGTCAAAGTCAAGTGGAGAAATCCAATACACTTTGTGTGATAGTACATGGATATGAAATCGAGACAATACAACAAAAAAGTGTTCACTTGATAATAGTAAAACCTTATAAGATAAATATTAAGTGCCTAGTTAACGTACAAGTGTATTTACTTTAATTATAATATAAAAACAATTATAATGCGGAAATAAAGTAAAGCACACACAGCAGAATTTTGTTAACGAGGAAACCACAAATGCAGAAAAACCCCGGGACCTAGTCCAGTTTTGAATACTCAATGAATTAAGACGCTACAAAAACTAAACCTGCAACTTCATGTAGACACTACTAAGTAAACTTAAATCCTAGTTACTCAGCTTCAGCAATATTCTTGATTTGATAATATCTAGCAGAACCGAAGTTCTCTATAGATATTTGTTTTGACAATATCTAGCAGAACCGAAGTTCTCAATAGATATTTGATATTAGATATCGTAGCAGAACATGCGTTCTCTTTAGGACTTAAATCTAATCTATCTTCTTAATGGTTCAATCTTTCAAGACAAGATTCCTTTGGATCGTATTCCAAACAGTAAAGGATAAACTGTTTGGTAACAAAACTCACTGTTTAATCACAATACCGAAATATATAAGCGTATTTAAGGATCTTCAATTTTAAAACCTGTTACCAGATCCGAAGTTCCTCTATTACAAGATCAAACAAGACAATGATTACCGAAATAATCAGTCTTGATTACAAGGTTTATGATAGAATCACAAACTGCTTGTTGATCTTAAAAAGGGTTATGTTTATTAAAAATAAACAACCTCTTTGATCCCCGAAAATCAAGTCACAGAAAGTTACACCAAAAAATCAAAACACAAGAATAAAAGTTTTCAAATCTTCAAAGTCTTCAATCTTCGATTTAATCTTCAAAGTAACAACCTGCAAAAACAAACTTGATTCCTTATTGATTTGTCGCACAGAATGGAGTCTGTTAACAATGGAAAATCAATGAATCTATCTTACGGATCTAGAAAGACTTAGATCCGTAGAAACGTTGATCCTTGATCTAGTTTGAGTGAGCCTTATATCAGAAGAGAAGGTTCTCAAGAATAAACAAACTAGGTTCAATCAAAGATTCAACAACCGTTAGTCAAACAAGTCAATAATCGAAAACTGAAATAACAATGCAATCTTCTAGTTTCCCATCAACGGTACACGCTAGAGCTTCTCAATCCCAAAGAAGACTTTAAACTGAGCGACCGTAAGAGATTTCGCCTAATTAGGTTACTCTCCTCTCCGAATAGGCGGCTACACTTATAAACTTATAATTTCCGATGATCCATTCGATAATCAAGAGACTATCGACAGGAGAATAATTTTAAGATGAAACAACAAATAAATATACCTGCTACAATCCTAATCGGGCCTGCCATGTCAGAATGACTTCCCTTGGTATAGAAATCCACCAGACACTTTATTAAGAGAGTTTTACCGACCTAAGACAGAAATACAACAGAAATTTGTATTCAATAATCGGAAATCGGAAATATATGTATAAATAAGCCTATACATATACATCTATAAATCAACAGTCATATGTGCATAGATAAGCCTATTACATTGATAAATTCAACAAAAATAGGAAGGAAACAGAAGTTATAAATAAACCCTAATTAAAGTACAACTAATCACCTTGGGAGGGCCGTGAACAACTATAACATATGGGGGTCGTTCTTCTTCAGTGGTATGATCAATATCCATAAAATCTGGATGTGGATCGCTCTGGTGATGATCAGCACAACACAACTGAGAAAGTTTGCTGTCACGAAGGATTAGTTTGCTAGAGATGCAAACTTAGGTACTTATAGATCAAGGAAGTTTGGCCACCAAGGAATTTCCAAAACCGAAAATATTCTCAAGATATGCAATAAATAGCAAAATTCGGTTTTCATAAGATGCTCAAATCTTAATGTTGACATTATTCACATATCCATATTAACCAAATATATTTTCGGTATCTCTAATATTTCTAGAATAATAGAAAATTCTAAAATCTATTTTTGGATAAATTTTTGTGTTAAAAACACAAAACCTGCTCAGATTGGGTTGAGATTTCTTGAGGCCGATTTCACATGTTCATAGGAGCGGTTCCCACTTGTTTCACATGTGCATAGGATCGGTTCCCCCTTATTTATGGTATAAACTTGTATTCGGTTGCACATGTCCATAGGATCGGTTCCCCTTTGCCTAAAAACGTGTTGCACATGTTCATACCATCTCAGGTGATTACTTAAGATCGGTTTCACTAATAAAAGTCATACCAATACATAAGTCAGGTCTTTGTGAATAGTTTTACCAAGAACACAACCAAGTCATTAATGGTTATACTAATCAGACATATTGGTTGTTCACAAGATATGCAATAAATAACAATACCAATAACGCCTGACGATTTTCTTTTCGATTCACAAACCAAGTTCATGAATTTACTTCCTTAGAACACATGTAAAATATTGTTCCCTAGGATGAAATCCTCACTTTTAACCATATACATAGTCATAATAGCATCCAAAAGATTACGTCGATGTCATATGTACGAAGTTCTAAAGATAAACATTATACTTCGTGATTCAATAAATTCCTTAGCACTTTGATCATAATAGTATAACTTTGCATGTTATGTTTTCAATCTAAAATAATTTAAAGACACAAGATAGATATGGAACAAGTCAAGTCATAGTTACTAACCTCAAGCTGAAGGATGATGTCTTTGTTGTCTTCAATCCATCTTCAGATCTTTGTGACTAACTGGAGCATAGAACTTCTATCATTTCTAGTCTAACCTATCAAAGTTGATTGTAGTTTACATAGTAGCGACTCGAGTTTTGGAACTAAATATGACAACCAATCTTGACATACCAACGCTTGGTGGGTTCAACCGAGCAGTGCTCTAACCCTCCCCCTTTGTCAATTTAGTGACAAAACTCTATTACATATGGAGATAAACGAATTACAAAAAATAACTCATACTAATCTTCATACGCTAAATTCACATTTCAACAACACAAAAACCTAGAGATATTCAAACGATAAATGTCGTTGTTGACATTATAATAACAATGCTATACTACTCCCCCTAAAGGTAAGATATGTAGATTTTTAATCCACACGTCTTTGTTATACCACGTAATATGATATGTTACTCCCCCTTAGTCTGTGCTTTCACTCTTTCGTTTAGATAAACGTTCACGCACCAATGTTCTTTTCCTTAGCGATTCCAATTAATATAAAATCAATGCCAGTATCACTTGTTTACTCCATATATTTCTCCCACTTTTTGTCACAAAATGACAAAGAAACGAAAAAATAAAAGACAACACGAAAAGAATCTTACAAATCTCAAAATAGACTTGCAACCTGTAGAGTTAGGCACGAGGGTTCCACACATCATGTTCTGATAACCAATATCAAAACCGAAACTACAACTGGTTTTATTTTGATATGTTACCAAGGAAACAATTGTCCGAAACAATTTTTCCAATTTAGTTTAGTAAAACAAAAATCAACTAAGCACCTTAGTCTCTTTGCTAAACCGATTGTTCAAAAACAACCTCTTAATTCGACAAGATCAAAATAAAGATAACTCTATTTTTTTCATCAGGTTCTAATTATCCATAAACTTAGACCTTTCGGTTTTAAACAAGACAAGTACTAGGTTAGTTAACTAGCATTTCTTGTTAAGGCATTCGATTAGATTTGAATAACCAAAACCTCAATTCGATAAGTCAAACTAAGATCAAAATTAACTTAGTTTTTCTTATCCAGAATTGAATTGGACTAAACAACTCATCCCATAATCCTTTTATTTTGTTAAGCCATATATAATTCATACAAACCAAATAAATCAACTTGCATAATCATTCACTTCAACCGGAAGAAATTGAAACAACATAGACATTAAAAGCACCGCAATTGCACCGAAATTTTGTAAGCCTAAAGAAGTGATACCACACAATAAAGCAAGATAACAACAGTTTTTCTTAACCGGAACCAATTCAATCACACATAAATATCCATTCACAAAAATGGGATAAACATCAATTGAACTGAAAATTTGTTAAGAAAAAGCAAAATATATGCAATAAAATCATGTTTTTCTTAAACAAGAAAATGATTAACTAACAAATTTGTTACCTCAAATTTCGCATCCTCTTTTCCTCATTGTTTTTCTCATCCTTTAGCAAAGATATAAGAACAGCAAAAGCAACCTTTACCAGAGACAGTTTGAAATGGTTTTAACTATTACGTGCCAATAGTAATAAGCTAACACCAAAGACTCATATGTATACTATATACACAACTTATGAGAAATAAATTGATAATAGTATAATCGTGATTCACATATGGGATTAATTGTCATCATCCTTTTATGATTATTTGATTCAGCAACCCAAAAAGTTAGATTCGCTAAATCAAAAGTCACAAAATCATAAAAAGGTAACCGATTATGAGACCTATCTCATATAACGATGACAACACGGAGATATATTCATTTGATCAAGAACGTTTAACACAATATTCTGAATGTCATGAGTATTGAAACTTATCATTCGAGTATCATTATTGTGACTATCTTTTGATACCTTCCTGGTTGTCTTTAGAGAAGACTTTGGACTCCATTTAGAAATGGGTTTTACAGGAGCAGCTTTGTTCTTCCGATTATTCTTTCTGAAATCCAGGATGAATCTCTTGAGGAAACATTAGGGTAACTAAAATGTTGAAAACTCTGAGAGTTAGCCTTTCTCCAATTTGGAACATCTGATCTGGTTTTTACAAAATTATCTCTCCTTTTATTGTTTCAGCGATTCTGAGAAAACTTTGTAGAACCCTTATAAGCAAACTTAACCAAAACCCTAATTTTCGCAACACAAATTATGCCACTTCGGCCCCACAATATGCCACGAGCCGTGTGGGGCCCAGGAAGCCCTAGAAATGGCGCCATATCAAAGCCACCCACGGCAATCCTTACTCCTGTGGTCGTTTCCATACTACGACCTTGCCATAGTTCCTCCGGCATAGCTATGGCACCGTTTCAACAGAAAAGTGTCTCCATGTCGCGCCTGCATGCCACACACACCAATTAGGGTTTAGACATGCCAAACCCTAATTTAGGCAAAGTTGCTACGCCAACCAAGCCAAGTAACGTTTACCAGAGCATTGGGATTGATGTGGAAACATGGCCAATGTTACCACGCCACATTTGGGTCTAACACCGATGTTCCAAAGTCTAGCATCCATGGTTACACCAGGCGCTACTTCGTGCCACTGGCATATGCTAACTATGCCAGCCACGCCACCATGCCACAGTCATGTCGCACGTGCTAAATAGAGTTGTGATACGCCAAACCCTAATTTAGCTAAAAGTTGCCATGCCAACTGAGTCCAGTGACTCTCCTAAGGCCTCAATATTAACTTATCAACATGGCCAATGTTGCCAGAAGCCATATTTGGATCTAACACCAATATGCCAAAATAGCTGCCACGGCTACGCCACTGGCATGCCGCTATGCCATGGCTCCGCCAGGCGCCACTATGCCAACGGTGCCACTTCACTATACAACAAGATGCGGCCATAATCAATGACCATCCTTCTTCATGAAATGCAATCTCATCCATCCAAGTTCGCCACCGAACTGACAGACTTGTGGCAAGTTTCAGGCGACCATCTTCCTAAATCTAGTGGCCATGGCTACGCCAGGCGCCACTTACATCACTGTGCCACTGGTATGCACGAGCCATGCCACATTGCCACTGGCGTACACCAAAACACCACCGCGCCATTATTAGGCGCCAACACAAGGTAGCCATAATCAACGGCTACCCTCCTTCATGAGATGTGATCTCAGCCATCGAAGTTCACCACTGAAATGACAAACCTGTGGCAAGTTTTAGGCGACTAGCCAAAACGAGCCTAATAGCATTGCATGCTATTTTCCTGCGGTGAGTCCCTTGACTTTAACTTGCCACACGTAGAAAAGTGCTACATGTTTTCCACGAAAACACTCGAGACATCAAACATGTCACAAACTTGGGGATGCTCATCAGGGTATTGGTCTGGCGGTTTACAGCGTGCGGCGTGCAATGCGCCCATTACAAGAAAGTGTCATGAAGCAGGACAATTAGTGGTGGTAAAAAGTAACGGTGTAAACGAATTCACCTCCTTCATCATGGAAGCATAATGACTGACGGTTACACGTTACTCTATTCTTTCCACCACTCAATCGTTTCCACTTCCTACGAGACTAGGGTACGTTTAAATATGAATTGTATAAATAGGCTTCACCTATTTTCACCAAACAACAAAGTTTTGGTCGACAACGATACAGTATCTATAAATTACCTACTAGCTTTCCATTATGCTAGCCAATTCTACTTTCAGATACAAGTCATAAACAACCACACCTTCAGAATTAACGATTCTGGTCTCAACACTCTTCTCGGTTCCCTCCCTAAGACCAACCTTTCTCCTTCACTTTGTGACCGAAGCAATCCTGGAACGACCATTTCTTGGTTTAGGCCAGGATTATACAGATTGATCTCTCGAATCAAAAGTACTCCCGTGCAGTGCATTGTTTAAGGTTTAGATTCGTTTCTCATCCACACACCCAAATTTACCAAAATCAGCAGAAACAATTTTCACCCACAAACACCCATATACATAGTCATAATAGCATACAAAAAATTATGTCGATGTCATATCTACGGAGTTCTAGATATAAACATTATACTTCGTGATTCAATAAATTCCTTAACACTTTGATCATAATAGTATAACTTTGCATGTTATGTTTTCAATCTAAAAGATTTGAAATACACAAGATAGATATGGAACAAGTCAAGTCATAGTTACTAACCTCAAGCTAAAGGATGATGTCTTTGTTGTCTTCAATCCATCTTCAGATCTTTGTGAGTAACTGGAGCACAAAACTTCTATCATTGCTAGGCTAACCTATCGAAGTTGACTGTAGTTTACATAGTAGCGACTCGAGTTTTGGAAATAAATATGACAACCAATCTTGACATACCAACGCTTGGTGGGTTCAACCGAGCAGTGCTCTAACAATAGCCATTTTTGAGTTGTAAATAGGTTATCCAATTTTGAAACACCTAGGATGATATTGATGTTGTTGTGTACTTTATGGTTGTTTCTCTTGTTTTTTGCAACTCATGATTTAACTTTCCGGAAGTTTTGATTGAATTGAATGACATAAACACCCGTGGAGGTGTATCAGATGGTGGATGGGAACATACCAAAGGTGGAATTCCCATGAGACAAACGATTTTGATTGAAACCTGAGATAAGATTTGTTCCGTAGTTTTCACCATTAATTCGGCTTGTCGAGAGAAGCTTTACCAGGAATTGCTGCCGACAATGAAAACAAACCGCGTTAGCATAACCCTGCAACAAAGTTTCAATTGGAGAAGCAAAATCCATGATGATTCTAGACCGGAAATCTTTCTCTATTAGATTTTCTAAACCAAATACACATACATCTTTTCTTCCTAATCAAACTTTAAAAACCAGATCTGAATCAAGTTGATTTTTTCGTTAAAATTAAAACCCCAGATTAAAATAGGTTATTGATAGAGTATGAAAACCGATTTTGTCTTTATTGCATATCTTTGAGAATATTCAGTTTTGGAAATTCCTTGGTGTCCAAACTTCCTTGGTCTATAAATATCGAAGTTTGCATTTTGATCAAACTAATCCTCAGAGCCAGCAAAACTACCTAGTTGTGTTTTTACTGGTGGAGCCGTCTTTTCGGAGAGGAAAGTACTCTAATTAGGGGGAATCTCTTACGATCACTCGTTTTAAAGACTTCTTTGGGATTGAGAAGCTCTACGAGTACCGTTGGTGGGAAACTAGATAATTGTAGTTTATTATTAGTTTTCGTTTGATTTAATTGACTAACGGTTGTTGAACTTTGATTGCACCTAGTTAGTTTATGCTTGAGATTCTTCTCTTCTGATATAAGATTCACTCAAACTAGATCAAAGTTTCAACGGGGATCTTTATACTGTTTGTATATCTAAAGACATCTTGTGATAATCCATCGTTAACAGACTCCATTCTGTGTGTGATTGATCACAAGAGATTCAAGTTGTTTGTATGTAGGTGTTTATTGAAGATCTAAGAAGATTTGAAGACAAACAAGATTTCTTATCCGAGTTCATAATCTTTGGTGTGCACAAAACTTGATCGGCTGGGGATCCAACTATAATCGTTTTATCTTTTGATATATTGGATTGATTAGTTGCATAAATCGGCATCAATACATTTCTTTGTGATTCATATTATTGATTGCATAGTCTAAATAATTACTTTGGTAGTTGTTGAATAGATTGATCTAAGAACCCGACAAAGGTGTTTATTGGTTAAATGGAAGATCCTTTTGTCAAACTCATATCACGTTGTTTGAAAAGAGTTGTTACCGAACGGATTTATTTTTCATTTACTGTTTGGAATACGAACCAAAGGAATTGTTCCAAGTGCGTGACTTATTGCAAGTTGGAGGCGCAGGGATACTGAGGGAACTAGGTGAACTATAAATTTAGTTGCTTGGTCTCAACTATACGAAGTTGGTTTAGGTTTTGTATAGCGGCTTAATTCTGAGAGTATTCAATTCTGGACAAGGTCCCAGGGTTTTTCTGCATTTGCGGTTTCCTCGTTAATAAAATCTTTTTGTGCCTTTTACTTTTCTATTTCCGCAATTATAATTGATTTATGATAATTAGAAGTAAAATACACAAACGCTAATTCCTAATTACTTGATAGCAATCCTATAGTGTTTGGTTAAGTCCGAACCTATTATCAAGTAATCATACTTCGTAGTATTGTCTCAATCTTGTATCCATATCTTGTTTTCGTATTGTCTCTATCTCGTATCCATAGACGATCACACGAAATGTGAACCGATTTGTTGTATTGTCTCGACTCAGTCCATAGACAATCACTTTCGGAGAAAGGACTTATAGGTGAAAAAGTTTTAGATTGAGGTATATTTGGGTACCCTCGTCTTTTCACACTCTCTCGTTGATGGAATGGGGACGAAATGACGCGGTGATGTGTAAGTATTTTCCAGCGAGTTTGACAGGAGAGGTATTGGCATGGTTTGATGGACTGCCATAAAGATCAATTTCCTCATTTAGAGACTTGCAGAGGATATTCCTAACAACTTATATAAGTAATAACATGCTGAGGCCAGGAATTGAAACCTTGTTCAACCTGAGACGAAGACCTGGAGAGAGCCTGCGAATTCTTGTGACAAGATGGAGGACTGTATATAATGAACTCGCTGGGAGAGTTGACGAGAAGAATTTTATTCTGCCTTTCGTGAATGCCCTAATCCCAACTGATCTCCTGTACACCCAAATATTCATAATTCGAAATTCATTAACAATGAATGAATTGAGGGAGTACCAGGATGAATACATAGCCCTGTAGGAGAAGCAGAGAGATGTTAATGAAGTCCCGCCAATTCCATAGAAAGAATGAGCTTCTCGTCTTTTACCATGAATGACACACTCAGTAGAAAGCGATTCAAAGTATGAGAAATGGGAACCTTCAAATGTAGTTCCTGCGAAGCTAGTGGTTGTATCAAGTGGAGATAAAGAATGGATCGATCAAAATCCCAGAGGATACGAAGAACCAAGGCGAATAAATTATGAACCACAAGGTAATAATTCAGGAGATCGGCGAAGAAACAACCAAGGTCAAAGATTCGGAGAACGAAGGCCAAATGCACCAACATTCGAAGATGTGAAATTCCCCAGGCTCAATACAACCGCAGAAAAGATATGAGACACGATTGTGTTAACTGAAGAAATCCCCATTCCACCAAATTTAGGGATGGAACCACCTCCGGGAAGCATGATTCACGAGTTTTGCAGATATCATCGTTTCCATGGGCACCATATGAACAATTGCAGAAACATCCGAAGAATAATACTTCGTTTAATAGACCAGGGAAAGCTAACCCATTTTTTAGACAATCAGGCATTACCACCCCCACCACTAAATCGTGAAAATAATAAAAATGAACGGGTGGCACCAGTATATTGCATCGAAATAGAAAGGGGAACACAAAGGTTGAACTGCAATTCCATAATCCATTCTGCGAAAAACATCGATAATTTTCATGATAACGTACTAAGAAGGGTACACAAGAGAGATTTCGAGGGGAACAAAATCTTTAGTGTTGTGAAGAAAGGACCATTGGAGGAATGACAAAAGAGGGCAATCTCCTTTTCAGCTCTAGATGCACCCGAAGGAGGAACTTCACATACGGATCCGTTGGTTATAACCCTGAATTTTGGCAAACATTCACGATGGGAAGATGATCTTACTAAAGATAGGAAGACATGGGCGATGGATAGGATCTTGGTATATACTGGGAGTTCGATAGATATTCTTTTTTATCATGCATTCAAGACCATGGGGTACAAAGATTCTGACCTCGTGCCATCCACTTACAATATATATGAATTCAATGGAGTTGCATCGAGACCAAAAGGCGAATTGGTTGTAAAGATCTTCGCGTGAGAGTTGGAGTCGGAAGTTACTGTTTGCTTGGTAAATGTAGATTCACCTTACAATTCCTTAATAGGTATACCCTGTGTGCATGGACTAAAAGGAGTAGCGTCAAATTTTCATCAGGCAATCCGATTCCTAATGCCAAGTGGAATAGGCGAAATCAAAGGAGATTTAAAGGATGTGAGAGAATGCAGCAAGAAGGATGTTCATAATTACAAAGAAAGGCTAAAACGGAAGAAGGAACAAAAGAAGAGAGTATTGGAGGCAAAGAAAGAAGAAGAGCTGATGGTATACATGACCAAAGCAAAAGAAGGATGGACCATACCAAGTGAGATTCCTGAATAAGAAGGAGATCCTTTATAGCAATTAAAGGAACCATTTCCACTTGGTGAACCAATCATGAACTTCGTAGCTGTGGAACCTACGAAAATTGTGAAGATTGGAACGAAGATGGAGGTGGACGAAGAAGAGAAGTTGATAAGGTTATTACGAGAATATCATGATGTATTTGCATGGAGTATGAATGAAATGCCAGGGATTGATCCATTGGTTGCTTGCCACAAATTAGACTTGAATCCAGCGGTAAAGCCAATACGGCAAAGGATAAGAAAAATAACGACTGCATACCAAGAGCAAATAAAAGCAGAACTTCAAAAAATGATGAACTCAAGAATCATAAGACCGGCGAAGTATCCATATTGGATTGAAAATATGGTGATAGTGCTGAAGAAGAATAACAGGAATATGCATTGACTTCAGTGATTTGAACACTGCTTGTCCGAAGGACAGTTTCCCTTTACCCAACATACCACAGATGGTGGATTCAGCATCAGGATATCATTGGCTTTCATTGATGGATGGATACTCGGGTTATAATCAGATACCACTCGCAGAAGAAGATCAAGAACATACGTCTTTCTTCGCTCCAAGAGGATTATATTGCTATACGAGAATGCCATTCGGATTGAAGAATCCAGTGGCTTTGTACCAACGAATGGTAGAGAAGATTTTTGCCAGATGGGTGCATACGAAGTTGGAGGTCTATGTTGATGATATGCTTGTAAATACCAAGGAATCTGGAGACCATGCATGTAAAAGATCTGAAAGAGATTTTTGAACAAATGAGGGCGTATAAGATGAAGATAAATCCAGCGAAGTGTATCTTTGGAGTTGAGTCAGCGAAGTTCTTGGGCCATATAGTTTCGAAGAAAGGAATTGAGGTGGATCCAACTAAGGTCCAAGCCATACTAGATATGCCATCCCCAGCCACCATAAAAGATGTGCAAAAATTGAATGGACAATTAGCAGCTTTGGGAAGATTCATTTCAAGATCCTCGGATAAATGTAAACACTTATTTGATATCTTAAATAAAGGAACGAAGTTACATGGACATAGGAGTGCGAACAGGCATTGCAAAATATAAAAGAATATCTCATCAAGTTCTCCATCCTGCAGAAACCAGAACCCGGAGAAAAAATTACTAATTTGTCTCGCAGCTACATCAAATGCTCCTAGTGCATTTTTACTTCGCTCGGATGAAGGAGTAGAAAATCCAATCTTCTATATCAGTAAAACTTTTAATTCTGCTGAAAGAAATTATCCGAAGATCGAAAAGTTGATACTAGCCTTGGTATATGCGGCACATAAGCTGAGAACTTATTTTCAAACCCAAAAAATTAAGATGCTGGCTAGAGTTCCAATAGAATCTGTTTTGAAGAACACGACAAGGGTAGGAAGAATTGAAAGGTGGAACACTCAAATTGACCAATTCGGGCTGAAATACGAAGTCCAAAATTCAACAAAGTCATATATAGTTGTGGAGTTTTTAGCTGAATTTCCATCGGAGGAAGATGAAGGAGTGGAGGAACTGATGGATATGGATGAGGATCTCCTAGACCCAGAGGACTTACTCAAAGAGAATCATCCACGAAAATGGGAAATATTTTTTGATGGATCTTCCAACAGTTCAAGTGGAGGCATGGGAATACTATTCACTTCGCCGAGAGGAGCGAGAATAGTTTACTGCTTTCGATTAGAATATAAGGGAACCAATAACGAGACAGAATATGAGGAATTGGTACATGCTTTAAGGTTAGCTAATGAAATGAAGTTAGAAGAAATAAGAATAACCAGTGATTCGCAATTGGTGGTTCGGCAGATTCAAGGAAGATACAATGCAAGTGACTCCATGATGTATAAGTACTTGCAACTCATGAAAGAATATTCTTCCCGAATACCAAGTGTGATCTGGAGGCACGTACGTAGAGGAAATAAAATACATGATGATGCTTTGGCTTTCTTAGATTCAATGATTATCGACTCCCCAATTAAACATATTCGAATCGAGGGACTAATGCAACCATCAGTGAGCAAAGAAGATGAGGATACAAAGATCATGCTCGTGGAAAATGAAGAAGCAGAAACAGAACTAGATGAAGAATATTGGCGAGCTCCTATTTACAGGTATCTGGTTAAGGGAGATTTACCTCGTGACAAATTTGAGGAAAATAAGATTAAAAGCAAAGCCACGAATTACGAATTGCGAGAAGGAATCCTGTACCAAAGGTCATTCTTGGGGCCATTGCTGAGATGTTTTCGCAAAAATATGGTATTGAAATAATAAAGGCAATACACTATGGTGATGCTGGCAATCACAGTGGTACCAAATCTTTGGCTTATAAGGCTAAGACACAAGGGTATTTTTGGCCACACATGCGTAACGATGCAAAGAATATTTCCACGAGATGCGGAGCATGTCAAATATTTGGGAAACAGATACACACCATCTACGAACTTAAACTCCATACCGAGTGTTTGGCCATTCTCTATGTGGGGCATAAATATTGTAGGAACATTCATGATTGGGACTAAGAAACTAAGATATTTAATAGTAGCAACGGACTATTTCACCAAGTGGGTCGAAGCTAAGCCATCACAACATACACGAGATGGCGATGTATACGAATTTATTCTCGAAAACATCATATGCAGATTCATAATTCCAGTGCAAATCGTCTCTGATAATGGGAAGCAGTTTGAGGGAGAAAACGTGAAGATGATATTCAACGCATTCAAGATATAATCAGGAAAGTCAACTCCGCTATACCCACAAAGTAATGGGAAAGCAGAGGCGACGAACAAGACAATAGAAACCACGTTGATGAAGAAGTTAGAAGGCTACCATAAAGGATGGTGCGAGCAGGTTCCAAACGTGTTATGGTCATATAGAACGACAAGGCGATATGCGACAGGAATGTCCCCTTTCTGCTTGACATACGGAGTAGAGGCAGTGTTTCCCACCGAGATACTTATTCCCACAACTAAGAAAGAGGCATGGAAGAAGGGTGTTAATTCAGATCTGATTCTTACGAAGCTTCGAAATACGAAAAACTATCACCAAAGATTATCTCGGGAGTATAATAATAAAGTCAAAGGGTGAAGATTCGTGCTAGGAGAATTAGTACTAAGAGAAATCCCACCATATCAGAAAGGACCAGGAGGAAAGTTGGAACCCACATGGGAAGGTCCATATATTGTGAAGAGAGTTGTGGGTAATGGGGCTTATGAACTCGCAGACTATCAAGGGAAAAACATAGATGACGAGGGAAATCTGATATATGGCGAAGTAGAAAGGCAAGACCGGAGACTGGATCATCCATGGAATCCAGTTTATATTAAAACATATTTCCATAGCTATGCATTGTACTAGCAAATAAATAAAGAAAAAAAGATATGTACTCAACAACAAATCAAATATATAATGAAATATCTTTTCATATATTTACGAAGAAAATACAATAGGGAAAAATACGACCTCGTCAACAGGAAAGTAAGACCTCACTAGGAGGATGATAAGACCCACGAAATAAAACAGTTTCTATGGAAACTTAAACCCTTCGCCTAAGAAGGCTGGGAACTCATGGCGTGCACTTTAGTTCGCATGAAAATGCAAGAGGAAATGATAAGACCTAACGCACGTCATGAATAACTCTCATAGATATAAAGTAGGGGCAATGATAATACCTATCCGCTGAGGTCTCTTTGATGATGGCCTTCGGTAAGGAGTGCAGAAATATGACCAGGGCTCCGACGTATTCGGTTGAGCTGCGGGTGCCTGGGACGTCTGGAGCGTTACCGTCCATGACTGTATGGCAAGTCCTGGCTACGATGCAATCGGTCCCATGGAAACCCCACCTAGGGTGTGACTTAGTAACCATGAACCATATCGGCGAATGGAAAAGAAGTCACGAAAGCAACTGATTGTTGTAAAAACCGCAGGGAGGAGACCAACATGCATATTAGGGTTAACCTCCTTAAAGGGGAAATCCGGGGGGAATATAAAGGGACGACACCCTTTAGATTAGGGAGCTGTGTGACCAACTAGAAGGAAATATCGTGGGGCTATTAATCACGGGAAAAACTAGGCCTATCATATTGTTGTGAAATAACCTGACGAGGTAAGAACAAAAGAGCTAAGGCGAGGTTGATGGATCATTATTCGCAAGAATAGTGAACACCTGAGACTTTGTCGAGAAAATTAAGACCCTGAAAAAACAGGGTGAGGCGCAATAAGACCTTAACTAGGAGGCGCAATAAGACCTTGAAATAACAGTTCATAAGAAAAATCAAAGCAAGAGGCAACATCCATAATAACAAAATGAATAAAAAGAGGCAAGTCTGTGAAACAAAGGCAAGAGGCAAAATTCTTGTGTATAATCCATTATTGCTATAAAATAACAACTAATGTTGCAGGAAAATGACGAATTACAAAAGACGAACTCCAGAACCATAGGCAAAAGGCAAAGTACTCAGACGGACATTGAACTGATGCAACGAAAGATAGGTAATGCACGACGAAGCACAGGTATGCTTCAGAACTACACAAAAGAATAAGAGGCAAGTATATACTTTTATATATTTTTTTTTATTCTTTTGAGTATTCCATTCGCAAAGATTCTCATTCTTTGAATGCAAAAACAGAGGCAAGCATATACTAGAGGCAAGAAGATATTAAAGATAAGTTTAATATTTTTATTTTCAAGAATGAGATTAATTTCGCAAACCTAATTCTAAATCGCATGCAGACATAGATAAGTCATAACATATAAGTCACTTCGGGAATTAAGTCATCATAGTTATAAAAAAAGGTGGTGTTTGTCTCCTTGATCAAAGAGTCAATCGGTGGACAAGATTCACTGAAAATTGTCATCCGGCGGTCGGGATCATTCAGATGGAGTTTGACTTGGACGGCTGAGAATAATTTGGTAATGTTTCGGGACTGGGTGTGGGTCAACAGATACAATACAGAATGAAATCGTCTTTTACGATTCAAGGTTCAAAGTATACAAAAAACTCTCTCTCTTCCCTTTTTTTCCTCAAAACGCTTGACCTGATTATTGTTTGATTCCCGAAGTTTGTTTGTTTTATGGTATAGGTTTAGGCAAATTTGGTTTGTTTTTTTCCTTCCAAATTGAGGATTTTCACTCCTCCGTCTCAGCCATTAACGGTTGTTGTAGATGCAACTGTAATTATAAAATCAACTCTTCTTCCATATGATTCCTTCTGAAGTAACTACCTCTTTATTAAAGAATGCATCTATCAAATTTAGTATTCAATTTTGTTATCTTTTTTATGTGTCGTCTTCTCCTCTCTAAAAACACTTCATACAAATTTCTCTAATGTCTGTTTTGTTTAATTTTTCTAGTTGTATGGTTTGTTTATTGCTATTTTTATTACTGTTTCTCGCTTCAAGAGGAAGATATTGTAGTGCTTTTAAGAGGTTTGGATCTCGAATTGCAAAAAACCTCAATTTATTTTGTGATATCCAGGGCTTTGTTTTGTTTTATTTTGAACTATTGAGATACTCCTTTGTATAGTTACTGATAAGATTTGTAAAATTGTTGCAATTTAGGGTCATAGATTTTGGCAAAGTTAGGATTTTATGGGTTTTACAAATTCTGGGGTTTTTCTTCGTCCATTAACGGTTCAAATAAGAATATCTTCAAATTTTAGGATGCCGATTATTGTGGTGTAATAAGAGATCTAGCTACGAATTCTAAGCATGTTATGTTGCACAGTTGAAACTTGAAGGGACGGGTGTGCTGAAACCATCTCCAAAGGAGAGGCTTCTTTCCAATTCAAGGTGAGTTTTCTTCTTGAGATTAGTTTATTAGATTAAACTTATCATTAATAGCATACAGTTTAGTACCCGAACATGGGCAACAAAAGATAATCCATTAGCATAATTCTCAGGACATAGGGAGGTTTTATTCATATGTTATGGAACACATACTGATTGTATAGAATCTTATATGATGTCTTTTGGGGTTTTAGAATGTCTTGACATAACCCATGGTTTTCTGGGAAGAAAATCAAGCTTATTGAACTTGTAGTTTATTTTTCATTCTATGGAGGTTGATTTTGTGATGCTTAGTAGTGTTCTTACGTAATACATTGTGCACCCTGGCCGATTACAACCGGTCGGTGAAGTTCTAAATTTGTTTTGCAAGATGCGCTAGGTTCTAATTTCTTCTAAATATGATAGATGTTGTTCTATTATGTCTCCTAGCTTCTTTTCCATGGACTATACTTCTATAATTCATTCTAGCACATAAATTATGCTAGGTACAATGTTTATATGTGTAACCAACAAAGCTCATGCAATCAAGAAGGAATTTGTAGGAAAGCTAATGTGAGTTTTAATACAGTCCTGAGATATCTTTCTCTTTACTTTATATTTACCTATAAGTTTTGGTCACTGAGCTATGTTTTGATTCCATGGTAAACAGGCCAGACAACAGTTATGCTGCTAAATATGTCTCAGATGACTATCCGTATTACTCGCTAAGGTTTGTGATCATTCCATTCAATGTATAAGCACTTGCATGTGTAGACATTGTTGGTTCAGCGTGCGTTGGTTTATAACGATCTTACTCTCATCTTTGTTTTCTAATGCATAGGAAAAACACCGACTAAGATGGACTATAGCCTCTTTAATTACTTGATCCTCAACATGCTCGGCAAAAGATGATCAAGGCAAGGATTTAAGTTTCTAAAGACCTGGCAGTGGAAGTCTGACAACCGTAAACCAATGAAGTGTATGGCATGGATATGCACTTGATGGATGTAAAGGTAAGAAAAACGTCCTCCATAACTTGGGATTTGTTATATTATAGTCGATATGTTATTACTTTGATGGAATTAGGTGTCTCACATGTCATAGAAGCCTCAGATCAATGCAAAGATACCAAAGGATCTCATAGGAATACTCGAGAGACAGTTGGTCGGAGGAGACATATAATCCATTGAAAGATTTACTCTATTGGATACAAAGGGAACTATAAAATTGTTGACCTCAAACATGTTATGTGGTTCAACAAATTCAATAACGTAAAGTGTTTGACAATGATAGCCCAGGATTTCCAGAACACAAGTTCGACTCCATAAACTTCGAAAATACATCGAGAAAAGTGGACGACACCACATTCTATTTAACTAAGGATTGCATTACCTTCCAGTCATTAATGTAATGTAAAATATGCATGCCTGACAGAATTTTTGTGTGTAGATGCTATAGGAAAATTGACGTCTGTCTGATATGTTACCATGGTTGAGTTTGATAGCCAGGACATGACTAGCGAATTGGCAAAGAGGGAAATAGCAGTTGGAATTTTTTTGTGGATGCTATAGGAAAATTGAAATCTGTCTCAGGTGTTACCATGGTAGCGTTTCTATATCCAGGACAGGACTAGCGAATTGGCAAAGAGGGAAATAACAACCTAAGATGCAAATTAAGTCAATTTCTAGAGCCAAAAGTACTAAATAGTAAATAGTCAATTAAAAACTTTCGTTTTTTGGTTTTAATACCAGTAACCCAGATAAACACACTAACCCTTATAGATTTTGGTTTTTCTGTAATACATGATTTATTTTCCTTATTTTAAGTTTTGATTTGTTTTTGTGATTTTATTGATAGAGAAGTACGTATGTAACATTGACATTCAGAACCCAAGTAAACTTCAACAATTACGAAAGAGTGGTATCGGTTATTGGCGAAACTCTTATTACTATCAAGAAGGGCCCCTCAATGCACTGCTTTGAGCTTCGAGATGGTATTACAACTTCGTTTTGCTTCCTGTGATCTAATTTATGTTTTCTCTTGGATTTCAAGGTTCGTGTTTTTTGTCCCCATTTGCTCTTGATACGTGAGTTTATGTCGCTTTGTTGTCATTAAGGACACCTCTCAATTCAAAGTCTGATTTTCATTTAATTGCGACAGAAAAAATATCATATGGTTCATTCATTCTAAGGTTAAAATTTTAAGTAAATTCTATTAATCGAATTTTGTTTTTAGGTTTCTATACAAAAGATTATACTTTGACGTCGAGGTCTCAGTTAGTCTCGCTTCCCAATCGTGATATTCTTAATTGTAAAAGTTTGGGCATTCAATTGAAGGAGGTATCCTATAAAGGTTATAATTTTGCAGCCAAATTGAATTTTTGACTATCATCTGATGGGATTGTTATCCTACAGTTTGGTCTTTGCTGCTAACCTAAACTTGAGTTCGATAGCTTCAGTTTGTTGTTACGTGTAAATTGATTAAGACATGCAGATAATTGATTAGACATATTCTTTCTATTCGTATCAAGTGATACCAATGAACTAATATTTATCTATACTTTTAGTCTTACACTGGGTGTTGTGCTTATTACTTGCCAGGTCTAAAATATTAACCTTTTATGATTTGACATATTAGCTTTTAAGATATTAACCTTTTATGAGTTGACATTAATGTGAATTCAGGTGAAGCAAATCAATGATCATTTCAAGGAACCACATCAATCATTAGAGGATTGGTTCTTTCACGGGGACTGTTGATGTTACCCATTGTCGGAACCGTATCAGTCGTGCCCAAATTGGTGAGTTTCGTGGTCCATACATCTGTTTACTATTCAACGATTTTGACTGCATGATTGGACTATCTTCGAATTGTTAGAATATGAATTTATATTCGAATTTTCGTTGTTTCTTGAGTGATTTCTGAACAACAAATATGGCAAGGCAAGCATGTGCTGGGGTTTTTTAGGTTTAGCAAGCTCTAGTTTTTTTTCCTCTTCGGTCTTAGCTATTTGTATTTTAACAAGAGGTTAAGCTGTAAATGTTAAGCGTGTTTCATATTTGGAAGATATTATTGTGCTGAAAATAGATTAGGAAATGCATCTTTTTACTCGACCTTATCAGATTCCTGTAAGGTTGAGCTCCAAGGAACGTCGATGATAAGTTTATGAATATAGTGAACAAATAGAGCTGGCTAATCATTCTTTGTTAACACGTTTGAGGTCCAGGGATCGTCGACGATAAAGCAAATCATCTCATGTGCATCTTCGTTCTTGGTAACCGAAAATGTGTTTGCATATATTGACTACAATTTCAACCATAAAAGAGATTGGCAAAGTACCTCAACAAATAAAATTCAATTTATTTTGCCTAATAACACATTTCTTGAGAAATAGGTTAGCTCATTATAAGATTTTGATTTGGCTTTTGAGGTTTGGTCACACGATTAGAAGCTGATTAATTTTGATCAGTTTAGTTTAGCATTTTATTTTTTTAAAGCCCGGAAAAGGTACAGTTGAGCATGTGGTTCCTGTGCAAGGCGTACACTTTTTTTTTTTCTTTTTGACTACATTTTTCTTACTGACAATTGGGTGTTGGTGTATTGACCGTGTAGTCCGTGTCTATTGCACAAGATTACTAATGCAAGAATCATAGCATCTGCGCAATAATGAGGCAAATTCAAAGTCTAAGGACATGTACTTCCCTAAACTATAAGAGGGATACAAAGGATACAAGTCTTTTGAGGATGGTAGACTCACATCAAAAGATAAACAAATCTACTAATTTATGTACAAAATTGTATTGTATATGTAACAGCCTTTCGTCTTAGATCATTTTAAATGTGATTACAGTAGAAGGAAAAAGGTGTTTACATTAGTTTGCGGGCGGGATGTTGGAATTTATGTGTATATTGGTTGATTGATTTTCCTATACTGACGGTAGAACTGACTTGGAGATCTGTTAGCAAAACGTTCACAATTGATGGCGAAGATTAATATAATATGAAATTCAATCTTAGTAATCTTACAGATCTGCATGTATACAGCCTTATTTTTTTTAGTAAGGTGTAAATCTTAAAATGGGTTTTAGTATAAAACAAAAAGAAGAACAAAATTCTTAAAATGGGCTTAATGAAATATTTCTGTAATCTACTAAAATGGGTTTGATAATTGACAACACGTATCCAGTCTCTATAGGTCGTCTTATCACGGAAAAGGACAAATTCTAACCGGTACCAATGGCTTAATGAACATAGGTGTGCATGTAGAAAGAAAACTTTTTATACCTATACATTGTTTTTTATCAAACAAATACCAATATTGTTTTCTCTAGAGGAGAATATCATGAAAGTTGATTGCCTTTGCGTCGTACCTGAAGTTTCCCTTATATGCTTTACATACCAGTATATTCAGACATCATTAACCGTGACAGTATTTTAAGTTGATTATTTTTTACCATTTTCTTTGTTGTGCAACAACCAATCAATCCCATTATTTAATCACAGTTATGAATTTTTTAGATAAGAATGAGCTCAATCAATCCCAGGCCTAGCACAAGATGAGGAGGAAGTTGAGGCTTTAGCAGCAATGGCAACAATCAAAAGCTTCAGCTGTGGAAAAACTGCATTTGGAGGGCGACTGTGTAAATGTAGTGGATGCAATAAATGGAAGTGTAGGCAAAGTCAAATGGACTAAAAATAATATTATTCAAGATTGCAGAAGTTTATTAGTAGGTTTTAGAGATTGGAAATGTACTTTTCTACACAGGGAATCAAATGAGGTAGCAAATAACTTAGCAAAGAGAGCTAGGACTTCCAGAATTGATCAATACTGGAGTGAAAATTTCTCTTCTTGGTTAAAATCTCTAATTAGAGAAGAACTAAATGTAATCTTACATTAAAGTTATTTAATTAAATTTCTTTCTTATTAAAAAAAAAAGACCATGGATGTTGAGGAGGCGTGATAATGGGGTTTGTGCTACTTTTAACTGTTGTATCCATCAAGTAGAGGTACGGCCAGGTCAGGCATGTTTATGGTCGGCCTAGCCTAGCCTACGGCCTGGCCATAATCAGCCTGCTTATTAAAATGGCCAGGCTGGACTGTTTAATAAGTTGATTACCTTTGCGTCATACCTGAAATATTCAGACATCATTAACCGTGACAGTATTCTGAGTTGATTATTTTCTACCACTTTCTTTGTTGTACAACAACCTAATGCAATGTCATTTATTTCTTTGGGTTATTTAATCACATTTATGGTTTGTTAGATATGAAGCTTGAAGTGCGGAATGTTTGTGACATTATGGTAATGGGACCATGGATGTTGAGGAGGCATGATGATGGGGTTTGTGCTACTTTTAACTGTTGTAGCCATCAAGTAGAGGTACGGCCAGGCCTGTTTCTGGTCGGCCTAGCCTGGCCAGAATCAGCCTGCTTATTAAAATGGCCAGGCCGGCCTGTTTAATAAGTTGATTACCTTTGCGTCATACATGAAGTATTCAGACATCATTAACCGTGACAATATTCTGAGTTGATTATTTTTTACCACTTTCTTTGTTGTACAACAACCTAATGCAATGTCATTTATTTTTGGGGTTATTTAATCACATTTATGATTTGTTAGATATGAAGCTTGAAGTGCGGAATGTTTGTGACATTATGGTAATGGGACCATGGATGTTGAGGAGGCATGATAATAGGGTTGGTGCTACTTTTAACTGTTGTATCCATCAAGTAGAGGTACGGCCAGGCCAGGCCTGTTTCCGGTCGGCCTAGCCAGAATCATCCTGCTTATTAAAATGGCCAGGCCGACCTGTTTAATAAGTTGATTACCTTTGCGTCATACCTGAAGTATTCAGACATCATTAACCGTGACAATATTCTGAGTTGATTATTTTTTACCACTTTCTCTGTTGTACAACAACCTAATGCATTGATATTTATTTTTTTGGGTTATTTAATCACATTTATGAGTTGTACCCCATATTCATTTGGAAGGTGTATATTTATTTGAATTTGTGAAGACATTTAAAGGATGGTGTGTGCACGGTGAATCTTCACGCTACTTTCAAAGTAATTTGCATTTCCCTTGAAATTTAGATGATGGTGTATCCTTTTAGTGTCTACGAGAAGAATCAATGATGAAAAATGGAATTCAACTTAGAAAACTCTACAAGATCACTCTTCACGAATGTAATCTTACCCAACAAAAAGTCTTGGAGTCAAAGTTTGGATTAAGAATATGCGATGACTTACACTTTAAACTACATGTGAGGCACAACATCCATTTGCCAACTAATGACAAAAATACTCGATTTTGGATTATATCCCCTAGATAAGAAACTACATGAACTTGGAAAGTCTCTTGACGATTTCTAACCAATATAAAATTATAGTAATCGATGTCGCTGGTGATAGGTTAGGATTATTGGTTGGTACAACTTACGGTATGAGATTATGAAATTAATGAGGATATTGGGATAGTAGAAATTTGCTCAGTTGTTGCAGTACTAATTGGTTTCTTGCAGGTAAATAATGAGATTTTTTCTCTCTCTAAATGGCAGCGCAAGAAGTGGCAAAACTTTTTTGTACGGAACATATTAGCCGCAAGTTTTCGCATAGTTGAATACATATTTCTTGTTGTTGTTTCTTCTAAAATTTCTTTGCTTCTTTTTGTGGGAGGTCGTACCCGCATTCTACATTCAAAATTCCCAAAGAAATAGTTGAAACCAGTGTTTATGGAATTGATAAAGAGGATATATATATATATATATATATGCTAAACTCCCGAGACAAGTGAAACTAATTATATGAGATGAAGTTATGATACGTCATAGAATTTGTGTAGAAGGAGTTGATCGAAAAATTCGTGATTCTCGAGATTATAAAAGACCATTCGGTGAATTACATGTATTATGTGCAGAGATTTTGGAAAAATATTTCCTGCTATCGCCGGAATATGTCGAGAAGAAATATATCAGTGGAACATGTCTAAATATAAATGCTTTGAATAGACGTCATTATACTAACCCTTAATCAATGCATGGATATAATTATGCTTGAGACAAAAAATATATCTTTTGCAAAATTCTTGATAGAGGTAAAAATCTTCGCAATGCTGTGTTTACCATTTGGTTTCATATTTACACATGAAAGAGTACTTTGATATTCATGTGTTGGATATTATAGGTTAGGGATAATTTGAAGGAAGTTGTTGATCTTCCCGAGTTAGTGGATAGGTGTAAAGACATGCCTAGATTAAATAAAATATATTTATTCTTAAATGGGTAAATAAGAGAGAGCACGTCCAATTCTTTTTACCGAGCAGATCATACTATCAAAGCGCAATGAAGAAGTACACAAAGTTGGTTGTGCAACCATTTTACTGTGAAATATTACACCCAGAAAAGTATCTATAGAGATACAAGGCTATAATTTACTAAATGTGGACAACACGTAATCGAAGCCAGATCTCTAACCAATGACAAAGCCAAAAAAATGCATTTATCCAAGGCGTTACTTCCCCGTCCTTGCAGCATTTTTCATGACCATCAACATATGTTGGCATAAATATGTGCAATCCTTTATTTATCCATGGGAATCTTTATGTAACACTATGAAGGTGTACTCGAGGATAACTATGTTACTAACAAAGAAAACCGCAGGAATTTCGACAACAAATATCGTGTACCCCGAAGTTTTGTTGTAGAACTGTAAATGTTGTTTTCTCATAACAGTCTACGTAGTACATATTGATCAGGAAATTTTGTATGGAGATTAGTTTTTTTTTTGTAGTTTCATTTTTCATAGATTAAGTATCGCTATTCAAAGAGGATTTGGAGCCCAGCTTGTGTCCAGGCTACCAACCAAAACATCTGTATGAGTTTATGAAATTAAACATCACTCAGACGATATAATATTTTCTTATGGTATGCCATTGTGAACTATATGGGATGCAAAAAAATGTTATTTTATTCAAGAATTTCTAAACATCGAAAAGATGATATCACATGTTTACTGTTCTTATGCAATAAATATGGAAACGCCTTTTTACCATCACAAAGAAGAAATATTTTTTCACAGATAATTTTCGACTCAATGTATGTATTAAAAGTAAAAGTCGGTTGTGTGTATTATTGTAAATCCACATCATTTTAATGTGTTTCTTTTGCAATAAGAACAAAATATATACATCATTTATATGTCTTTATATTCATAAATCCATGTCATATTCGTCGTCTGAAAGACAAATATGAAATTAAATAAAATGATTGATATTTTTTTCGAGATATTTATTTTTTGTAACTGTATGCCTAAATATAGACTGATTTTATTAGTACTGATGTCATAGAAGTATGACCACCCTTGAATGATATAGGTTATCTATTGTATAATTGACTAGGTTGTAATCTTTTTAAGGCATTTGGATACATTAATTAAGTTGGACTCTTTTTTGATATATTTACAAAGAAATAAAGTATGTACACTTAATAATAAAATTAGAGATTGAGTCGGGGCCGTAAAGCTAAGTTGAACTCTTTTTTAAGAAAAATATGAGTGTGCGATTAACACTAGAATGTTACTACCCGAACAAAGGAAAAGACCCAATCTATCAACAGTTGTATGTTTATGATCTTAAGAAAGAACAAAATAAATTGTGAGAAAGTATGGTTATCATCCTAAGAAAAAACAAAATAAATTGCGAGAAAACTTATACAAAAATATAGAGGACTTGGCCGAATCTGGGCTAAATCCCGATAATGGAGGTAAGCCATAAGTGTTACCATCGAATTTTATCGGTGGTCCTGGGTATATGTATGAGATTTATCAAGGGTGAACGACCATTGGGTTCAAACTGGATATTTTCGCAGTTTGTAGGAAGTACCTATAAAAGCGTTTTGAGAGCGCCCCGAAAACAGAAAACGTCCTACATGGCTTAATCATCATCCAAATATATTCCTAAGAATAAATGCAAATCCGCATTGTCCAAAAATTTAAGATGATATTCTACTCATCAATATGCTTTCGATTGTCCAGATCTCATATCCATGTCTTCGAGTTGAAGAGAGATGAAAGAAATAAAGAAAAAGAATGTCTTCGGAAAATAATTTCTCATATGTTCACGATTGAATATCATAAACGTGGTTTACCTCATATACATACTTTTATATTCTTGGATGGTCTTTAAAAAATTATGATAGTTGAACAGGTTGATAAATTTTTGTGTGCCGAATTTCCAGATTAAAAAGAACGATTCAGTTTTATTTGAGACAACTTTTATAGATATATAGTTAAACAGGTTGATAATATGATGTGTACTCCATGTGCATGAAGAACACAAAATGCAGCATAGTATAACGAAAGAACTCAGATATACCGATAGTACAACCATGGATGAAACCGGATATCAAATATATTGTCGTCACGATAATGGGAAGGAAGTGATTGTTCACAGGGGATACAAAGGAAATAACACAAATGTTGTGTCGTACAATCCATATTTTTCTATGGTGGTCAACTGCTACATTAATGTTGAGATCTGTGAGGGTATAAGTGATGTTAAATACATACACAAATATATATCTATAAAAGTTGTGATTGTGCAACACTAATCGTCGGTGAATGTGATGAGGTGCAACAATACATTGATGCAAGGTATATTTGTCCACCTGAGGCTGCGTGGTGTTTGTACAATCACTTATTGCACCTGGAAGAACCTAATGTAGTTCGATTGGCTATTTATATTCCAGGCTAATAAAAAAATCGTGTATGATGCAAGTAAGACAAAGCTGCAGCAGAAAATTACAAGTCAACAGTAATGGCATTTGTTGAGAATTATCGCAAAAATCCCACTGCGAAAGCATCCGCTTATTAAGAGTTTCCGCAGTATTTTGTATAGGACATAAAAAATGAAAAGCAAGGAAGCAGAGTTCTGCAATTCCGAGGATGTATACTTTTTCAGTCCCAATGTATATGATACTATGATACCTGCGTTTATTACTAACAATTGTAGCCGGTACAAATCCAACATATTTTGAATACTTTATAATTTAATCGACCAGTCCAAATAGTATTTAGATTTAGAATGATATTAATATGAAATGTATTCAAAAGTTGCTTATTATCTATAAGTGTCATTACAACGTTTATATCTTATTATAACATGGTACATCACCGTAACATGCTTGACGCTTATCTGAAGAATGAAGCATTCATTGAATATGAGGAAGACAATAACAATTTAGCACTCAAGGAAATCGAGGTGGATATGTTGCATTTTTAGAAGTTCGGGTTATCAAAACGGTATGTTAACAATGATTTTTCATAGATCTTTACCTACAGGCTGGATCTGAATATGAAATTTATAAATGCATGACATCACCCATGTAAATCTAAAGAAGTTAAAATATCAAAACAAATTCACATTATAGAAATTCGTACAACACCTAGGATGGTTATACGAAACTAGCTTACGCAAAATCTGGACTCGGGAAAGAATGCGTTCAAGAACAGTGGACTACCCAAAGAGAGAATCTTAAAATTCTTGGCTAGGTATGTTATAACTCGAGTTTATATTACTCACATTATCATGTGGTTCACCAAGGTTTTGGTTGTATCGATTCAAAAGGAATTAACAACTGCTTAGATACATATATCATTACATTTACGACATTATTATTGTTTTGGTAATTTAAATTCTTCTTACTCATATTAGATAGTTTTTCTCTTTAAAATAAATTTGGTAGAAAGTTTTTTTGAAATTTTTTATTCTTTATAATTTTATTTCTTTCAAATAATATATTAAAGCAAACGGTGGGAATGCCCATTTGTCCATTTTGAGTACATAATTCATATTGGGTTAAACGACTGTATATACACACAAAACACGTTCGCATGTTTTGAAATTACAATTTGTTATATAAAGAGGCAATATATTTTGGTTGCTTAATTTTTATGGGTGATAATCAATGATCACCATTCAGTTATCCTGTAATCAACAAATATAAAAAGCACCAAGGATCTTTTTAGGAAATCATTAGTGGTGATGCTAATAAGAAAACAAACTATATATCAACTGGAATACATACCTGGATAATAAAAGTATATTAATGACATTTTATAGTATTTTCATGAAGCATAACAAGTGAAAAACCATGTGTTTAATACTGAAGACTACACGACTCATAATATTATTCAGAGGTTGAGCCGGGGCCGTAAGGCCCCGGTGATACCTAGTAATTATATGAAATATATCCTAACTATACTAATTAAGCTTATCTCAAGTATACAATAGAAATTTTGAAACAGATGAAGAAACCAAAATATGAAGATGACATTAAAATCCAAAGTGTTTTTCTCCCCAAGCTTAGGAGCGCCCAGTTTAAAAGAAAATCTTAAAAGGAAGCAAAATGTCAAGAACAAAGGGATCAACAAGATGAAAGATGAGAATCAAGATTGAAGAGATAGTTGCTGAATGGGAACAACTCCAATGTCTTCTACTTCGATAGTACTACCACCAGCTCCACTGGTTTCCACTTCGACGGTAACACCATCAGCTCCAGTAGTTTTCACTTCGATAGTACCAGCATCACGAGATTGATTGGGAGGATCCATCAAAGATGAAGGTTCATTAACTAATTTCATAAGAATTAAAGCTTTGACCTTCGTGACTTCGATCTCAGCTTCTTCCTTATCTTCAATATCTTCATCCCTCTCCTCCTCGTCAGAAAGAGTCTTCTCTTCATCAGATGGTTCGTCTTCAGAAAAAAAATTCAATATCAAGAGGTTCGCGGGGAATGTTATGCTTATCGCAGAACTCATTGAAAAGCTTAACCTTAGAATCTTGAGCATTTCTTCGAGTCATCTTCTCCACTTTAGCAGCATCTTTCTCCATCTTGCTCATATCCTCGTTCAACTACTTGATATCTTCCTTGAGCTTGGAAACATCATTATCAAGATTAGTTTTCTCGCGAGTCACATGAATGATTTGGTTCTTGAAGTGCTGCTCAGATTCTGCGAAGACAAAAGAAAGGAGATGAGAAATTTGATGAATGAAGTATATTATAAAACGAAAAATTACTTACAACATCTAAAATTACCTTCCTTCTGTAAGATAGTAGAACCCAAAGTCTTTTGAATATCAGCATTAAAATGATCAAGCCTAGAAATTTCAAGGTTCGCAGATTCAAGTTGAATACAAAGCTCGTGATACGAATTATCCCATCCTTTACCATGACCAGATTCTGAATCATCTTCGCCAGAACGAATGGTAACAGTTCCCCTATTCTTAAAGGGCTCTACGAGTTTCGTTTTCGAAGGAGGATCATCATGTCTCTTACATTGAAGTTTCTCCAAGCGAGATAGAAGAAAGGTCACTTCGTTTTTTAGACGACCATTCTCAATTTTTAGATCATCAACTTCGTTGAAAGATTTACGAAGATCAACCTCAATATTATCTTTCTTCTTGATTATGCGAGCTTTGTCTTCCTGCAATCGTTCAACTAACTTCTTTGATGTAGAATGAAGATTCCTTGAAGTTGTGAGAGAATTCCCAACTCGCCTAAGTTCAATCTTCAAGCACCTAAACAGTGGCATGAGAAGTTTGATCATGTGATGATTTCTAGTGGTTTTAAAATTAATGAATCTGATAAGTGTGTTTATACTAAACTTGTCAAGGATGCCTGTGTGGTTGTATTATTGTATGTTGATGATATGCTTATACTAGGTACAAACATGGATGTTATTAATACCACTAAGAAAATGTTGAATGAGAACTTTGACATGAAAGACTTAGGCCCCGCTGATGTCATATTAGGGATGAAGATTAGAAAAACTTCTAATGGCTATAGTCTGAGTCAGTCTCATTATGTTGAATCCATACTTAAGAAATATAATCAGTTTGACTGTAAACCTGTTTGCACTCCATATGATTCTTCTTGCAAACTCATGAAGAATAAGGGTGTAGGTGTTAACCAACTTGAATACTCGAGAGTCATAGGAAGTCTGATGTATTTGATGAATTGTACGAGACCAGACATTGCTTATGCTGTGAGTAGGTTAAGCAGGTATACTTGTAATCCAGGGCAGCGGGATGCACTTAATAGAGTGCTAAAGTACTTGAAGTACACAATGACCTTTTGTTTGAATTACGAAGGGTATCCGGCCGTCCTTGAGGGATTTTGCGATGCGAACTGGATAGCAGACTCAGAGGAGTCTAAGTCTACGAGTGGATATGTATTCACTCTAGCAGGTGCGTCTGTATCTTGGAAGAGTTCCAAACAGACATGTATAGCTCGCTCAACTATGGAGTCGGAGTTTATTGCGTTAGATAAAGCAGGAGAGGAGGCCGAATGGCTAAGAAACTTTTTAGAAGATATTCCTCTCTGGCATAGGCCTGTGCCAGCTATATCTATACATTGTGACAGCAAATCTGCAATAGGTAGAGCTAAAATAGCTTCTACAATGGAAAGTCTATACATATGCGTAGAAGACATGATTCTTTGAAATTACTAATCTCAACAGGCGTTATTTCCATAGATTGGACAAGGTCCAAGGAGAATATCGCGGACCCTTTGACGAAAGGCTTGTCCAAGGAGATAGTTAGTAAAGCATCGAAGGGGATGGGGCTTAGGCTCAAATAATTAAACTTGCCATGAAGGATACTCAACCTTGCTGACTGGAGATTCCAAAACAAGGTTTCGAATGAGACAACTAATTTGTGGGTAAAGGTAAACACTATCAGATAATTTATCTGTCCCTTCCCTATGGTGTTGATGTGATAGTGTGACTGCATGTGGAGGATGACTTTTAATTAAGTCTTAATGAGTTCTATAGTTTCAATTTAAGATTGAAGTGGGGTGTAGCAGTAACACTCTTGATGGAACTCACCTATCTGAATGAGGAAGTGGGTCGCTTCCTATGAGAATGGAGCCAATTCTAGAGCATTTGAGAAACAGGATATGTCCAGGGCCAAAATGGACAAAACGGCACGAACTTAGCAACACTTGGAGGATATCATGCGTGGATATTATTGAACTACACCAAACGCTAGCAGTTCAAGACATCGCGTTCACTGTTTAGCTAGTAGTTCCGGTAACTTCTCACTAAGCAAGGTTCAAGACCTCATGGACACCTTTGCCTAAATGGTATTTTCCTTACTCTGATTTTTCGTTTTCCGAGATTTCATTCATGTGGGGGATTGTTGGAGAAAATGAGTTTTTAATAAAGATTTTATGGTCTTGGTGGTTTGATCTAATGACCTAAGGGTCTAAGGATACTCACTCATTTTTGGGTGAATGAAGTGGAACCTTTAGTCCCACATTGTGGAAAACTAAAGAGGAGCTCCACTATATACCATTTATGATATGTTGTAAAAGTGGGTGGAGCGGGTGGGCAAAAATACATTTTGACCCATGCATGCGCTGTACCATGCACCAAGTCCTTTCTATTGGAAATTTTTTTTGAATTTAATTGAAAATTATTTTAAGAGTTTTATTTGTGGGAAATTCCTTTTGTTTACTTGTTTTGAAAAAACAAAAAAAACCTAAACCTAACTTGATTTGCAAGTATTTCTATAAATATGACTCGAAATCTTTTTAAAAAACACACAAGCAGCGACTATCTCTAGGTCTACTTTTCTTCTTCTTCTTTATTTTGTGCGGCGTTTTGCTTCCATCCCTGTTGCTGAGTTCAAGAGTGGGTAACTTGTTGTGCTAACTCAAGTTATATCGGGCAGTCTTATCCTGGACACATCTTCGCACGTTGGGGTTTAGCATTACTTCAGAGTATACCCGCGAACTAATGTGTTAAGGACATTGTTGAACCTGTGATTCTGCCCTCATCAATTTGTTCGTGGTAGAGTTGTTTGATACTGTTCTTTATATTATTGTTTGATACATCTGACGTTTCTTCAATTGTTGCAAGATTCCAACAATCTTAACACATTATTATTCCTTGTAACAATGGGAAAGAACGATGTTGAAAGACCACAGAAGTTTAACGGAAAGGATTTCAAGAGATGGCAATCCAAGATGTTTTTATCTAAGCCATCATGAACTGGATTATGTACTTGTTCCACATGCTGAATTGATGAATGCTGAAGGTTTAACTGAGGAGGCGATCGAGTATAACAAGAGGTGTAATTTTCTGGCGAAAAATCATATCATGGTTTGGAAGATGCGATGTATGATTTTTACAATGCTAAAGAAAATTTCAGTGCTTATGATTTGTGGACTGCGTTAGAAGCAAAGTATCAAGCGGAGACTGCAGGGAGCAAGAAATTTCTGGTGGCGAAGTTTATGGACTTCAAGATGACGAATGATAACCTGTTGTTGATCAATTCTCGAATTTCAACAGATCATTAATGAGATTCTTGCTGAAGGTATGGTCATTGATGAGACGTTTCAAGTATCTGCGGTAATTGAGAAGTTACCATCTTCTTGGTCTGAATACAAGAAAAAGCTAAGACATGAAACTGGCGAGATCAACATGGTTGAATTAGGAAGAAATTCAAGTGGAAGAGATGCTGTGCACCAAGGATAAGAACGTGTCTTCTGCAAGGGACATGAGTAACAAAGCTCATATGACTGAACACAGATCTTCCAAAGCTGGAAAAGGTGAGAGTAACAATCGTAACTCTAAGCGTGGTCCTCCCAAGAAAGGTATGTTTCGAAAACCAGAGTCTAGCATTACTAAAATTAAGGGTGCTTGTTATGCGTGTGGAGTTACTGGACATATGGCAGTTCACTGTAGACATCGTAAGGACAAAAGGATAGTGCTAACTTGGTTGAAAAGAACAAGGACGAGTTTTCTGCAGTAGTGTCTGAAGTTAATTTGGTGACCAATGTGATGGACTGGTGGGTAGACTCTGGAGCTACCAAGCATGTTTGTGGGAACAGAGACCTGTTCACCTCCTACCAGAGGGTAGGGGAAGGCGAGAAACTCTATATGGGTAACTCATCTGCATCAGAGGTTGCAGGAAAAGGAAAGGTCGGTCTGAAGCTCACATCTGGCAAGACTCTCACATTGAATGAAGTTCTTCATGTTCCAGACATCTGCAAAAATCTTGTTTCTTGTTCTGTTTTAGATGATAAGGGTTTTAAAGTTTCAATTGAGTCTGGAAAACTTATAGTAACTAAGGGCAATGATTATGTGGGTAAGGGTTATAAGACTGGGGTCTTTACAAACTTAATGTAACCTGTCCTGAAGTGAAATTGAATGATTCTTCTGCTTACATGTGTGTGTCATCGAATGTTTGGCATGGTAGACTTGGTCATGTAAATTACAAATCAATGCATAAACTGGCTAGCGTAGGCTGCATACCCAAAATTCACTTTAATAAAAGTATAAGTGTGAGATTTGCGTAGAATCTAAGCATGCTAAGAAATCATTCAGGAAGAATGTCCAGAGAAACACTAAACCCTTAGAATTGATTCATTCAGACGTAGTTGACATGAAGTCAGTTCAAACTAGAGGTGGTAAGAAATGGTTTGTCACTTTTATAGATGATTGTACGAGGTACTGTCAGGTTTATTTGCTTAGAGGGAAGGACAATGCCTTAGAAGCCTTTAAGATATATAAACGTGAAGTTGAAAACCAATTGAATGCTACCATTAAAACTTTTAGGTCTGACCGTGGTGGTGAGTATCTAATTCCTATTGGAGATTTCTGTGAAGAACATGGATAATACATGAAACTACAGCCCCTTATTCACCTCAATCCAATGGTGTAGCTGAACGAAAGAACCGTACCCTTAAGGATATGATGAATGCCATGTTGATTAGTTCAGGATTACCTTCGAATTTGTGGGGGAGGCTATCCTCTCAGCCAATTACATCCTGAACAGAGTACCCTTTAAAGGATCAGATAAAAGTCCATATGAGTTATGGAAAGTAAACAACCATCTTATGATTACTTCAAAGTGTGGGGGTGCTTGGCAAAGGTGGCCATCCCTCCTCCTAAGACAAATAAGATAGGACCCAAAACCGTTGATTGTGTTTTTATATATCCTGAGCATTCTAGTGCTCATAGGTTTATGGTTGTGAGTTCTGAAATTTCTGACATAGGGTTGAATACTATCATGGAGTCTAGGGATGCTGAGTTCTTTGAGAATGTTTTTCCTATGAAACGTGATTCTCGAAAGAGATGTTTAGATGATCCCCTAGAATTTACATCATCCAGTCAGTCATTACCTTTAGAGGAAGATGAACCAGAAATAGAACCTAGAAGAGGTAAAAGGGTTAAAACTAGAAAACCTATCCTGGTTGCATTACATACCTAGCCGAGTCTGATCCTCAGACTTATAAAGAAGCCATGACTTGTCCTGAAGCTCCGTGGTGGAAAGAAGCTTCAATTAGTGAAATGGATTCCATTCGAGAAAACGGTACTTTTGAACTTGTAGATTTACCTCCAGGGTCTAAGGCCATAGGTTGTAAATGGATTTTCAAGAGAAAACGTAATATAAATGGAACTATTGAAAAATACAAGGCTAGGTTGGTAGCGAAAGGCTATAAACAGATAGAAGGTATAGACTTCTTTGATACATATTCACCAGTAAGTAGAATTAGCTCCATTAGGATGTTAATTGCTATAGCTTCTGTCCATAACCTACAGATACATCAAATGGATGTAAAGACAGCGTTTTTGAATGGTGAATTAGATGAAGAAATTTATATGGAACAACCCGAAGGATTTGTAGTTAAAGGTTGTGAGAAGAAGGTTTGTAAACTGAAGAAATTTGTATGGATTGAAACAAGCACCTAAACAGTGGCATGAGAAATTTGATCATGTGATGATTTCTAGTGGTTTTAGAATTAATGAATCTGATAAGTGTGTTTATACTAAACTTGTCAAGGATGCCTGTGTGTATGCTTGTATGTTGATGATATGCTTATACTAGGTACAAACATGGATGTTATTAATACCACTAAGAAAATGTTGAATGAGAACTTTGACATGAAAGACTTAGGCCCCGCTGATGTCATATTAGGGATGAAGATTAAAATAACTTGTAATGGCTATAGTCTGAGTCAGTCTCATTATGTTGAATCCATACTTAAGAAATATAATCAGTTTGACTGTAAACCTGTTTGCACTCATATGATTCTTCTTGCAAACTCATGAAGAATAAGGGTGTGGGTGATAACCAACTTGAATACTCGAGAGTCATAGGAAGTCTGATGTATTTGATGAATTGTACCAGACTAGACATTGCTTATGCTGTGAGTAGGTTAAGCAGGTATACTTGTAATCCAGGGCAGAAACATTGGGACGCACTTAATAGAGTGCTAAAGTACTTGAAGTACACAGTGACCTTTTTTTTGAATTACGAAGGGTATCCGGCCGTCCTTGAGGGATTTTGCGATGCGAACTGGATAGCGGACTCAGAGGAGTCTAAGTCTACGAGTGGATATGTATTCACTCTAGCAGGTGCGTCTGTATCTTGGAAGAGTTCCAAACAGACATGTATAGCTTGCTCAACTATGGAGTCGGATTTTATTGCGTTTGATAAAGCAGGAGAGGAGGCCGAATGGATAAGAAACTTTTTAGAAGATATTCTTTTCTGGCATAGGCCTGTGCCAGCTATATCTATACATTGTGACAGCAAATCTGCAATAGGTAGAGCTAAGAATAGCTTCTACAATGGAAAGTCTATACATATGCGTAAAAGACATGATTCTTTGAAATTACTAATCTCCACAGGCGTTATTTCCATAGATTGGACAAGGTCCAAGGAGAATATCGCGGACCCTTTGACGAAAGGTTTGCCCAAGGAGATAGTTAGTAAAGCATCGAAGGCGATGGGGCTTAGGTTCAAATAATTAAACTTGTCATGAAGGATACTCAACCTTGATGACTGGAGATTCCAATAACAAGGTTTCGAATGAGACAACTAATTTATGGTGGGTAAAGGTAAACACTATCAGAGAATTTCATTCTCTGTCCCTTCCCTATGGTGTTGCTGTGATAGTGTGACTGCATATGGAGGATTGATGTAGTTTTTAAAGTGGTAGTAAAGTTTGTTCAACTCGGACTTGATAAGATTGGGTTCTAGACTTAAAATAAAAATAGAAAATATATATACAAAAGGTTTGTTACAATGTCGAGAGAGTCTGAGTCTCAGGATTTCACCACTAATCACATTCAATTGGTTCATATAATGACTCATAACAATTCTAGCTCTTTTGTTGACTCTTTTCTTTGCCAAAAGTAGATTTTATAAAGCATTAGATGTAAATCACAAGCATGACGCATCAAAAGTTCCTAAAACCCAGCATGCGACATCAAACAAAATCACAACTAATCAATAAAAATCATACATCGATTAAAACAAGTGCAAAAGTCATAAAGAATCAAAATAGTTACCAAGCAATTGTGAAATAGGGCTTACTCCATCATCCCAGTGTTGAGGTTTAGCTCGTCATGGAAGGAACACTCTCAAAATATTTAATCATGGCTTAATAAGGTGTTTTATTGAAGAAGAGGTATGAAGCAGCGGGTTTGTAACAATTATAATTGTTACAACACCCACTGTTACAGAGAAGAGTGTTACAGAGAAGACAGTAATTGTTGGAAAATTGTTACAGTTTTGAAAGAAAAGGTGACGGTTTGTCTTCTTCTTCCTCGACTGCAACTCGACCGCACTTCTCTGCTCCGGTTCTGTGGCTTCGACCTTCACCCTCAAGCTTTCCCCAAAAGTCTCGACTCCCTTCTATGGGACCTAAGCATCCTATTTATACACAAAAGGGTCATTGAATCTTTCCCAAATCGCATCAAAATTCCCTTTTTTCTTTCTTGGCAGTCACGGCAATAATCGCTTCCAAATTTGTTTCACACGTTTCTGAGCTCTCCCACTTATCTCAAACTCTTCCTTAGATTTATATGTATCTTTGGAAAGAGTTTTAGGTCTTTATTCTCTCTGAATTTCCTAAAACAAATCCACATAGCCGTATTTCCTTATTCACCTCTGTTTCCCTTTTCCGGCCATTCCATCCCAATTCGATCGATCCAATTGCTTCTAGTAAACTTGTCTAGCCATGAGAAGTCGATCCCAATCAATTTCCGGTGTTGAATCTCTTTAAAACTGCCCAAAGCTTCACGTCCAAAACCTGCAGACGTGAAGTCTCTTTTCCCGCCAAATCTTTTTGATTCAAATCATGAAGAAGGTGGGTGTCCCCCTATCCTGTGCTGTTTTCCGTTTAGCATCTGCCTGGAAATAGGTCACCCCTTAGTAATTAGGTTACCCCCTTATCCAAATTGAGAGTCCGTATAGTAATTTTCTCCCACGAGCGCAAAAACCACTTTTTTAGCCAATTTCGCCGCAAAAGCTTAATTCTCCAAAAATACCTACAGGGACATAAAAATCCATAATAAATATAAAATCGAGCACTAATAATATATACAATTGAGATTATATAAGACACAAAAATGTGCCTATCAAATACCCCCAAACTTATTATTTGCTAGTCCTCGAGCAAATCAAATAGAAAATAAAATCCTAACTCACTGTCGCAGGCATCGTCGATTGCATTTAGCGTATGCAATAAGCCTTTAAACCCCTAGGTGGCCCTAGTGGCCGAGTTATAGTCTCGGGAGGGCTTATAAGAGATATACCCACAAAACCTGTACTCCAGACTTTAGCTATCTACGCAGAACCTTGGAAGGCACTAAAGAATCTCCTTGGTTGGCATACTTATTGACTACAGGAAGAAGTACCCTGATGCGAAATTCAATTGTTGTACACGAGTTTGCACTCAAGCATACTAAAATTCATATAAAGTGACAGATCTCTACTCAGATAGTCGCACTATGGACATCAATATCCGGAGTCAAAACTAATCACATGGATAGATCAAGAAGATGGATATAGAAAAACATAGATGGTTTTGATGTTTACGAAGTGAACGACGTTTCCCATATCTGTCTGAAGGCCTCTGCCAGAATGAACCCATCCTAATGGACTGAGATACCGGTCTGACTAATATCAACACAACTGGCATATACAAGGGAACCAATGGTCAATAACTTAAATCTAGATCAACAAACTGGCAAATACAAGGGAACCAGCAGTTGACTACACAGAACAATAACCATTTTTTTTAACTTAACGGCATGAATAGATCTTTTTGATCCAAGCGCATGTTTTTTGTCAGCAGATTACACGATAGTTCCCACGGGTCCTGCATTCCACGCTTGCTTAGGCGACGGAAACAGGGAGAACACACGCATATTGCTATCCAAGTGTTAATACTTATTCCGATTGGTCTAACTGGTCCGGTCTTTTTTTTTAGTAACTCAGTCACTCTAATTCACCCTAGCAGTGGTAACAACTTGAATCGTGTGCCCCACCTAATCACTTAGAGAAACATAGTTTAAAATGAAAAAAAAATAAAAAAAAATGAAAAGAACTCAACGAGATATGGTGCAACTATCATGTTATTTCTAACACCTGAGCTCTGTGCTTTTATGAATAGACTTTATAGATGTTTCCATCTAATCAGATTGGTTCCTCCACTCCTACAACAAAGATGCTTCCATCCACTTAGATTAGTTAGTGTCATCCTGAATACGCATAAATTTCTAGGATCTGGAGTTTATTTATTGCAACTAAAAGCTAACAAAAAGTTTCTTCCCCACCCCCAAACTTAAATCTAACATTGTCCTCAATGTTTCTAATTAAAGAGCAGTACCAAAAGTAAAATAACATGAGGAGAAGTTGGAAAGATAGTACCTGGGTGAAGAAAATCAAAAACTAATATACAACATACAACTGCCTCGATGGTCAATCAAGGGTAAACAGGGTCCTCCAGAGGGACCTCCTCAACATCACCTGTAGGAAAGGGCTTTAAAAAGGGTTTCTATCTCTGACCGTTAACCTTCGAAGAACTACTACCATCCGGTGTCTCGATCTCAACAGCTCCATGAGGAAAAACAGTGCGAACAATAAAAGGACCCGTCCACCGAGAACGTAACTTCCCAGGGAAAAGATGCAAGCGGGTATCATACAGAAGAACTTTTTGACCTGGAGAAAATGACTTCCGTAAAATGTTTCTATCATGCACAAGTTTCATTTTGTTCTTATACTCCTTCGCACTATCGTAAGCATCTATACGAATCTCGTCCAACTCATTGAGCTGGAGTTTCCTATGGGCTCCTGCCTCGTCAAGTGAAAAATTTAGCTGCTTAACAGCCCAATAAGCTCTATGTTCTAACTCAACAGGTAAGTGACATGCCTTGCCATAAACAAGCCGATAAGGCGACATTCCAATGGGGATCTTAAACGCAGTACGGTAAGCCCATAAGGCATCAGTAAGCCTAGACGACCAGTCTTTCCGATTAGGATTAACTGTTTTCTCTAATATACGTTTTATCTCCCTATTGGAAACCTCTACCTGACCACTAGTCTGTGGATGATACGGGGTAGCTATCTTATGTGTAATACCATATTTCTTCATCAGAAGCTTAAAAGGCCCATTACAAAAGTGCGACCCTCCATCACTAATTATAGCTCGTGGTGTACCAAAACGTGTAAGTATATTATTTTTCAAGAACTCAATCACAACCCTATGGTCATTGGTTTTACACGCAACCGCCTCAATCCACTTAGAGACATAGTCTACGGCGACAAGGATGTATAGGTTACCAAAAGAATTAGGAAACGGACCCATAAAGTCAATACCCCACACATCAAAGACCTCAACAATTAAAATAGGGTTCAAGGGCATCATGTTCCTACGGGAAATGGTTCCTAATTTCTGGCATCGTTCACAAGTAACGCAGTAACTGTGGAGTCTTTAAACAACGAAGGCCAATAGAATCCACACTGCAATATCTTAGCAGCAGTTTTCTTAGCACTAAAGTGACCCCCACAAGCATGATCATGACAAAAGGAAATAATACTGGACTGGTCACTCTCAGGTATACATCTCCTAATAATCTGGTCTGGACAATACTTAAACAAATAAGGATCATCCCAAAAGAAGTGCTTAACCTCAGCTAAAAATCTAGAACGATCTTGTTTACCCCAATGTTGGGGCATTCGACCAGTAACAAGATAGTTCACTATATTCGCATACCAAGGTAATTGGGTAACAAAGAACAATTGTTCATCAGGAAAGCTATCCCTTATAGGAAGGGAATCATCTGGGGAACTAACAACTAGCCTAGACAAGTGATCTGCTACAACATTTTCGGCACCCTTTTTGTCTCTAATGTCTGGAGAAAACTCTTGCAACAACAGAATCCACCTAATCAATCTAGGTTTAGTATCCTTCTTAGACAAAAGATATTTTAAAGCAGCATGATCAGTATATATGATGATCTTAGAACCTAAGAGATAGGGTCTAAACTTGTCTAAGGCAAACACAATGGCTAATAGTTCCTTCTCGGTAGTGGTATAGTTCAACTGGGCATCATTCAGAGTTTTGCTAGCATAGTAAATCACATGAAGTAACTTATTTTCTCGCTGACCTAGCACAACACCAATAGCATAATCTGAAGCATCACACATGATCTCAAAGGGTAGGTTCCAGTTGGGTGCCTGGACTATGGGGGGGTAGTGAGTAATGACTTAAGCTTCTCAAAAGCCTCTAAACAAGCATCATCAAAGACAAACTTAACATCTTTTGCAAGCAAATTGCAAAGAGGTCTAGACATCAAGCTAAAATCCTTAATGAAACGACGATAAAAACCAGCATGCCCTAAGAATGACCTAATATCTCTTACGGTTTTTGGGACCGGTAAAGTTTTAATAAGGTCAACTTTGGCTCTATCTACCTCTATACCCTTTGAAGATACAATATGCCCTAGAACAATTCCTGAACGAACCATAAAGTGACATTTCTCCCAATTAAGCACTAAATTCTTTTCCTTACACCTAGTCAAAACTAATGACAAATGATGCAAGCACTCATCGAAAGACGAACCAAACACTGAAAAATCATCCATAAAGACCTCTAAGAACCGTTCTACCATGTCAGAAAATATGCTCATCATGCAACGCTGAAAAGTCGCAGGGGCATTACATAGCCCGAAAGGCATGCGTCTATACGCAAAGGTACCAAAGGGACAGGTAAAAGTGGTTTTCTCCTGGTCTTCTGGGGCAATAACGATCTGATTATATCCAGAGTAGCCATCTAAAAAGCAGTAGTGACTATGTCCAGCTAATCTCTCTAGCATCTGGTCGATGAAGGGAAGGGGAAAGTGGTCCTTCCTAGTGACCTTGTTCAATTTCCTATAGTCAATACAAACACGCCAACCCGTGGTCACTCGGGTCGGGATTAACTCATTGTTATCATTCTGGACTACAGTAATACCAGATTTCTTGGGAACAACCTGAACGGGGCTGACCCACTTACTGTCTGAAATATGGTAGATAATGCCTGCATCTAATAGCTTAAGAACCTCAGTTCGAACTACTTCTTTCATATTGAGGTTTAGTTGACGTTGAATCTCCCTAGAAGGTTTGGTGTCTTCCTCTAAATAGATCTGATGCATACAAACAGTAGGACTTATACCCTTAATGTCTGCTATGGTCCACCCTAAAGCTTCCTTGTTTTTTTGAAGGACGGTTACTAGCCTACTTTACTGATCTCTATCCAAGTCGGAAGAAACAATCACAGGTAAAGTTTCAGACGGGCCTAAAAACACATACTTCAGGGTATCTGGCAATGGTTTTAGATCCAACTTGGGAGGCTCTTCTAAAGCTTCTAAAGAAGGAACTAGGGTAGACTTAGAAACTGGTAGTGGTTCGAACTTAGGTTTTCCATCCATTACTAGTATCTAACAAAGGGGTTGAATCTAACAAAGCATTCACCTCATTAATCACCTTATCATCATCAAAATCAATCCCAAAGTGAGATAGGCATTTCTCTAATGGATCTTCTAACAAAGTGTTTGGTAATGACTCCTCGACTAATGTTCCTATCATGTTCACCTCTTCTATATTCGAGTCATCTAGTTCAGAGGGTAGCTTACTAATATTAAAAATGTTCAGCTCAATAGTCACATTACCAAAAGACAAATTCATAATACCATTTCGACAGTTAATGATCGCATTGGATGTAGCTAAAAACGGGCGACCTAAAATCACTGGTATTTGGTTCTCTGGGTCAGGGACAGGTTGGGTATCTAGGATAACAAAATCCACCGGATATATAAACTTGTCGACCTCTATGAGAACATCCTCGATCACACCACGAGGAATTTTAACGGACCTATCAGCTAACTGAAGTGTCATCTGTGTAGGTTTCATCTCACCAAGTCCTAGCTTAAGGTACACATGGTATGGCAGTAAGTTCACACTGGCTCCTAAGTCAAGCAACGCTTTCTCAACACGGTACTTACCTATTGTACAAGCAATGGTAGGGGACCCTGGGTCTTTATACTTAGGAGTAGTGGTATTCTGAATAATAGAACTCACATGACTAGCTATGAAGGCTTTCTTCTGGACACTGAGCTTACGCTTTCGCGTACACAAGTCCTTAAGGAACTTGGCATAAGAGGGAATCTGCCTAATTGCATCTAATAATGGAAGGTTGATATTAACCTGCTTAAAAACCTCCAATATATCATTAAAGTTGGACTCCCTCTTAGTCGGAACTAGCAGCTGGGGGAACGGGGCTCTGGGAACAAAGCCGGGCTCATCAGGACCCTCATTGGTCTCTTTGGAGACTCTATCAGTCTCCTCATTTTCTGGCTCATAAGGGTGAACTACAACATGTTCACTTTCAGGTATGTCGACCTTATTATCAACTTTCTTCCACTCCTAAGGGTTGTAACAGAGTTACATGATTACGATTTCTCTCCTCTAGGGTTAGGATCAGTATGACTAGGGAACCTTCCTTCTCTCTCTCATTATAACTTAGCTATTTGGCCGACTTGAAGTCTAATTTAGCAAAAGACTGGGCACTATTCTTAAAATTCTGTTTGGTTTCCTCTTGAAAATTACCCTGGCTTTTTACTAACATTTCCTGGCTTTGTGATAGCATTCCTGGCTCTTCCTTAATATACTAAGGGTTTCCTCTAAGCTAGTTATTCTATTCTCAGATGGGTTCTGGGTCTGACCTGAAGGTTCTTAGTATAACCAAAACCTGGGGGAGGCTGAGAATTACTAGACTGGCCTTGATTCTGGCCCTTAGACCAAGAGAAATTAGGATGGTTTCTCCAACCAGGGTTGTAGGTCTCTGAGTAGGGGTCAAACTTCTGACGGTTTCAAACCTAGCATTGTTATAGACAGCATGAGCTTGCTCTTCACTAACCTGACCTTCCCAAATGAGTTATCGGGCTCTATTCCACAACTAGAGATTGAGAGGCTCTATTAGGTTCAACAAGGGACTTATTTTTAGGTTGACCCATTTCTAATGCTTCTAACCTTCTAGATAAAGCAGCAAACTTGGCATCTGACGCAAAACTTGTATCTACCATATTGGTGCTACTTCTATTGACCAAGAGTCTTTTAGGGGGTTCCACACAAGACTCCCACTGTTGGGATTTCTCAGCGATAGCTCCTAAGAAGGTAAAAGCATCATCAACATTTTTACTAGTGAACTCACCAGCGCACATAGACTCGACCATGGCTTTGGTCGAATAGTCTAAACCATTATAAATAATCTCTACAAGTTTCATCTTATCAAATCCATGGTGAGGACACTGGGATAGGAGATCATTGAATCTCTCTAAAAACCTATAAAGAGACTCTCCCTCTTGTTGCACACTAGTACTAATGTTCTGCCTAACAGCTGCAGTTTTATGCTTAGGGTAGAACTTCATATAGAAGGCAGCGATAAGTTCCTGCCATGTTTCTATGGATTCAGATGGTAGGTTTTTCAGCCAGGTCTTGGCTTTATCTCTCAAGGAAAAGGGAAACATCTTAAGTTTCAAGACTTCATCAGTAAGGTCTTTTATTCTAATTGTCCCAAAAATTTCCTCAAAGTCCCTAATATGGAAATAAGGGTTCTCATCATCTTTTCCTAAGAATATAGGGATCATCTGAAGAATACTAGGTTTTATCTCGAAATTAGCCGTAGTGGCTGGAAATTTAATGCACGAAGCTCGGTTGGACCTAGTTGGGAACATGTAATCTTTCAAAGTTGCCATCGGTGGCACAGCAGAAATACTAGGGGTACTTTCCTCACGAAGAGACAGATTCTCAAAACTGAAGTTTCCAAAAACGGGCTCTCAAAAGAAGAGTCTTCGAGCTCCCCGCTTCCACAAGAAGATCTTTTAGGGTCGTCACTAATCAAACGGCCAAAATTATCTCTTTTCCAAGCACGCTCTGTAAAGGAATCGAGCGCTCTTGCCATACACAAACAAAAATCCTAAGGAAGGGAGGTTCTAAGCAAACACACAGCAGTCCGACTCCACCAAATCAAACCTAAAAATTTCTAGCAAACAAAAAGCATGATGGCTCCACTTAGATTGTTTCTATACCATCTTGTAATCCTTCGAAAAGGAATTCGTTACAATCTGAGCAAATTCTCTGGAATCAGTACGAGTCAAAGTGAGTTGAATAGAGGCGAGGGAAGCTCAATGGAGATTTGATACCCAAGGCCTCACCGGTATTCAAGGCGGCGCAGTCATGCATTCAACTCACAGAAACTATCCTGAACTTCGAAGTATGCTCAAAAGAGTAACCAATATTTTTCGAATGATTGTCCTATTAAGCTCGTTACCCTATAGGTCTCGTTCTAGTCAAAATTTTAGGCTTAGGTTCGCGTTAGGTTTCGTTTTCTTAAGGCAGGCAAGAAGGGAGCGGTGATGAAATCCGAACCCTTATCTTGTATTGGCCAGGCCTTGCCCTTTACTAGGACTTTAAAAACAGTCCAAATTCGTCCTCAATCAATGAATCACCTTAAGGAATACAGTAACTCGCTTACAGGAGATTCGCGAGTGTTTCGATGGACTTACCTCACGTACCAGACGGGGGATGAACCGTTGAAGTCGACTCGGGCCACGACTCCTATGTCATGTACGAACCCGAGGGGCCGAGACGATATCGTAATCGTCATCCTTCCCTGCACACAGTTTGTATTTAAGGTACCCTTCCGTAGGGTAAAAATAACTTAAAAATGTCCAACGTCACAGTCCAAGGCCAAATTAAAGTGCAAAAATATTACAAAAATTTCCTAATACAATTCTAAAAAAAAATTTAAAAAAAATAATAAAACTAAATCCTAAAAAAATTATTTGTCTTTTTTTTCTTTTTTTTTTAGCTTTAAACTTTGTTCCAAGTCCTTAGTATCCAACTTCAAACCTGCAAATCAAAGACACACCCAAAGAAACGTAAAAAGGAACAAATGAAAATAATAAAAAAAAAAATCTAAAAATGCTACCTAAACACAAATCCGCGTCGGCGGCGCCAAAATTTTATGTAGTTTTGAAAGTGGTAGTAAAGTTCATTCAACTTGGACTTGATAAGATTGGGTTCTAGACTTAAAATAAAAATAGAAAATATATATACAAAAGGTTTGTCACAATGTCGAGAGAGACTGAAACTCAGGATTTCATCACTAATCACATTCAACTGGTTTATATAATGACTCATAACAATTCTAGCTCTTTTGTTGACTCTTTTCTTTGCCAAAAGTAGATTTTATAAAGCATTAGATGTAAATCACAAGCATGACGCATCAAAAGTTCCTAAAACCCAGCATGCGACATCAAACAAAATCACAACTAATCAAGAAAAATCATAAATTGATTAAAGCAAGTGCAAAAGTCATAAAGAATCAAAATAGTTACCAAGCAATTGTGAAATAGGGCTTCCTCCATCATCCCAGTGTTGAGGTTTAGCTCGTCATGGAAGGAACACTCTCAAAATATTTAATCATGGCTTAATAAGGTGTTTTATTGAAGAAGAGGTATGAAGCAGCGGGTTTGTAACAATTATAATTGTTACAACACCCACTGTTACAGAGAAGAGTGTTACAGAGAAGACAGTAATTGTTGGAAAATTGTTACAGTTTTGAAAGAAAAGGTGACGGTTTGTCTTCTTCTTCCTCGACTGCAACTCGACTGCACTTCTCTGCTCCGGTTCTGTGGCTTCGACCTTCACCCTCAAGCTTGCCCCCAAAGTCTCAACTCCATTCTATGAGACCTAAGCATCCTATTTATACACAAAAGGGTCATTGAATCTTTCCCAAATCGCATCAAAATTCCCTTTTTTCTTTCTTGGCAGTCACGGCAATAATCGCTTCCCAAATTTGTTTCACACGTTTATGAGCTCTCCCACTTATCTCAAACTCTTCCTTAGATATATATGTATCTTTGGAAAGAGTTTTAGGTCTTTATTCTCTCTGAATTTCCTAAAACAAATCCACATAGCCGTATTTCCTTATTCACCTCTGCTTCCCTTTTCCGGCCATTCCAGCCCAATTCGATCGATCCAATTGCTTCTAGTAAACTTGTCTAGCCATGAGAAGTCAATCCCAATCAATTTCCGGTGTTGAATCTCTTTAAAACTTCCCAAAGCTTCACGTCCAAAATCTGCAGACGTGAAGTCTCTTTTCCCGCCAAATCTTTTTGATTCAAATCGTGAAGAAGGTGGGTGTCCCCCTATCCTGTGCTGTTTTCCGTTTAGCATCTGCTTGGAAATAGGTCACCCCTTAGTAATTAGGTTACCCCTTATCCAAATTGAGAGTCCGTATAGTAATTTTCTCCCACGAGCGCAAAAACCAATTTTTTAGCCAATTTCGCCGCAAAAGCTTAATTCTCCAAAAATACCTACAGGGACATAAAAAGCCATAATAAATATAAAATCGAGCACTAATAATATATACAATTGAGATTATATAAGGCACAAAAATGTGCCTATCAAGGATGACTTTTAATTAAGTCTTAATGAGTTCTATAGTTTCAATTTAAGATTGAAGTGGGGTGTAGCAGTAAACACTCTTGATGGAACTCACCTATCTGAATGAGGAAGTGGGTCGCTTTCAATGAGAATGGAGCCGATTCTCTAAAGCATTTTGATAAACAGGATATGTCCAGGGCCAAAATGGACAAAACGACACAAACTTAGCAACACTTGGAGGATATCATGCATGGATGTTATTAAAATTACACCAAACGCTAGCAGTTCAAGACATAGTTCACTGTCTAGCTAGTAGTTCCGGTAACTTCTCTGTACGCAAGGTTCAAGACCCCATGGACACCTTTGCCTAAATGGTATTTTCCATACTCTGATTTTTCGTTTTTTACCGAGATTTCATTCATGTGGGGGATTGTTGGAGAAAATGAGTTATTTAATAAATGATTTTTTGGTCTTGGTGTTGTTTGATCTCATGACCTAAGGGTCTAAGGATACTCACTTATTTTTGAGTGAATGAAATGGAACCTTTAGTCCCACATTGTGGAAAACTAAAGAGGTGCTCCACTATATTACCATGTTCTCATGGATATGTTGTAAAACAATGTGGGTGGATCGGGTGGGGCGAAAAATACATGTTTCGACCCATGCCCATGCGCGTGTACCAAGCACCAAGTCCGTGTCTACTTGAAATTATTTTTTGCAAGTTTTTAACTTGATAAATAATTTATTTAAGAGTTTTATTTATGGAAAAAATTCCTTTTTTGTGTTTAATTGTTTTACAAGAAACAAAACTCGTTTTATAAGAAAAAACCTAAACCTAACTTGATTTGCAAGTTAATTTTCCTATAAATACAACTCGACAATCTATTTTCAAAACACACAAGCAACGACCATATCTAGGTCTACTTTTCTTCATCTTCTTGCTTTTATTTTCGTGCGGCGTTTTACTTCCATCCCCGTTGCTGAGTTTAAGAGTGGGTAACTTATATTGTGCTAATACAAGTTATATCGAGCAGTATTATCCTGGACACATCTTCGCACGTTGGGGTTTAGCATTACTTTAGAGTATACCCACGAACTAATGTGTTAAGGACAGCTTGTTGAACCTGTGATTCTTCCCTCATCAATTTGTTCGTGGTAGAGTTTTTTGATACGGTTCTTTATATTTATTGTTTGATACATTTGACGTTTCTTCTATTGTTGCAAGACTCCAACAATCTTAACACATTATTATTCCTTGTAACAATGTGAAAGAACGACGTTCAAATACCACAGAAGTTTAATGGAAAGGATTTCAAGAGATGGAAATCTGAGATGTTGTTTTATCTAAGCCATCATGAACTGGATTATGTATTTGTTCCACATAATGAATTAATGAATGCTGAAGCTTTAACTGAGGAGGTGATCGAGTATAACAAGCGGTGTAATTTTCTGGCGAAAAATCATATCATGAATGGTTTGGAAGATACGATGTATGATTTTTACAATGCTAAAGAAAATTTCAGTGCTTATGATTTGTGGACTGCATTAGAAGCAAAGTATCAAGCGGAGACTGCAGGGAGCAAGAAATTTCTGGTGGCGAAGTTTATTGACTTCAAGATGACGAATGATAAGCCTGTTGTTGATCAATTCCTCGAATTTCAACAGATTATTAATGAGATTCTTGCTGAAGGTATGGTCATTGATGAGACGTTTCAAGTATCTGCGGTAATTGAGAAGTTACCAACTTCCTGGTCTGAGTACAAGAAAAAGCTAAGACATGAAACTTGCGAGATCAACATGGTTGAATTAGGGAAGAAGATTCAAGTGGAAGAGTTGTTGTGCTCCAAAGATAAGAACGTGTCATCTGCAAGGGACATGAGTAATAAAGCTCATATGACTGAACATAGATCTTTCAAAGATGGAAAAGGTGAGAGTAACAATCGCAACTCTAAGCGTGGTCCTCCCAAGAAAGGTATGTTTCGAAAACCAGAGTCTAGCATTACTAAAATTAAGGGTGTTTGTTATGCGTGTGGAGTTACTGGCCATATGGCAGTTCACTGTAGACATCGTAAGGACAAGAAGGATAATGCTAACTTGGTTGAAAAGAACAAGGATGAGTTTTCTGCTGTAGTGTCTGAAGTTAATTTGGTGACCAATGTGATGGACTGGTGGGTAGACTCTGGAGCTACCAAGCATGTTTGTGGGAACAGAGACCTGTTCACCTCCTACCAGAGGGTAGGGGAAGGCGAGAAACTCTATATGGGTAACTCATCTGCATCAGAGGTTGCAGGAAAAGGAAAGGTCGGTCTGAAGCTCACATCTGGCAAGACTCTCACATTGAATGAAGTTCTTCATGTTCCAGACATCTGCAAAAATCTTGTTTCTTGTTCTGTTTTAGATGATAAGGGTTTTAAAGTTTCAATTGAGTCTGGAAAACTTATAGTAACTAAGGGCAATGATTATGTGGGTAAGGGTTATAAGACTGGGGTCTTTACAAACTTAATGTAACCTGTCCTGAAGTGAAATTGAATGATTCTTCTGCTTACATGTGTGTGTCATCGAATGTTTGGCATGGTAGACTTGGTCATGTAAATTACAAATCAATGCATAAACTGGCTAGCGTAGGCTGCATACCCAAATTCACTTTGATAAAAGTCATAAGTGTGAGATTTGCGTAGAATCTAAGCATGCTAAGAAATCATTCAGGAAGAATGTCCAGAGAAACACTAAACCCTTAGAATTGATTCATTCAGACGTAGTTGACATGAAGTCAGTTCAAACTAGAGGTGGTAAGAAATGGTTTGTCACTTTTATAGATGATTGTACGAGGTACTGTCAGGTTTATTTGCTTAGAGGGAAGGACATGCCTTAGAAGCCTTTAAGATATATAAACGTGAAGTTGAAAACCAATTGAATGCTACCATTAAAACTTTTAGGTCTGACCGTGGTGGTGAGTATCTAATTCCTATTGGAGATTTCTGTGAAGAACATGGGATAATACATGAAACTACAGCCCCTTATTCACCTCAATCCAATGGTGTAGCTGAACGAAGAACCGTACCCTTAAGGATATGATGAATGCCATGTTGATTAGTTCAGGATTACCTTCGAATTTGTGGGGGGGGCTATCCTCTCAGCCAATTACATCCTGAACAGAGTACCCTTTAAAGGATCAGATAAAACTCCATATGAGTTATGGAAAGGTAAACAACCATCTTATGATTACTTCAAAGTGTGGGGGTGCTTGGCAAAGGTGGCCATCCCTCCTCCTAAGACAAATAAGATAGGACCCAAAACCGTTGATTGTGTTTTTATAGGGTATCCTGAGGATTCTAGTGCTCATAGGTTTATGGTTGTGAGTTCTGCAATTTCTGACATAGGGTTGAATACTATCATGGAGTCTAGGGATGCTGAGTTCTTTGAGAATGTTTTTCCTATGAAACGTGATTCTCGAAAGAGATGTTTAGATGATCCCCTATAATTTCCATCATCCAGTCAGTCGTTACCTTTAAAGGAAGATGAACCAGAAATAGAACCTAGAAGAGGTAAAAGGGTTAAAACTAAGAAAACCTATCCTGGTTGCATTATATACCTAGCCGAGTCTGATCCTCAGACTTATAAAGAAGCCATGACTTGTCCTGAAGCTCCGTGGTGGAAAGAAGCTTGAATTAGTGAAATGGATTCCGTTCGAGAAAACGGTACTTTTGAACTTGTAGATTTACCTCTAGGGTCTAAGGCCATAGGTTGTAAATGGATTTTCAAGAGAAAACGTAATATAAATGGAACTATTGAAAAATACAAGGCTAGGTTGGTAGCGAAAGGCTATAAACAGATAGAAGGTATAGACTTCTTTGATACATATTCACCAGTAAGTAGAATTAGCTCCATTAGGATGTTAATTCCTATAGCTTCTGTCCATAACCTACAGATACATCAAATGGATGTAAAGACAACGTTTTTGAATGGTGAGTTAGATGAAGAAATTTATATGGAACAACCCGAAGGCTTTGTAGTTAAAGGTTGTGAGAAGAAGGTTTGTAAACTGAAGAAATCTTTGTATGGATTGAAACAAGCACCTAAACATTGGCATGAGAAGTTTGATCATGTGATGATTTCTAGTGGTTTTAAAATTAATGAATCTGATAAGTGTGTTTGATAGAGGCATTTTTGTGTCTAATTTGTCCTCAATGCCCGTATTGTTGGAACTCTATTTTTGTACTAATATTGTGTTTTTATGTATTTTTAGGAAATAATCATTTTTGGAAAATTCGGCTCGAAAAGTTGATTTTGGCACCCGGAGGACAAGTGTTATTCGGACTCTCGCTTTTGGATAAGGGGTAACCTAATTACTAAGGGACACCCCCAGGTTACCCTCAAGGCAACTGCTATTCGCACCCCCAGTTTGGTTGGGGGGCAGTTATCTTCTCCATTTGAATTTATATTTTGGCGGGAAAAATTACACATCTCTGGCAGATTTTCAACCGGCAAAATGAACGGGTTGGAGTGCGATTCAATCGCTAAAACTTGGTAGGAAGTTGTGATTTATCCTAAGGAAGATATTTTGGGTGTCGAATTTGATCGAAATTGGCTGGAAATATCGATTTGATTCTCGATCTCAAAACAGAGCTACACGGACTGAACACACCCTGTACATGCTGTTGTGTGTGTTTTGGCTATGCATGGAAGTGATTAAGGGACGTTCGACGACTTACTAGGCGTGGAGGAGCTGAATTGGAGTGTGCAGAACCAATTCTAATGTGTGACAGAGTTAATTTTGGAAATTATCGTTATTATTGACAGCGGAGAATAATCGGATTAAATGGAGAATATACGCAACTTATGGTCGGATATTTTTGTTCTAACACACTATAAATACAAGTCTAAAGAGTTTAGAAAAGTTTTTCGAGAGTTTTGGGAGCTAGGGAGAGCCAGAGAAGACGAAATCAGAGTTTAACAAAACTCTGCTGCTGCTGCTGATGAACACCAAGAACACGAAGAACGGACTCGCGAGGGAAGCCGTTTATGAACAGTGTCTAAGACGCGCATCTGTGGGTCGCAGCGCAGTCTAAATATCAGCAGCACCTGTCTTTTATCGTTCTTTTTGTGACGCCTTCTGTTGGTCGTACATTCACTGTTTTACTCTTTTTTATCATTTTAATCAACTTTTGAGCAACATACATGTATTTTGAGATTATGATTAATATGAGAAGCTAAATCCCAACACTGGGGCGATGGAGGAAGCCTTATTTCACACTTGGGTAATTATATTTAATTCTTTTCATGACTTTTGCATTAATTTTAATTGAAATTATGATTTAAATTAATTAGTTGTGATTTGATTTGATGGGTCATGCTTAGCTTAGATGATTTGATGTCCCATGCTTAACATTTACACCTAATATTTTGAGAATCTATCTTGGCAATAAATTAGAGTCGATATATTTAATATATTTTTCGAGCTATTATTGATAAAAGAATTATTATTTGAACCTTAAGAAATGAATTTGGCGGAATCCTAGTCCTAGTACTCTTGCCCATATTGTTAATATTTTTGTATATATTTTTGTTTTAAAAATCTTTTCAAGTCCGAGCAACGAACCTTTACTACCACTTTCAAAACTATAACAAAATGGCGCCGCCGACGCGGACTTGTATATAGATTTTTTTTTATTTTTTTTAGGTTTATTTTTTTTTTATTATTTGTTCCTTTTTACTTTGTCTTTTTTTTCTTTGATTTACAGGTTCGAAGTGGAGCACTAAGGACTTTGAGAGGAAAAAGCTTAAAGCGAAAAGCGAAAAGAGAAGAAAAAAAGGACAATTTTAGGATTTAATTTTTAATTTTTTTAGAGTGTGTGAGGAAAACTGTAATTTTTTTTATTTATTTTGGACTTTGGACTTTAAACAATTGGACTTTATTTTTTAACCCTACGGAAGGGTATTATTATTAAAAAAAAAAATTATATAAACTGTGTGTAGGGAAGGACGACGATTACTATATCGTCTCGGCCCCTCGGGTTCGTACATGGCATAGGAGTCGTGGACCGAGTCGACTTCAACGGTTCTTCACCCGTCTGGTACGGGAGGTAAGTCCATCGAAACACTCACGAATCTCCTGCAAGCGGGTTACTGTCTTCCTTAAGGTGATAATTGTTTGAGGACGAACCGGACTGTCTTTATTTTCCTAGTAAAGGGCAAGGCCTGGCCTAAACAAGATAAGGGTTCGGATTTCATCACTGTTCCCTTCTTGCCCGTTTTAGGAAAACAAAACCTAACGTGAACCCAAGCTTTAAAATCTGATTAGAAAGAGACCTATAGGGTATCGATCTTGTTAGGAAAATTTTTCGAAAAATATTGGTTGCCCTTTAAGCACACTCCAAAGTTCATGATGGTTTATTTGAGTTGAATGCGTGACTGCGCCGCCTTGTGATAGCGGTGAGGCCTTGGGTATCAAAGCTCCATTGATCTTCCCTCGCCTCAGTTCAACTTACTTTGACTCGGATTGATTCCAGAGGGGTTTGCTCAAATTGCAACGAATTCCCTTTCGAAAGATAGAAGCTGGTCTAGAAACAATCTAAGTGGAGCCATCATGCTTTTTGTTTGCTAGAAATCTTTAGGTTTGTTTTGGTGGAGTCGAGTCGGCCTTGTTTGTGGTTGTGTAGAATTCCATTGCAATTAAGAATGTCGAACTGGTATGATAGAAGCCAATACAATGAGTATCGACCTGAATTTTAATATGGACATCATCCTTTTTATGACCATGTTGGGAATAGTGGTTGGGAACGCCATCCTTTGGAAGGATATGGGTCATACCATGGTGAGCCCAATTACTATCCACACATGCATCAGTCTTACGAGCAAGAAGATTATAGTACTAGTTCTTCGTCTCTAGAGGATACAATCAAACTATTGAAAATTAGTCCCTATTATGATCCTTCTGAACCTGTTCTTCCTCTAAAAGAGTCTCTCAAACAATTAACTGAGAATACAAATAGGTTTGTGTTAGAAATGAATAAACAAAATGCACCCATGAGTGAACCTTCTATACACGATACCATAAGGAAGTCATGTGAGTCGATTCAAAAGCTTTTATTAGAGGCCCAGAACAGAACTGCTCAAGATAGTCTTAATTTCCAATATAGTGTTTCCAATAGTACCCTTGAAAATGAGGATAGTTATTTGCATAATCAGATGCCGAGGTTAGAATTGGTAACACTACTTATTTAGATAAGGTTCAAATCATTTTCGTACTATGATGATGAGGATAACAGTAATGAAGAATCCGAAATATGTAGGCATAGTGATCAGGAGTCTAGTAAATCCAATTGAGCTGTATAATGATTATATGATTTCTAGTTCAAATCCAAATAATTTTTTATGATTATTCACCTATTCAAAATGACGAGGATTTGATTAGGGATCCACCATTTTAGACGATGTATTTTTTCCTTTTGATTACGAAGCCGATAGTGGTTTAGAGGAACGGGTTCCATTTTCGAAAATACTGTTTTAGAGTCTAGCGACTTTAGAAACAATAGTCTTAGACAAAGAAGATGAACTCGTAGAGATGAGTGAGTATGAACCTGACTTAGAAGAATCAATTGACCATTTCCAGGAATCTGATGACCTAGAAATTAGGGATTGTTGGACTAATCTTTCTAGAGACACAGAAAACTCTAAGTTTGGGGGTGATTATCATTCTCCATGTGCTTTAACTCTCAGAAAGTCCCTTCACTTAGGACTTGATATATCTGCCTCTACAATTCTACAAGATTACCTTCATACTCGTTTTTTCCCCGAACCTAATGATGTCCAGGAAGAAATTCAGTCGTTAGAAAACCCATCCTCTGGTTTGCCCAGGCTATGATCCCCAGATTGACTTTGTTTTCCCACCAAATAGTTTTTTCCTTCTTCCAAATGTGGGAACATATAGATTTCAAATGTGTCAAATTATTAAGTTGTGAGACTAAACCTAAATGCCTTAGGAAATTAGAATCGACACATTTGCTTAAGAATGACCACTACTCTCACTGTGGTCAATTATGTAAGTCAACCTGATTGACTTAGAGGATCCTCAGTTATTTAGGTTATTATTATTTTGTGATTCTAAGTTCTTATTTGAGTTTTTCCAGACTCTAGGACCTAATAATTTGGATCCAACCTATGAAGAAACGCAGCCAATGAAAATATTTCTTTTAGACCCTTTCATAGAACCTGAACCTGAACCACAATTAGTGATAGTTATCAGGAAACTAGGTAAGGGCATGCTAGTGTGTTCATTTTCGTTAGTTCACTGCAGTTGTCTTTTTGTCAGCTCTTTTTTGGTTTAAAGACCCACAATTATTCCGGCTATTGTTATAAAAACGTTTGGTTCGAGTTGACTAAACCTTTCCTACGTCTGGCTGAAGACTTTAAACTTAGAAACTTTCTTGGGAGGTAACCCAATATTCATTGCGACACTGGTTAAAATCTTTCCTTATCTCTTTTGCTTCATTGGTAACAGTTTCTCCTTGTTCATGCTTTTAATTTTATCTTTAGAACATTGAGGACAATGTTAGATTTAAGTTTGGGGGTATGGGAGAACATTTTTAAGTTCGCATTTTTGAAACTTCTAGCGTCACATAGTTACCCGTTAGCTAAGTTTACATACTGTTTCTCACCGAAAAGATAGAAATTGGAATGCTAGAGATAACAACCTATGAGACATTAGAGAAAAGACATTGAGATCCTTGAAATTCCAGGAGAGAACTTGTTCCTTTTAGAGGGTAACCGTGATGGACCTAACATCCATGATGGAAAGGCAAGTAGGTCAGAAGGAAATGCCAGAAAAGACAGAGCAACCTCACATGTAGTCCTAGTTACTGGATTACGACTCTCTCTCCAGTAGAAACTTATCATCATCAACAAGCCAGCGGAAGTGACCATCAAAATTTATGAAAAAGTTGAAGACGTTTAAGGTTTGAAGCAACAATTAGAAAAGAATAATTCAAAAATCAAAGTTTGAAGACTTAGTTACCAAGAAGTTACAAGAGCAAAATGATATAAGTTGTTTGAAGTTCATGAATACCAAGAAATCACAAGTTGTGAAGATCCAAGTTCTAAAGTCCCTTCTCTCACATGGCCATGTAAATTTTTGTCTTGAAAAAAAAAAAAAAAAAAAAAGAAAACATCATTACGTTCTTTTTGTTCAATAAGGCCATAGGGAAGAAGAAATTTATAAGTCAAGCAAGAAATCGAAGAGAAGAGTTAATTGTCAAGGTTCTATGAGGTTCGAGAGTTTATCATCAACAATTGAAGACCGAAGAAGACGTTATTTCTACTGAGCACTGTGAGAGAGTCGAAGAAAGATGCATTTTGGTTTCTTTGTTAGTCTGCTTTCAATCTGGCACAAGATCTTTCTAGCACTGGTTTAACTCATCACACGTAATTAGTCCAGCTGTGTAGCAGATGTCCCTCTCATCTTTATCTCTCTCCTAATCTTATCCAGCTGTAAAGCAGCGGACACATCTTACAATGTTTATCTAGCTGTGTAGCGGATATCTCTTTATCTAGCAGTCGTGCGGATGTGTCTCCCCTTTTCTTCAGTCAGCTTTAGAGCTGACACCTTTAATTTCTCTGGCATTCTAGTTACTTGGAGATAGGTTGAGAATATGTATGTCCTCATAGCTCTTTGGATACTTGTGACCAATTAGAAGTCATGGTTTTTGTGGGTACACCTCTGTTAAACCCACCCGAGATTAACTCGGTTTTATTTTTTTGTTTTGCTCGAGGACTAGCAAATAATAAGTTTGGGGGTATTTGATAGACGCATTTTTGTGTCTAATTTGTCCTCAATGCCCGTATTGTTGGAACTCTATTTTTGTACTAATATTGTGTTTTTATGTATTTTTAGGAAATAAACATTTTTGGAAAATTCGGCTCGAAAAGTTGATTTTGGCACCCGGAGGAGAAGTGTTATTCAGACTCTCGCTTTAGGATAAGGGGTAACCTAATTACTAAGGGACACCCCTAGGTCACCCTCATGGCAAATGCTATTCGCACCCCCAGTTTGGTTAGGGGGCAGTTATCTTCTCCATTTGAATTTAGATTTTGGCGGGAAAAATTACACATCTCTGGCAGATTTTCAATCGGCAAAATGAACGGGTTGGAGTGCGATTCAATCGCTCCAACTTGGTAGGAAGTTGTGATTTATCCTAAGGAAGATATTTTGGGTGTCGAAGTTGATCGAAATTGGCTGGAAATATCGATTTGATTCTCGAGCTCAAAATAGAGCTACACGGACTGAACACACCCTGTACACGCTGTTGTGTGTGTTTTGGCTATGCATGGAAGTGATTAAGGGACGTTCGACGACTTACTAGGCGTGGAGGAGATGAATTGGAGTGTGCAGAACCAATTCTAACGTGTGACAGAGTTAATTTTGGAAATTATCGTTATTATTGACAGCGGAGAATAATTGGATTAAATGGAGAATATACGCAAGTTATGGTCGGATATTTTTGTTCTAACACACTATAAATACAAGGCTAAAGAGTTTAGAAAAGTTTTTCGAGAGTTTTGGGAGCTAAGGAGAGCCAGAGAAGACGAAATCAGAGTTTAACAAAACTCTGCTGCTGCTGCTGATGAACACCAAGAACACGAAGAACGGACTCACGAGGGTAGTCGTTTATGAACAGTGTCTAAGACGCGCATCCGTGGGTCGCAGCGCAGTCTAAATATCAGCAGCACCTGTCTTTTATCGTTCTTTTTGTGACGCCTTCTGTTGGTCGTACATTCACTGTTTTACTCTTTTTTATCATTTTAATCAACTTTTGAGCAACATACATGTATTTTGAGATTATGATTAATATGAGAAGCTAAATCCCAACACTGGGGCGATGGAGGAAGCCTTATTTCACACTTGGGTAATTATATTTAATTCTTTTCATGGCTTTTGCATTAATTTTAATTGAAATTATGATTTAAATTAATTAGTTGTGATTTGATTTGATGGGTCATGCTTAGCTTAGATGATTTGATGTCCCATGCTTAACATTTACACCTAATATTTTGAGAATCTATCTTGGAAATAAATTAGAGTCGATATATTTAATATATTTTTCGAGCTATTATTGATAAAAGAATTATTATTTGAACCTTAAGAAATGAATTTGGCGGAATCCTAGTCCTAGTACTCTTGCCCATATTGTTAATATTTTTGTATATATTTTGTTTTAAAAATGTATTCAAGTCCGAGCAACGAACCTTTACTACCACTTTCAAAACTAAGAAATATAATCAGTTTGACTGTAAACCTGTTTGCACTCCATAAGATTCTTCTTGCAAACTCATGAAGAATAAGGGTGTAGGTGATAACCAACTTAAATACTCGAGAGTCATAGGAAGTCTGATGTATTTGATGAATTGTACGAGACCAGACATTGCTTATGTTGTGAGTAGGTTAAGCAGGTATACTTGTAATCCAAGGCAGAAACATTGGGACGCACTTAATAGAGTGCTAAAGTACTTGAAGTACACAATGACTTTTTGTTTGAATTACGAAGGGTATCCGGCCGTCCTTGAGGGATTTTGCAATGCGAACTGGATAGCAGACTCAGAGGAGTCTAAGTCCACGAGTGGATATGTATTCACTCTATCAGGCGCGTCTGTATCTTGGAAGAGTTCCAAACAGACATGTATAGCTCGCTCACCTATGGAGTCGGAGTTTATTGCGTTATATCTATACATTGTGACAACAAATCTGCAATAGGTAGAGCTAAGAATAGCTTATACAATGGAAAGTCTATACATATGCGTAGAAGACGTGATTCTTTGAAATTGCTAATCTCCACAGGCATTATTTCCATAGATTGGACAAGGTCCAAGGAGAATATCGCGGACCCTTTGACGAAAGGTTTGCCCAAGGAGATAGTTAGTAAAGCATCAAAGGGGATGGGGCTTAGGCTCAAATAATTAAACTTGCCATGAAGGATACTCAACCTTGATGACTGGAGATTCCAATAGCAAGGTTTCGAATGAGACAACTAATTTATAGTGGGTAAAGGTAAACACTATCAGAGAATTTCATTCTCTGTCCCTTCCCTATGGTGTTGATGTGATAGTGTGACTGCATGTGGAGGATAACTTTTAATTAAGTCTTAATGAGTTCTATAGTTTCAATTTAATATTGAAGTGGGGTGTAGCAGTAAACACTCTTGATGGAACTCACCTATCTGAATGAGGAAGTGGGTCGCTTCCAATGAGAATGGAGCCGATTCTCTAAAGCATTTTGAGAAACAGGATATGTCCAGGGCCAAAATGGACAAAACGACACAAACTTAGCAACACTTGGAGGATATAATGCATGGATGTTATTAGAATTACACCAAACGCTAGCAGTTCAAGACATAGTTCACTGTCTAGCTAGTAGTTCCAGTAACTTCTCTCTACGCAAGGTTCATGACCCCATGGACACCTTTTCCTAAATGGTATTTTCCGTACTCTGATTTTTCGTTTTTTACCGAGATTTCATTCATGTGGGGGATTGTTGGAGAAAATGAGTTATTTAATAAATGATTTTTTGGTCTTGGATATATTACCATGTTCTCATGGATATATTGTAAAACAATGTGGGTGGAGCGGGTGGGGCGAAAAATATATGTTTCGACCCATGCCCATGCGCGTGTACCAAGCACCAAGTCCGTGTCTACTTGAAATTATTTTTTGCAAGTTTTTAACTTGATAAATAATCTATTTAAGAGTTTTATTTATGGAAAAAATTCTTTTTTTGTGTTTAATTGTTTTACAAGAAACAAAACTCGTTTTATAAGAAAAAACCTAAACCTTACTTGATTTGCAAGTTAATTTTCCTATAAATACAACTCGAAAATCTCTTTTCAAAACAGACAAGCAACGACCATCTCTAGGTCTACTTTTCTTCATCTTCTTGCTTTTATTTTCGTGCGGCGTTTTACTTCCATCCCCATTGCTGAGTTTAAGAGTGGGTAACTTGTATTGTGCTAATACAAGTTATATCGGACAGTCTTATCCTGGACACATCTTCGCACGTTGGGGTTTAGCATTACTTTAGAGTATACCCGCGAACTAATGTGTTAAGAACATTTTGTTGAACCTGTGATTCTTCCCTCATAAATTTGTTCGTGGTAGAATTTTTTGATACGGTTCTTTATATTTATTGTTTGATACATATAACGTTTCTTCTATTGTTGCAAGACTCCAACATTGAATTCCTGCAAAGTATCAAGTAAAAGTAAGAGAAGAATTCTCAAAATACTGCAAAGGAAGAGGCTAAGACTCACCAAGCCCATTAAGGCAGCATGCTGTTGAAGAGACAAATTCAACAAAGCATTCTCCAAGAAAGATTGATATTCAGAAAGGAAGGTGTCAGAACAGAAAGAAGCCAACGATTCAAGAGCAGGGGACCTCAAAGACGCGTTCTGTCGAGCTAAAATATAGATTTTCTTTAGAAAATCAAGATCAGGAATATAAGAAGGATCGTCTACTCGTACATCTTCTTCTTGCTTTTCTCTTCCTCCTTCTTATCCTTGTGAAGCTTGTCAGGGGAGTCCTCCACTTCAAAGACTGGAGGAGTAGGAAGAGAGGGATTCGAATCCTTAGGAGGCTTGGAAGGAACTAAGTCTTTGTGAGAGCTGTATGACTGATGCTTGGGAGGAGGAGTAGATTGATTTGAAGCTAGTTTAGAATCCTTTACTCGGGTCAACTCAGCCAAGTTCAAGATCCTGCGATTACGCTTTGGATGGAAAGGAGCAGTTGGAGGATTAGTAGAGTCATTCTGCAAAGTGCGAAGTTAAAAAATAACTCGGAGAAAAGAACTACGAAGTAGAGAAATGAAAATACTTGATCAGTGACGGGAGACACCACGGAACGATCGCGCTTTCTGTGACCCCCTAGTTGACCCCGGAGCGGCTTGAGCACCAGCAAAATCATCATCCTGCGAGATTCAAATTAGAAAATAACTCAATGATAGAAGCAGCGAAGTAAAAATGTCTAGACAATACCTGTTCAGAAGCAGGAGACTGAACAGTGAGATCTCGCTTCTTGCGGTCCTTTAGTAAACCAGCAGAAGGAATAAAATACTGAAATAAAGAAATACGGTTAAAATGCCATTAACGAATTAGAGAAGAGGCGAGAATTACCCTGAGCGGCATCTCAGACCATTGGAGCCTCCCAGGCTCATAAGCTGCGAAGTGAATGTGCTCAGGAATAGGACCAGAACGGACACCGCCATCGCGATTCAAGCCCCAGACAAAGGGACCCTCCACGACCAAAGGAAGCATCATCCAATCTTCATTGTTAGACCAATGAAGATGCTTTTCACGGCCAAAAGGGTCTACGTCTTGAAGGAGAGCTTTGGACGAGTCTTCAAGAGTGTTTCGAGCAAGCTTAACACCCCATTCTTGATATTTCCTTGTGCTCATGGTTTTACAGAGTAATTCGCAACAAAAGAATCAATATTATATACTTCTAGATTATAATCCTTCGCAAATTTCAGAATCTATGAAAGGACGCCTTTTGAACGAATCACAAACTCATTCACTATACGAATAGGGTTCCCACTAAGCTGAAATACACCTCGTCGAATCTTGGTAAGAGCTTCGTAGAAGAAGGGATTCGCTGGATCATATAAAGGAAAGGACAAACCTTCCCTCAACTGGCCTGCAGTAATGATGATCGTGTTGGAAGACCACCTATCAGACTGAATTCATTTGTAGTTCAATTCCATGTTCTTTGCTGCTGAAATGAGAGGCTCGACAGAAGAATCCACTGCGGGGTAGAGAGAAAACCCTTTTTTCTAAATTCGGTTTGAAATTCCTCATAGCTTTTAGAAGATGTTAGCGATACGATGGAGTCTTCTTAGGATCCACGGACTTGAATATAAGAGTTCGAAGAAGTTAGACGAAGAAGAAAGTGGTAATTGAAGAACTGACAAGTCTGAAAGAAAAATCACAGCAACAGTAGCAGTGGCAGAGAAAAAGAAGAAGGTTGAGAGAAAAATAAAGGAAATTAGGGATGGTTAATATTTATGGTGAGGCAGCGGGTTACCGGATATCACAGGTTATAGAAGCGGTGGAAGAAGTGGAACTGGTTGTAGGCGGTTACAAAAGGAATATGACGACTTGTAGGCGAGAATGACGGAGACGTGGCGGTTACGAATTTATTATGAGTTTCTCTTTCCATCCTTAATCCTTGCGAATGGAACGAGAAAAGGCAAAATGTAGGTACAAAAAACCTACTCGCCACGTGGTCAAACGAGATTGCATGAAGTAAGTGAATAAATCTCACCAAAAGATCTTCTAAACTAAACCCGAGGATGGATGTCAGTGATGGGTCAAATCAATTGTCAGAGTTACTTTTACGAATATTGGATCTGCGAAGTATGAATAGAGAGATCTGCGAAATGTATAATAAGAATAGATAGCCAACAAACGAGATAAAGATGATTGGGCGAGGAGATAGTTAACGAAGAAGGAGCTACGAAGCGAAATGAGTAATAGTTCCTGACGAAGATGAATTGTCGAACAAGAAATTATGACAGCTGTACCGACAAGCTACCGAAGTTATCAGCGAAAGAGATGAGACAACTTTATTGAAAATGGCTTGGGAGAAGTATAAAGCAGAATCACTTGAATTGTGTGATATCCCACGAAGTAAAATGAGTTGTATTCCGCTATTCAGTTTGCCTATAAATAGGGGCCTTAGATTATTGTAATGTAAAGGGGGTTGGATAATTTGTATTGGAAGAGATTATGTGGAGAAGTGAGTTAGGGTTCTTGTGAGCTTTCATACTTGTAACATCATCATCTTCATCTTAATTTATCTCATAAAAAAAAACTTATATTTCGTTTACTTGATAATGTCTTATAATCGTTATATTGATCAACTGGGTGTACTACTGGATTTCGAGTAGTTACATTATCTTTCAAAGAAAAATCATCCTATATCATAACTATGGATGGTCTAGTTTTAAATCAATTCCAGGTGACTTTTGTGAATAGCTTGAGAGAGATATTGTAGAGGACGAAATAAAAGATAGTTTACCCGCCACGTCAGCAATGATTAAACCCTTATAAATATATAAGATCTAACGGTTGTTAGTTTTTGTTAAACAATTTTTTCAAATGCTTTTGTTATAGGATCCTAATTCCTACATTAATTCGTTTTTTTTTAATTCGTTGGTTCCCCCTTAAAATGGATTTGGTGCAACTTAGAAATGTGACGTTGTTCCCCTTTAATTTATGGGCTTCAGCTCTTGAGTCATTTTTTGTTTCTTTTGGGCTTAGTTACATGGAAATATGATGGATCACGAGCGTCTGGGGGTGAGCATGGGCCGGTAGGGCCGATTTTTAGCTCATCCGCACCCAATCCAATTAATTACGAATTTTAAATTTTGCATCCACATCCAATCCAACATCCAACGGATTTGCATCCAATGGATACACGGATGAACGGATTGGGTACGGATTATCCAATGGACTTGCTTTAGTTAAAATTTATAATGAAAAAATAAAGCCGACATAAACGACTTCTAATAGAAACTATACATATATAAATATACAAGTATCATGGACAACACTCCAAGCAAACACCTTTGGTGAGTTTGGTTGCAGAATTCATAATTTCCAGGAATTTGTAATCCCACGGGATTGCAAATTCTGGGATTCATGTAAATCTCTCGAATGTTTGGTAACTCAGTTGAGATTCCTAAGATTCATAAAATTTTCTTGTGTCAAAGTCCATGTATTGTTTGACATTGCCCTACGAATCTTAAAATGGTATATATATGGGATTTGGAGTAAAAAAAAAAGTGGATCCATAAATCCCCTCATAAGTTTCCCAACAAATCTTAGGGGGAGGGGTCGGACTCCATATGGAGGATTTGCTGGAAAAGTGAATCCCGTCGGAAACGTAATTATGAGGATTTGGGCAACCAAATGTAGCGAGGGAAACATAATTCCACCAAATCCTCTGAACCCATAAATCCCATCTTTAAAATTCTACATCCAAACCCACCACTTAAGAATTCCTAAACTATATGTATATTTTCCAAAAACTATATAAATACCCTTAATCTAACGGTTATGAATGTCCAACAGATTTTCATGCTTGTATCCGGACCCAATCCATTATCCATTGGATTTCAAAAATTTCATCCGCATTGAATCCATTAACGAACGATTTGAGTATCCATTCGCAAAAATACGACTGATCTCGGTTAAATCCGCGGATTACGGTTAAAATGGTCACCCCTAACGAGCGATAACAAAATAATCGGCCAGGTATGCGTTATGAAAAGCCGATCATCGTCCTCGTGATAAGTCATCACGTTCAGCGGTTCGTTCTTTTGACTTAGCACCCATTTTACATATCTCGATCAGCTTTTTCTTCTTCTAAGGGCTTTGGATATAGGTGTTAGGTCATGCTTACACCAATTGAGAACTTGTGACGACTTCGTCATTGTTCATTGACGTTCATTGTTAATCATAGACGATTTCAACTAGCGTGTTAGTGAATGGATTCTCTACCAAAGGGAGAAGAGAAATGGCTAACAATGTATATTCCACAAGTAATATTCTAAATTAATCCAAAAATGTATCACCATCATCAAAGTCGGTTTGCCTGTCTGGATAACATATAAAGAAAAAGAAAAAAAAAAGAAAAGCCATGTAATGCAAGCAACGGCAGAGAAATAGTAGCCACAGCTTTGCCCACCAAATACCATCCATAAGAAGAAGAAGAGATCATTAGCTAGAAAGAAAGAGTCAGTCAAATTACCAACAAACAAAACAATTGAGAGAGACGGACCGACCAAAAATAAAATACCACAAACAGTATCCACGTGTCCCAATCACATTCGTTTGGTAGGCAATGTGGGTCCCACATGAACCTTATATATTCTGCCTAGGCGAGGATGTGAGCCACAAACATTTCTTATTACACCAAATTGTGCTGCAACCAACAACCAGTATCAAATAGCGTCATATTAGAAATGGTTGCAGCAGCTGATACTCAAACTATGCAAGACTATAGTAGCAAAGAAGATGAGGAAGTATTTATGATGTTGAAGAAGAAGGCTGGTGATGGTGATATTGATCAGCACGTATTCAAAGAGATATCTCGAACCGTCTCACTGGACGCTGTACGACAGCTAGGAGTGGCACTGGATGATAATATTGGGTACTTGAATGGCCGGGTTGACTTCCCAATTCTCATCCTTCGGATGGATGGCGAAGATCTCCTGGATTTCATTAAGGATCCAAGCTACGAATCCAAAATGATGACTATATTCAGTAATATTTCAATCCGTCGACAGTTTAATGGCAATGAGGACCTTTCCGTTAAAGATTATTTTATGGAAGCTGTGAAACAACTCACGGTAGATCATGGGATGCCACCTTCTTCAGATGCTTTTGTCATGAACAATATAATTCAGCCATCTTTGGAAGCCTACTTTAAAAATGTTAGCGGTGATAGTCGTGGTTGTGTGCCGGATGATAATATGACCACCTTCTTATTAGAAGAATTCGAGAAATTTGGACACATATTGGTACAACACCTAAAAGAAGAACCTATTATTGTTGCACATACCCAAATCACATTTGATGGAAGTAAAATCAAGAAACTCTTAACCAACAAATCCAACTTACTAGAAAAGGTATGTACCTTCCCTTGACTGATTATAATGAGTATATGTTTAAGTTTGTTTATATTGACTTAGGTTTGAGCTACTATTCAACATGACTATGGAGAGGTCGATGCTCTTAACTTGCCCCATGTATTTATGAAGTGTTCTAGCTTCTGCCATGGATACGCCGGTTCGTGAAAGAAAAAATAAAACAAAATAAGTTTAACTGGTCGCATAATCGGACTTCAATCTTGTTATTAAGACTTATTAATTATCGATCTTTTATTAGTTGTTCTAACTCAAAACTGCATTTCAGGCGTTGGACATGGCAGTGATAGAGATACAAAGAGATCCGAAATCAGTACTACTACCGTGTAAAGAAATTTTGCTTCTCATGTTTGATCATTTGGGTCCATTAACAGGCTTGCCTCCTTATGAAGCCATTCACCAGGTACACTCGAAACTGTTAAATTATAAGACATTATTTTTTGCAACCAAATTTTAATGTAGTTTTTTCTTCACGATCTATTATTGGTATACCGTGACTAATTATTTCATTTATAATTAACAGATTGATAGAATTGTGGACAAAGTACTTATGAAAATAAAGGCCGAAAACGAAGAACAAAATATGAAAATAATGGAAAATGAGGATAAGGTTAAGCACTTGAAGATGTTAATGAGAATGTTGTTGGAGCATATCATATTGGAGTTAGAGGCTAACAAACCAATTTCAGTCTCATCCAATTCTGTCATTCACACATGATACCACCCTTTAACATGCGTGAATTGTCTTAATTACTGTTTACTAATAATAATCACCTCTATACTCTTATATTTTTATGTAGAGAGGTTGTGATTTTTTTTTTCGTTTTTTGAAAATTGTTCTGATTGTAACAACCTTGGAACGATGTGGGAAGTTCAATAGTATACTGAAAATCCAAAACCTTCTTACCTGAGTCACATGATGTGGAATCAATTGTTGCATACTAGCATATATAGATTCAAGCAACAATGTGCATCACTCCGCACAATTTACTGGGAGTTAATTTTTTTTCCCAGCTAAATCCAATGAAACACAACAATGATGAAATGTATTAATAGCTAAATCTTGACGGGAGTCGGAATTAGCATACAACAATACTCCGAGAAAACAAAATAAAACGTTAGTATGATGTCTTTTTGTACCCCAGTCATATTCTAGTGAGCATATTGTCAATCATCCTGTAAATTAAAACTCTTATTTTTGTATCTTTTTCCTTAAACACCTCAAAGACACAAACATCTTCTTCTGTTAAACCTAAATCATGTCTATCCATCCCTACCTATTTAATATTTGTTTTCCTTACCGTTCATTTTATTTAATGATATTGAAAAAGTGGGGGTCTAACAACACCACCCAATATTTCGCTTAGCAATTTGTATGGACAAACCCGAATATACTTTTAAGAGAATCAACAAGACTCAATCAACTAAAAGTATATCAAAGAGTTTATATCTCTCTCTTGATTTGATTTCCTCAAACAGAAACTGTGAGTACTAATCAAATACAAGGAATAACTTGGACGGTACCAAAGACGAAGTCCAAGGATCAATTGATAGACACATTTTTGTGTCTGATTTGTCCTCAGTGTTCGTACTGTTGGAACTCTATTTTTGTACTAATATTGTGTTTTTATGTATTTTTAGGAAATAAACATTTTTGGAAAGATCTGCTCGAAAAATTATGCGGGGCATCCCCGGAGGACATTTGTTATTCGGACTCTCATTTGGGTTAAGGGGCAACCCAATTACTAAGGGGCATCTCAGTTGGGCATTTGCTATTTACACTCCACAGACGATTAGGGGCACTTCATCTCTTTAAATTCAAAAAAAAAAAATTTGGCGGGAAATGAAGTTCTCAACTGTTAGAGTTTCAATCAACAAAATGAAGGTGTTTTAGGGAGATTCAATCGCTCAAACTTGGTAGGAAGATGTGATATGGCATGAGGAACACATTATGGGCTATGGGTTCGATCAGAAGTGACTGGAAAACGCGTGATGATCCTTGATCCCAAAACAGAGCACGTGCACTGTAACACGAGCAAAAATGGAGTTCTTGTGTGCATGGAAGAGTCCTACTAGCGTTGGAAGAGTGTTGAGGCGTGGAGAAGACATTTGGGAGCGTGCATGATCAAAGTTAACGCGTGCATGGGATTAAAAATGGAAATTTTCGTTATTATTGGTAGCCGAGAATATTTGGATTAAACGGAGAATATATGCAATCAATGGTCGGATTTTTGGCTCCAATTCACTTTAAATACAAGGCAAAACAGTTTGGGAAAGGTGTTGAGAGTTGGGAGTAGAGAGGAGAGCGCTGCAGAGGAAGAATCCAAATTTTTCTCTGTTGCTGCTGCTGCCATTGATGAAGATGAAGAACACGAAGAACAGACAGCCAAAAAACGTCGTTCTTCAACAGTGACAACGACCAGTCCCTGTGGGTCGTAGTCAGCTACGCAGACAACAACAGTATTCTTTTATCGTTCTTTGTAACGGTGTTTCCAACAATTATAAACGTTGCAAACACCCGATTTTCATCATTTTCTCTTTATTTCATCACTGTGAACCATTTTTGAGCCATAAATAATTATTTTGAGAGCATTTTTACTATCATTATACAAAGCTTTTGGTTGGTAACCTAGCAACAAGCTGGGCTCCAACACCTTTTTGAATAGCAACGCCTAATCTATGAAAAATAAAGCTACCAAAACCACTACTAGCGTCGTTACTAACTAAACAATTCTTCAGGCGCTTGAAAAAACACAAAGTATCCTCACCCAACTCTCCTAGAGTAGAGAAAGCCAAAACACTCAATCCATGGCCATGTGAAATACACTTGTCCAAGTATTTAGAGTGTTTACGTGAAACCGCATTAGATATAGCTTTCCCTGGGACGAAAGAGCGAATTCCATCACCTGCGAAGGGCGAAACACCAGTGACATCCATACAAACATCCTTTCCGTCTTCCCAGTTAAGCACAAGAATATCAGCAGGTTTCAGCTCTTTGTCATCATTCGTCAGAAATCCCAAAGAAACTTCCTTACGAGCAGGAACACTAGCTTTTTACTATGATGAGTTAAATCCCAACACTGGGACGACGGAGGAGGCCGAGCTTCATACATGGGTAATTTAATTAATTCTTTTTAAGACTTTTTCATTAAAAATTAATTGAAATATGATTTGATTAAATTGGGTGTTATTTGATTAGATGGGTCATGCTTAGCTTAGGTGATTTGATGTTCCATGCTTAACATTTACAATCAATTTTTTGAGAATCTACTTTGGCAAAATAAGAGTCCATATAACTTATGTTTTGAGCGATTATTGTCGAGAATAATTCATTGAGCCCTATTTTATGAAGATTGACCGAATCATTAGTCCCAGTACCTCTCACCATTGTTAATATTTTATTGTATATATTTATCTTTTTTTATTAAGTCTAAAAAATTATCCTTCACAAATCCGAGAGTTTGAACCTTCATTACTACAACCACAACCCACGAAAAAGCATTATCAAAATGGCGCCGCCGACGCGGACTTGTATATAGATTTATTTTTATTTTTTGTAGGTTTATATTTTTTTTTATTATTTGTTCCTTTTTACTTTGTCTTTTTTTTCTTTGATTTACAGGTTCGAAGTGGAGCACTAAGGACTTGGAGAGAAAAAAGCTTAAAGAGAAAAGCGAAAAGAGAAGAAAAGAGGACAATTTTAGGATTTAATTTTTAATTTTTAATTTTTTTTTAGAGTGTGTGAGGAAAACTGTAATTTTTTTTTTATTTATTTTGGACTTTGGACTTAAACAATTGGACTTTATTTTATTTTTTTTAACCCTACGGAAGGGTATTATTAAAAAAAAAATTATATAAACTGTGTGCAGGGAAGGACGACGATTACAATATCGTCTCGGCCCCTCGGGTTCGTACATGACATAGGAGTCGTGGCCCGAGTCGACTTCAACGGTTCATCCCCCGTCTGGTACGGGAGGTAAGTCCATCGAAACACCCGCGAATCTCATGTCAGCGGGTTTACTGTATTCCTTAAGGTGATTCATTGATTGAGGACGAATTTGGACTGTTTTTAAATTCCTAGTAAAGGGCAAGGCCTGGCCAATACAAGATAAGGGTTCGGATTTCATCACCGCTCCCTTCTTGCCCGCCTTAGGAAAACGAAACCTAACGCGAACCCAAGCTTAAAACTTTACTAGAACGAGACCGATAGGGTAACGCGCTTATTAGGAAAAATTTCGAAGGATATTGGTTACTTTCTTAAGCACACCTCGAAGTTCATGATGGTTTCTGTGAGTTGAATGCGTGACTGCGCCGCCTTGTGATAACAGTAAGGCCTTGGGTATCAAAGCTCCACTGGGCTTCCCTCGCCTCAATTCAACTTACTTTGACTCGGATTGATTCCAGAGGGGTTTGCTTAAACTGTAACGAATTCCCTTTCGAAGGATTAGAAGCTGGTCTAGAAACAATCAAAGTGGAGCCATCATGCTTGTTGTTTGCTAGATTTTATAGGTTTGATTTGGTCGAGTCATCCTTGTTTGTGATTGTGTAGAATTCCCTTGCAATTAAGAATGTCTAACTGGTATGATAGAAGCCAATACAATGATTATTGACCTGAATTTGAATATGGACATCATCCTTTTTATGACCATGTTGGGAATAGTGGTTGGGAACGCCATCCTTTGGAAGGATATGGGTCATACCCTAGTGAGCCCAATTACTATCCACACATGCATCAGTCTTACGAGCAAGAAGATTATAGTACTAGTTCTTCGTCTCTAGAGGATACAATCAAACTATTGAAAAGTAGTCCTTTTTATGATCCCTCTATTCCTATTCCTCCTTTAGAAGAGTCCCTCAGGAAGTTAGCTGAGTCGACGCGTAAGTTAGCTGAGATGAATAGTATAATTATAGACGAAAGAACTACAATAATGAGTGAAACTTCTTTAGAAGACCACCTCAAGCGGATAGCTGAGACGAACGAAAGAATTGCTCGAAATTACTTGAATTGACAATATAGTGTATCCAATAATACCCTTGAGAATGAAGATAATTATTTACATAATCAAGATGAAGATGTTAGAATTGGTAACACTACTTGTTATGATAAGGTTCGATCATTTTCATGTTATTATAGTGATGATTATGATGAGGATAGTATTGATGAAGAACATGAAATATGTAGGCATAGTGATCAGGAATTTGTTACTCCGATTGAGCTTTATAATGATAGTGTTGTTTCTAATACAAATCCAAATAATTTTAATAATTATTCACCTATTCAAAAGGATGTCTATTTGACTAGAGATACCACCGTTTTAGACGATGTAGTTCATGATCCTTTAGCCTGCAGTATGTTGGATAATCCATTATTTGATGTGCCTATCAGTGAATCGGAGGAGGTAACTATGATTAAAACCTTAGTTGATGATTCTTTATATGAAACTTTCTATGATAATCCTTTATATGATTGTGATGATGGTTTAGAGGAAAGAGTTTATCCTGAGAATACTGTTTTAGATTCTAGCGATTTAGAAACACTAGTCTTAGAAGATGATAAAATCGTAGAAATGAGTGAGGATGAACCCAACTTAGAAGAATCTATTGACCATTTCCAGGAATCCGATAACCTAGAAATTAGGAAAGTTGTGACTAGTCTTTCTAGAGACACAGAAAACTCTAAGTTTGGGGGTGATTATCATTCTCCGTGTGCTTTAACTCTTAAGTACCCTCCTGTAGGACTTGACATTTGTGCCTCAACCATCTTACAAGATTATCTTCATACACGTTTTCCCGAACCTAATGATGTCCATAGAGAAGCTCAGTTGTTAGAAACCCATCATCTGGTTGATGTGGTTAACCCAGGCTATGATACCAAGATTGACTTTGTTTTCCCACCAAAAACTTTTCAACCAATTGTGGGAATATATGATTTTCAGATGTGTCGGTTATTAAGTTTTGAGACTAAACCTAATTACTTTAGGATATTAGGGTCGACACATTTTCTTAAGGAAGACCACCTCTCTCATTGTGGTCAATTATGTAAGTCAAATCTTATTGACTTAGAGGATCCTCAGTTATTTAGGTTATTATTGTGCGCTTCTAAGATCATATTTGAGTTTTTCCAGACTCTAGGACCTAATGATTCGGATCCCACCTATGAAGAAACGCGACCAATGAAAATTTTCTATTTAGACCCTTTCGTAGAACCTAAACCTGAACCACAATTAGATATAAATTTCTTAATCAGGAAACTAAGTAAGGGCATGCTATCCTTGTTCACTTTCTTGGGTTATTGTAGTTTCCTTTGGTCAGCTCTTTTTGGTTTTGAAGACCCACAGTTATTTCGACTGTTACTTTATGGTTCGAGTTGACCAATCCTTTTCTAAGTCTGGCTGAAGACTTTAAACTTAGCACTTCTTGGGAGGTAACCCAATCTCATGCAACACGGTAATATCCTTCCTTAACTCTTTTGCTTCAAATAGTAACCGTTTCTCCTTGTTCATGCTTTTAATTTCATCTTTAGAACATTGAGGACAATGTTAGATTTAAGTTTGGGGGTATGGGAGAAACTTTTTAGTTGCAATAAATAAACTCCAGAGCTTAGAAATTTATGCCAATTTAGGATTGCACTAACTAATCTAAGTGGATGGAAGCATTTTGATTGTAGGAGTTAAGGAACCAATCTGAATAGATGGAAACATCTAAAGAGTCTATTCATAAAAGCACAGAGCTCAGGTGTTAGAAATAACATGATAGTTTCACCATATTTCGTTGAGTCCTTTTCTATTCATGCCGTTAAGTTAAAAAAAAAAAAAAAAGGGTTATTGTTCTGTGTAGTCAACTGCTGGTTCCCTTGTATTTGCCAGTTTGTTGATCTAGATTTAAGTTATTGACCACTGGTTCCCTTGTATATGCCAGTTGTGTTGATATTAGTCAGCCCGGTGTCTCAGTCCATTAAGATAGGTTCATTCTGGCAGTGGCCTTCAGACAGATATGTGAAACATCGATCATTTGGTTAACATCAAAACCATCTACATTTTTCTATTTTCATCTCCTTTTTCTATCCATATGATTAGTTTGACTCCGAATATGATGTCCATAGTGCAAATATCTGAGTAGAGCTCTGTCACTTTATATGAATTTTAGTATGCTTGAGTGCAAACTCGTGTACAACAATTGGAATTTCACATCAGGGTACTTCCTCCTGTAGTCAATAAGTATGCCAACCAAGGATATTCTTTAGTGCCTTCCAAGGTTCTGCATAGATAGCTAGGGTCTGGAGTAAAGGTTTTGTGGGTACACCTCTGGTAAACCCTCCGGAGACAACACTCCGCCACTAGGGGCACCTAGTGGTTTAACGGCTTTCTGCACGTGCTAAGTGTAGTCATTTTACTTTCTAGATTAGATTTGCTCGAGGACTAGCAAATAATAAGTTTGGGGGTATTTGATAGACACATTTTTGTGTCTAATTTGTCCTCAATGTCCGTATTGTTGGAACTCTATTTTTGTACTAATATTGTGTTTTTATGTATTTTTAGGAAATAAACATTTTTGGAAAGATCTGCTCGAAAAATTATGCGGGGCATCCCCGGAGGACATTTGTTATTCGGACTCTCATTTTGGTTAAGGGGCAACCCAATTACCAAGGGGCATCTCAGTTGGGCATTTGCTATTTACACTCCACAGACGATTAGGGGCACTTCATCTCTTTAAATTCAAAAACTTTTTTTTTTGCGGGAAATGAAGTTCTCAACGGTTAGAGTTTCAATCAACAAAATGAAGGTGTTTTAGGGAGATTCAATCGCTCAAACTTGGTAGGAAGATGTGATATGGCATGAGGAACACATTATGGGCAGTGGGTTCGATCAGAAGTGGCTGGAAAACGCGTGATGATCCTTGAGCCCAAAACAGAGCACGTGCACTGTAACACAAGCAAAAATGGAGTTCTTGTGTGCATGGAAGAGTCCTAATAGCGTTGGAAGAGTGTTGAGGCGTGGAGAAGACATTTGGGAGCGTGCAGGATCAAAGTTAACGCGTGCATGGGATTAAAAATGGAAATTTTTGTTATTATTGGCAGCCGAGAATATTTGGATTAAATGGAGAATATATGCAATCAATGGTCGGATTTTTGGCTCCAATTCACTTTAAATACAAGGCAAAACAATTTGGGAAAGGTGTTGAGAGTTGGGAGTAGAGAGCAGAGCGCTGCAGAGGAAGAATCCGCCATTTTTCTCTGTTGCTTCTGCTGCCATTGATGAAGATGAAGAACACGAAGAACAGACAGCCAAAAACCGTCGTTCTTCAACAGTGACAATGACCAGTCCCTGTGGGTCATAGTCAGCTACGCAGACAACAACAGTATTCTTTTATCGTTCTTTGTAACGGTGTTTCCAACAATTATAAACGTTGCAAACACCCGATTTTCATCATTTTCTCTTTATTTCATCACTGTGAACCATTTTTGAGCCATAAATAATTATTTTGAGAGCATTTTTACTATGATGAGTTAAATCCCAACACTGGGACGACGGAGGAGGCCGAGCTTCATACATGGGTAATTTAATTAATTCTTTTTAAGACTTTTTCATTAAAAATTAATTGAAATATGATTTGATTAAATTGGGTGTTATTTGATTAGATGGGTCATGCTTAGCTTAGGTGATTTGATGTTCCATGCTTAACATTTACAATCAATTTTTTGAGAATCTACTTTGGCAAAATAAGAGTCCATATAACTTATGTTTTGAGCGATTATTGTCGAGAATAATTCAATGAGCCCTATTTTATGAAGATTGGCCGAATCATTAGTCCCAGTACCTCTCACCATTGTTAATATTTTATTGTATATATTTATCTTTTTTTATTAAGTCTAAAAAATTATCCTTCACAAATCCGAGAGTTTGAACCTTCATTACTACAACCACAACCCACGAAAAAGCATTATCATCAATCGATATCAATCAAAAACCAAAGGTCGGATTTCCAATTGATGATCACAAACTCACAACCTGTATTATTTCCATTATAAAGATAAACAATATAATGTGGAAAATGAAATAACACAGACACCAGAAATTTTATTAACGAGGAAACCGCAAATGCAGAAAAACCTCGGGACCTAGTCCAGATTGAATACACACTGTATTAAGCCGCTACAGACACTAGCCTACTACAAGCTAACTTCGGACTGGACTATAGTTGAAACCCTATCAGTCTCCCACTGATCCAAGGTACAGTTGTACTCCCTACGCCTCTGATCCCAGCAGGACACTGCGCACTTGATTCCCTTAGCTGATCTCACCCACAACTAAGAGTTGCTGCAACCCAAAAACGCAGACTTGATAATAGACAAATCTGTCTCACACAGAAAAGTCTATCAAAGGATAAATTTGTCTCCCACAGAAGAACCCTCGGTTTTTGTTCCGTCTTATTATATGAAATCAAGGTGAACAAGAACCAATTGATAATCCGGTCTTATATTACCGAAGAACAGCCTAGATTAATCAATCACCTCACAACAGTCTTACTTGTATAAACAAGAGGACGTCGAGGAATCACAAACAGTGAGACGAAGATGTTTGTGACTTCTTTATCTTGCTATCGGAGAACTCTCACGATCTCAAGCCAATTAATAAGATTGTACTCGTATGATAGAAGATGCAAGATCAGATCACATAACTACGATAAAAGTAGTATCGGTCTGGCTTCACAATCCCAATGAAGTATTTAAGTCGTTAACTTGGTTTTAGAGAAGAAAACCAAAGGTTAGAGGATAATCGACTCTAGCGAGCGCACTAGTATCACACATACGTGTGGGGATTAGTTTTGCCCAATGCTAGATGTCTCCTTTATATAGTCTTCAAATCAGGGTTTTGCCTTAGGTACAAAGCAATCAATATTCACCATTAGATGAAAACCTGATTTAGATTCAAGCTAATATTTCTCAACCGTTAGATCGAAAACTTATCTTGTCACACACACTTGAGATATACGTTTACCGGGTTTGTGAAAACCGTGCCCAAACGTGTACGTGTATGTTGGTTCAACATAGTAACCCAAAAGGTTAACCATATGAGCATTTCATATTAACCTTGTTCTTCTTCACCATAACTAGTTCAATTGACTCAAATGAACTAGTTATAGATTTGTTCAATTGCTATGAGATCTTATGTAACTACACAAGACACAATTGAAAAAAAGATGATTTGATTCAATTGAACCGACTCATGAACTTTATAACCACGGTTTGCATACTGCATTCCTTAGTAATTTAAGTTTCATGTTTAGTGCACATCTTTAGATCATAACCCACTCAAGTTCGCAAACAAGTTCGCGGACTTATAGGACGTTATACAGTTGTTACACTATTTCTCGTCAAAACGATTTTCAAAGTGATTGAAACATTATGACTTTCGTCACTCGGTGAAGATAAACCTAATCAAAGCGAAACGCTTTACCAACACATGATTTCGAGATATAGATAAGTAGAGTATACTCAGCTCGAAATATCAAATGTGTATGATCCAGTCTATATAACATACGACTTTTGTCTCATAAGAAGTAGAAGATAGAATAGATAGACTTTTGAGTTATAGATAAGTTCAAGTCTCCACATACCTTTTTTTTGATGAAGTTCCACAGTTCCTTGAGTAGATATTCTTCGTTGTATGATGAATCTCCATGAAGTCCTTGAGCTCAACTACACTTTTCTATCCTAGTCCGAGACTTAACTATGTAGACTAGAAATCAAGACTCATAGTTTTGATACCTAACATTGACAAACATGCTTGATATAGCAACGTATGCGAGGTCAACCGAGCTATGCTCTAACAGATATCAACAATTATTATTTATACCGACTTTTTTGTTTCTTTGTTTATCTTTCAAACTAAAGTTTATAACCATAATCGTTTTGTTAATCAATTTTGTTTTAAGAAGTGCGGTGAAGATATCCCCACCACAATGACATTTTATGATGATGACATTTTTCATTTTGTGGGTTTTGAAGTTTTTATGTGTTAGAAAAGTTGGTCGTTTCCTTACTTATAATCTATTTTATATCAGTTTCCTTAATCTCAATTGTAAAGAAAATAGTGATATGCCAATAACATCATCATCTGAACAATTGCCATATAGAAAGTCAAATTATGGTCCCAAGTTTCCATACTAAGCTCTTATTTCTTTCTGTCTTGTTCCCGAAAAAAAAAAAACTCGACAAGTAACATAAGTCACAACATCTGAACTAGGGGTTTCACTGGGCGATAACATTGGGCAAGGTTGATTTCCCAATTCTCTTCCTTCGGACGGATAATGAAGATCTTTTAGATTTCATTAAGGATCCAAGCTATGAATCTGAAATGATGAATATATTTAGCAGTATTGGAACTAATGAGAAACTTTACGTTGAAGATTATTTCATGGAGGCCGTAAAACAACTTATGGTAGATCATGGGATGCCGCCTTCTTCAGATACTTTTGTTATGAACAACATAATTCAACCGTCTTTGGAATCCTACTTTAAAAATGTTAGCGGTGATAGTCGTGGTTGTGTGCGGGATGATAATACCACCACCTTCTTATTAGAAGAATCCGAGAAATTTGGACACAGATTAGTATAACATCTAAAAGAAGAGCCTATTATTTTTGCACATATCCAAATCACATTTGATGGAAGTAAAATCAAGAAACTGTTAACCAACAAATCCAGTTTACTAGAAAAAGTTTGTACCTTATCTTGTCTGATTATAATGAGTATATGTTTAAGTTTATTTATATTGACTTAGGTTCTTGACACTCCATATGAAAATTTGTGATACTTTTCAACATGACCATGGAGAGGTCAATGCTCTTAACTTTCCCCAGGAATTTATCAAGTGTTCTAACTTCTGGCCTGGATACCCGGCTCGCCGAAAGAAAAATTAAAAATAAAATACGTTTAACTAGTTGCATAGTCGGGATTTAATATTGTTTTTAAAACTTATTATCGACATGTTATTAGTTGTTCTAACTCAAAACTGAACTTCAGGCGTTGTACATGGAAGTGATAGAGACACAAAAATATCCGAGCTCATTACTACTACTACCATGTAAAAAATTCTCCTTGTCATGTTTGATCATTTGAATCCATTAACTGGCTTGCCTCCTTATGGAGCAATTCACCAGGTACACCCGAAACCGTTGAATGATAAGATACTTTTTTTTTGCAACAAAAAGTTAATAGTTTCTTTTATGATTTATTATTGGTATACTATGACTAATTATTCCATTTTAATAATTGATAGATTGATAACATTGTAGACAAAATACCGAAGAAAAAGAAGGCAGAAGAAAAAGAAAATATGAAAGTAATGGAAAATGAGGATAAGGTTAAGTACTTGAAGATGTTAATGAGAGAGTTGTTGGATTATATTATGCTGGAAATAGAGGCTAACAAACCAATTTCAGTCTCATCCAATCTTGTTATTTACACATGATACAACACTTTAACATGTGTGAATTGTCTTAGTTATGTATTGTTGTTTACTAATACAATTACCTCCACGCTGTTATATTTTTATGTAGATAGGTTGTAAATTTTTTATTTTTTATTTTGAAAATTGTTCTGATATAGCAACCTTAGAATGATATGGGAAGTCAATAGTATACCGAAAATCCAAAACCTTCTTACCTGATTCACATGATGTGGATACAATTGTTGCATACTAGTAGCATACATATTCAAGCAACAATATACATCACTCTCGCACAATTTAGTGGGAAATAATTATTTCAGCTAAATCCAATAAAACACAACATTGATGAAATGTATTAATAGCTAAATTTTGACGGGAGTTGGAATTATCATACACTAGTACTTTGAGAAAACAAAAGAAAACGTTAGTATCATGCCTTTCTGTACCCCAATCATATTCTAGTGACCACAGTCAATTTTCATGTAAACAAAAACTCTTGTTTATGTATATTTTTCCTTAAACACCTCAAAAACACAAACATCTTCTTCTGTCAAGCTTAAATTATGTTTCGCTCAGTGTTTTTCATCCCTACCAATTTTATATTTTTTTTTTCTTCAATGGTATCGAAAATTATTATTTATATTGATTTTTTTTTCTTCTTTGCTTATGTTATAGACTGAATTTTATAACCATAATTTTTTCGTTAATCAATTTTGTTCTAAGAGGTATTGTGTAGATATCCCCCCACCAAAAATGACATTTCATGATGAAGACATTTATCATGTGGTAGGTTTTAAAGTTTTTTTGTATTGGAAAAGTTGTCTGTTTCCTTACTTATAATATTTTTTTTTTAATCAATTTCTTTAATATCAATTGTAAAATCAAGAGTGATATGCCAATAAGATCATCATCTGAACAATAGCCATATAAAAAGTCAAATTCTGGTCCCAAGTTTTCATATTAAGCTCTTATTTCTTTCTGGCTTGTTCCCTAAAAGAACTCGACAAGTAACATAAGTCACAACATTAAAGCCACATTAATTTTTATCTTGCTGTCAAAAAGAGCAAGAACATAGAAACTTTTCTCTTTTCTCCGCCTTACTAGCTTTAAAAACATACTTGTACAGATTCTCTGTTGACTTGAACTAAGCATAAATCAGGGGTTCTACCTTATATTTTGGTTAGGCTTACAAAATACTAATATAAAACTGGTGTCACGATTTGATTAGTTGGTGTGCCAATTTTGCTACTGTATTCCCCTTGTTTGTTTAGTAAAATGTTCTCTATCATATTTTTTTCGATGAATAATACTAAGAGAACATGATCAAGGAAAACAAATAAAATGACTAAAACTCTAATTTTTTAGTACAATAGGCTTCTTATTCTGGTTCTTGAAACTGCTCTAATTGGTTTTCTTCATAATTGAAAACAACTAATTTTTCAATTCAATTTTTAAAGGAACACCAATGCATTTCTATTTCATGAATGAAAAGACGAGGGTACCCAAATACACCACAATCTTTAATTTATCCACCTACAAGTCCTCTTACCGAAAGTAATTGTCTTTGGAAAAAGTCGAGACAATACGAAATTGGAATTCACACTTTGTGTGATCGTATATGGATACGAGATCGAGACAATACACCAATCAAAGTGTGATTACTTGTTAATAGGTTCAGACTGAACCAAACTCTATAGGATCACTATCCAGTAAAGCGGAGTTAACATTTGTGTAATTTAATTTAAATTATAATAACAACAATTATAATTGCAGAAAGGAAAAGTAAATGATACAACAAGATTTTGTTAACGAGGAAACCGCAAATGCAGAAAAACCCGGGACCTAGTCCAGAATTGAAAACTCTCAGAATTAATACGATATACGAAATCTAAACCAACTTCGTATAGTTGAGACCAAGCAATTACCCCTAGTTCACTTAGTTTCTTCAGTATCCCTGCGCTTCCGACTTCGATGAATGCACGCACTGGAACAATTCTTTTGGATCGTATTCCAAACAGTAAAGTAACAACAAATCTGTTTGGTAACAACTCTATTGATTCTTTAAGATAAAGATATCTCAAGTCATATGTAAAGGCTCTTCCGTTTAATTTAATAAACTCCTTTTCCCGGTTAGATCAATCTATCCAATAACTACTGAAGCAGTCAAGTTTAGATTTGCAATCTGTCAATATAGATTCCAAAAAGAAACTATAAGGTGATGCCGATCTCACGCAACTACTCAATCGAATAAATCCAATTCAAGTTGGATCCCAGCCGATCAAAGTTTGTGCAATACAAAGATATGAGAAACCAATAAGAAATCTTATTCGTCTTCAAATCTCATTTAATCTTCAACAAAAACCTGCACCACACCTCTTGAATCTCTTGTGATCAATCATGCACAGAACGGTGTCTGTTAACAATGGATTATCACAATATGTGTTTATATCTACAAATAGTTCTAAAGATCCCGTCGATACTTCGATCTAGTTTGAGTGAATCTTATATCAGAAGAGAACATTCTCACGAATAAACAAACTAGGTGCAATCAAAGTTCAACAACCGTTAGTTAATAAAATCAATCAAAAACTAATAACACTACAATTATCTAGTTTCCCACCAGCGTTACTCGTAAAGATTCTTGATCCTACATTAGTCTATAAACGAGCGGTCGTAAGAGATTTCGCCTAATTAGGGTGCTTTCCTCTCCGGATAGACGGCTCCACCAGAAACAACAAAAATATGAAGTTTGTCTGGCTCTTAGGATAGTTTGCTAGAATTTCAAACTTAGGTGTTTATAGACCAAGGATGTTTGGACACCAAGGAATTTCCAAAACCGAAAGTATTCTCAAGATATGCAATAAATGCCCATTCGGTTTTCATAATTCCAGTAAATGCTTTGTCCAATATTTCTCGAAATCTCTCAATAGAAAATCTACAATTAGTAAATGCACATTACTAATTTTTATTCTCTAGAGATATGCATTTAATTGCTGGTAATTAAATCATATAAAACTAACAACCTTAATTAAAAGATTCTTAATTTATTTCGGAACATGATCTCCTTGAGTACTAAGGAATATCTTTGAACAATAAAAGATAAGAGTTACTGTTCGTGTTCAAAGTATGTTGACATATTTTCTTTGTAAATCCTCTTTCATATTACAATCTTGGAATCGATTATACCACACTTCCAAATAAGTTTAGAATTGGTTCATTTGTATTCCAAGACAACTATCTGATTGATCAAATATCAAATCACAATCATGGGTGCAATTGATATGTGTCTAAAACACCTAATTTTATATTTAGTATTATGCTTTCTTTGCTACTTTTCTTGTAAATTATGTATCTTATGATTGTTTTTGAGTTTATTAGGTGCAATTGAGTCATTTGGAGCAAAATAAGTGGAACTAGCTCAAATCCAGGATTTATTCTTAACATCTTGAAAAGAACGAAAAGACAAAGACAGCAGCAGAAGAATGAGGACACTCCGACGTTGTATGACAAAGTTATGAAAAAAATCGATGATTAAGCTTGTCAGTTTTCTAAAATTGAAAATACAAGAAGAATTATGAAGGTAACCCTTATCATAACCCATGGGATGCCAATATCCAGTCCAATCATTAACCATCCCTGAATTCGAGAGAAACATTCTCTTGCTTAGTTCATTTTTACCTTAAATTAAAACGAAAAATGTTATATTGACCGAAAGAAATGCACCGAGCGTGCACTATGTGAGAGGGTGGTGGGGCTCATTCATGCCCCACCCCTATCCAATGCAGAGAGGGTGACATTTCGGCCATCAGATCCTTCTCGGTGCATAACTCGGTGTCCACCTTCAGTGGATGTATCACAACCGAAATTAAAAGAGGCTGCTTCCTGAGGGTGAGGGTTCCAGAGATGAATCAATTGATTTAGGGTTCTGAGTTATGAGAAGATACAGGGAAGAACACAACTTGCTTCCGTTGAAATGAGTGATTGGAGGTTTGGGTTAACTGCTGTTGATATGGGGATGAACTGAGAGAGAAGAAAATGGAAGAGATTGAATGGATTTTGATGAGTTCCAAGGCTGAGACAATTAAGGATCTGGTGGTGTTTCGACGGGGTTTTGAATCAATCTGTGACATCTAATCTGGTGGTTTGATTTTGAATTCTGCTGTTAAGAAGAAATTGTAATTAGGGTTAAAATCTGGTTTTGTGAGAAGAACAAAAGGGGATCTACATCTGTGGTTGAAACTCGATAGTTGAAGACGAATTGAAGAATGGGTTTCTGATGAACTCAGGAAGTCAATGGCGGGTTTTGAATATGAAGATACTCGTGGTGTCTCAGGAATCTGACATGGGTTCTGTCGAGATGGTGAATTGGGTTCTCGAATTTGAAGTGGTTTTGCTGTTGATTCGATGGGGTTTAGGTTGTTTAAGGTGCTGATGATCATGGGTATGTGCTGGAATTAAATTACAGTGAGAGGAATTCGAGAATTCGAGCCAACAAAGTTGGATGGGTGTTTATCAGAGAAAAGAAGTTAGGGTTCGATTGAATGGTTGTAGATGCTGGTAGTTGAAGATTGAATTCTAGGGTTTCAGTTGAGAATCTCTGGCAGCTTTAATGAAATGGGTTTGTGGAAGATGTTGGTGATGTGTAAACAAAGAGCTTAAGGTGGTGGGAATGCTGTTGAGTTTCAGGTGCAGGTAGTTGGGATGCTGTTAATTTGAGCTGAGAAGTGACTGGATAATTCAAGATTGTGCAGTTCATAAGTGCAGTGGCCTGGTCTGAGGAGTTATGGAACTGACTGTTAACTGAGCTGAGATGCAAGAATGGACACGAACTGTCGATGTTGTTACGGAGATGGAAGTCAGGTGGAGTAATGGATGGGTTGATTTGGGTTCAAGTGGACAATGGAAGAAATAACAAGGGAATAATGGGCTGTGTGCAGTGGAGTTATAGTTGTGGTCCGATGGCTGGAGGATTTGGCTGCAATGAAGATGACATGGCCAAGGAAGTGATGCAGTACAGTTTGAGATGGTGGATTAGTGAGTTGTAGCTAAGTGAAAGGAGTTGCAGTAATGATGTTGCTGCTGTCAGTCAGCGATGTAGAAGGATTGCAGTCAAAAGCTGAAGGCACTGGTGGTGCACAAGAAGAGTTATGTGTAGAGTGGAATTGGCAGAAGTGGTGGTATTTGCAGTTGAGGACATTTCAGGTGAGATTGTGGAGCTGTTGAAGTGTTTTAGTGCATAAAACTGATGGAGATTGATGCTACAGATGAATGATAGATGCATTCTAGGATGATTGGTACAGGGAAGCTGTAAATATGGCCTGAAATTATGTCCTGGAACATGCCGGAAATGGGTAAACACTGCCTGTTATCAACAACGAGTTGACTCACCGATCCAGACAGCTGACTCAGATGCACTTGGACCTGGGCTTCACTAGTGGGCTGTTTTAAGGACTAATTTTTAGCAGAAGGGTGCGATGAAAGAGGGATATCTCTTTGAATATCTTTCCTTCTACTTTTGTACTAGGGGTTTAGAGACATGAAAGCTTTTCTTTTTCTTCTTGTTATGAACTCCATGAACATGAGCTAGAATTTTATTATTGGTTATGGATTAGTTGGATTTCACATAACATGGTTCTTTGATTCAATATATTAGTTTTGTCTCATATTTATCGTTCACGGTTCTCTGAAAATATAGTTATATGATTGATGTATTATAACATGATTTGATTGTTTGTTTTGTCAAGTTGCAAATCAGTAGAACATGTAATCACATCTACTGCTAGTTTAGGGTTAATCATCGAGCGATAATCCTTGAAAACAAGTAACATAAATATTGTCATAGTTTATAGTGATATATCCTTGTAATCATATGTGAACCATGACCTTTGTTCGAATAGTTTGCGCAATGTATTTCAATTGCATTGATTAGCCTAATTTCATGAATCTTAATTCTACATGGGAATGAACTTGATTAGCGCAAGGCGTTAGGTTATTCTTTTGGTAGAATTCATACTTGCATCGTTTTACATGTATGTGTGATGAAATCAGGAAATTGCGGGATATTGTTTCGATTAGGTATCCTAGGATTTTGATAATGAGAGATTAAATATCAATTCTAGTTATTAAGACAAGAACATGTTTGTGAATGAAAATGAAATCCTTAACCAATATTCTCATCTTATTTGATTTGCTTGTTTATTTATTTATTTACTTTTATTTTAGTTTAGTTACATAAAATCCCTCTTGTTTGCCATAAGAAACCAAAACATATTGACAACCTAAGTCCTCTCTGTGGAAACGATCCTTTCTTTCCGTTGTTATATTTTATATTTGAGTAGTAAGAAAGTAATTTATTTTGACACATACGACAGAGATCAGCAATTGGTTCTACCAATCACTACGACAGCGATCAGCAATCGGTTTTACCAATCATTGGATAAGTTATACCTTAATATAGAAACACTTGTGATCGGTCGCAAAAGTTACCACGACGGGTTACATCAGTTACCAGGATCGGTTACATCAATTACCAGGACCAGTTACCATATACACATGGTATTGCTTGTGATCGGTCACACCGGTCACTAGGATCGGTTACATCAATTACTAGGACCGGTACACTAATTTCAAGGATCGATTACACAAATCTATGTGATTGGTCACACCAATTACTAAGATCGGTCACACCAATTACAAATATTGATCATACCATCTCATATGATTAATTAGGATCAGTTACACTAATTAATCAAAACTAGTCATACCAAACTATAAGTCAGGCATTGTGATTAGTTGTACCAAGATACATAACAAGTTACAACCGGTTCTACCATCTCACACATATTGGTAATCCAAAGATTTACAATGAATACCAATACCAATAAGCCTAGTGATTTCCCTTTCGATTCATAAAACAAGTTCATGAATGTACTTCCTTTAAACAAATGTAAAACATTGTTTCCTAGGATGAAATATTCACCTTTACTGATCGTTGTCGTACGCGTCAAAAATAATTACACTTTCTTACTACTCAAAATATATTATGAAGCAAGTGCAAGAAAGGATCGTTCCCATAGAGAGGTCTAAGGTTGTCAAGTTGTTTCGGTTTCCTATAAATAACAACGGGGGATTTCTGATTTATATACTAAAATAAAATAAAAGCAACCAAAACAATAAAGCACGTAAATCAAGGATGAGAAAGTATTGGATAAAGGTTTCATCTTCATTAGCAAACAAGTTTTGAATGTATGAATAGAATTCGTATTTAATCTCTCTATCATCAAAAGCCCTAGAGTACCTTATTGCAAGAATACTCTGTAAATTTCCTAAGTCATCAACACACACATTAGAGGTGTTATGTGAATTCTACATAAAGAATAACCTAACTCCTTGCGCTAATTAAGTTCAATTCCCATGAGCATTAAGTTTCAGAAATAGGCTAATCAATGCAATTGAAATACATTGCGCATACAATTCGAACAAACGTCAATTGCTACATATGACTATAAGGATGTATCACTACAAACCGTAATCATATCATGCTACTCGTGTTCAAGGTTATCGCTCGATGATAAACCCTAAAATAGCTATAGATATGGATGTAAGTTCAATCAATTCTAGACTTAACTAAACAAACATTCAATCATATTGCAATACATCAATCATGCAATCATTATACGCAGTAGAAATCAAACGATAATATTGAGAGAAAACTAATTCATAAAATCAATAACTTGTTTTCAAAATCCAACTACATCTTTAGCCAATAAAAATAAATCAACTACTTGGATTTTTGGAAATCATCACAAAGAGTTTAGAATAATCTATCATGTGAAACCTTAGAAAACAAGTAGGAGTCTCCCCAATGAAGATCTCTAGGTTTCGAGAAAGACTTTTCTATTTATATGCTTTTCTCTCCAAAAGGATACTTTCCCAAAATTAGGTTAAGTTTTCATAATCTTTAAGTCCATGTCCATCTACTAGTCCACCAAGCCCATGTGTGAGAAATATGTCTCTGGAATTTTGGGTCCAAAACTGCTCCCCGAATTGCTGACGCCATCATCGGAATCCGGCAACATCACCGGAATCCGGTCACCAAAAATTTGTACTGTCGCCAGAATTCATCTTCGGGTGACCGGGAAGTCAACCTGGTCGTCGGTTAATTAGGTCAACTCGGTCAAGGTCAGACCGAGTTAGGGTAATGAGTCATCTACTGACTCAGCTGAATGAGCTGAGTCAGATCAGGCCGAAACCGTCTTGCGAAGGACATTTCCAATACTGCTCAGCCTAGTCTTGTGTTGCACCATAATGGTGCTTCATTTTACAGTTCTTCCAATCTCCATAACTAGCTGCTGCTTCTCAAAATGGCACCACCAACACCTGCACCTGACTACTGCATATGCTCCATTGCATCCATCCCAGTTCTCAGCACCACTTGAGCAACAACACTTCCTTGAAGTAGCACCATCAGTACTTGACGAGCAGCAACAACTACAACAGCATCGACACTTCGCTGCCTAACTGCATCTGCATTATAACCTGATTCATGAGCTCAACCACCTACAACAACAATTCTTCGCTTCAGCACCATCAACTCAAACAACAATAACACCATCTGTTCATAGTGCCACCATTGACTCAAGCCAACAATTCATTCCAATTTCAACTTGCAACTGCAATTGCTTCCACTCCAATTGCTTAAGCCACCTGTAATCCCTCTCTGTAAACCTGAGTAGCCACCAATTTCAGTTATATGGAAACAACACTCATCTGCAGTTTCAGTACCATTAATTCCTTCTCAAGACAAAGTCACAGCTTCAACACTACACTCATTACAAGCACATGTTCACAACTCAACTCTTATTCACAGTTTCAAGACCATAAGCTCCAACACCTGCAGCTCATTGCATTCAACAGTCCATATCACATTCCCTTAAAACAGCTTCATACCTCCTTTGCATTGCAGCTGAAACACCTGCTACAGATTAATGCCTTCACTGCACAACATAATCGAGCACCAACCCAACTGTTAACTATCATCCTGCCAGAACTCCATTTCAGCACAACTCGGTCATCCATTATGCAGCTTCCTCTCCACCTAATCCATGGCATCATCATCACAGCATCATACTAGCTCATTCTTCCATTTAAGCTTCAGTTCCACAACCAACTCCAAATATGCATTCCTGCAACCTGAGATACATCCACCACCTGCAATTACATTGTATACCAACACCATCTGAAACTGTAGCAATTCTTTCAGTCCCAACAACAGCAACTTCATAATCTTTTTTTCACACATCCACTGCCCCTAGCATGACTCCTTGATGCTGTAACAACCATCTCACCCATGAACCAACACCCCATGAACATCTTCTCCATCTCTGTTAATTCTCCACCAGCTCAAAAATGAGCTCTTGACCCTTCTCGTTCACCACCAACACCGACTCCAGTTTCAACTCTTGCCATTTCCATCTCAAAGTCACTTGAACCCATTTGTTCTTGGTATGCAGCTCAATTCCTCCACCAGAACTGCACCTGAAACAGCTGCAACTCAGCTCATGCCTCATACTCAAACCTGCCATGACACAAGTTCAACATTAATCCAGCTTCTTCTCTAATTCCACAAGAAGCCCTAACCTGAGCTCCTTTTTCAACAGAGACCACCACAAACCCTAACTTCTTTGTAATACCTCCAACTACAAATTCGAACAAAACCCATCTCTATTCCACTGTGTTTACTCTGAATTTCCATTTTTTGGTCTCCTCCATCGAAGCTTCAATCAACAGCTACAGAAACCATCGATCTCAATCTTCTTCTCCATCACTGCATCAGCCTCAGATCCTCGAATTATTCGTCACCAGCAACAACCTAATTCCCATGTTCACATCTTCTCAATCTAACTCAACTCCGAGTTTCAATTTCTGAATCAACCCCAGAAGAGATGCAGATCCAATTTCTTGCAATCTCAGATTCAACCCATCTTGAATCTGTTTCAAGTCCATCATCTCTATCTTACCCTTTTCTCAACTCCCAATTCTCGATTTATTTTCTCTGGTTTAACAACAGTACATCTGCTTTTCTTTCTCAATTTTGGGAAAAATGATTGAGATGAACGAGAGACAGATTCTCTCGAATTTTGGGTATAGAAGTAGGGGTGGTTATTCCGCATCCGACCACTGCTAAGGGTTAACCATATAGCAACCCCTTACCTTTGCTGGTTGTCTGTTAATACTTCTCCAAAAGAGAGTTGCCACTTAACATTGGGTCACTCCATATATGACTCGCTTGCTTTTTGCACTTCCCGTTCAAATTGAGAGATTTTTTCATCTTTTTCTCCGTATGACTCCATAGTACCTAATAACTCAAAAACACACTTAAAATACATAATTTACAATAAAAATAGCAAAGAAAGCATAAAATACATATAGTAAATAAGGTGTATTCTACACCTATCAAATTCCTCTACACTTAGACTTTGCTAGGCTTCGAGCAAATCAAACACAACAATTATAAAAAATGCATACAACTCCGTGTCGTCGAGGCTACGATCACACTTAGCACGTATAACAAGCCTTTAAACCCCTAGGTCTCCCTAGTGGATAATTTATAGTCTCGTGAAGGTTTACAAGAGGTGTACCTACAAAACCTATACTTCCAAACTCCAGCCACCTGTGAAAATTTAATAATAGCACTAAATATTTTTATTAATTGGCATACTATCAATGATTACAAGAGGAAGTACCCACTTTCAAATCCAATTCATAAAGTAGTAATATAGCTTTATCAGAAAGTTGAACACAACCACAATACTCGGAATCTAATCAACCACAATCACATGAAAAGATTAAGAGGATGGATATAGAGAGTAGATGGTGGCAGACTGTTGACTAAGGTGAACGGTGTTTCCCATATGTGTCTGAAGGTCACTTCCAAAACAAACCTAAAAATCCTATTGGATTGATCTACTGGTCTGAATACTAATATCAACACAGCTGGCATATAAAAGGGAACCAGCGGTCGACAAACTTAATTCTAGATCAATTCACTGGCATATACAAGGGAACCAGTGATCGATTTTATTCAACACAATAATAATTTTTTTTTTCAAATCGACAACATGATTGGATATTTTTGAATCCAAGGGCATGATTCTTGTCAGCAGATTACATGGTAATTCTCATGGATCCTGCATTCCACGCTTGCTTAGGTGACGGAGACAGGGAGAACACACACATATTGCTATCCAAGTGTCAATTTTTTTTAATATTTTTTTATATGTACACCATTTGGTCAAATTGGTCTGGTCTCTTTTTTTGTAGTAACTCAATCGCTCTATTTTATCCTAGCAGTGATAACAATTCCATGTTGGTGCCCCACCAAATCACTTAGAAAAACAATAGATAAATATGAAAAAATAAAAATAGAACATGATATGGTGACGATTCCAAGATATGGTGACAACTAACATGTTATTTATTTTTATATTTTGTTCGTTTTCACATGAATAGACTCTACTAATGGGTTCCTCAACTCCTACAACCACGATGTTTCCATTAGTGTAAGGCACAAGTTGCTAGACTTTTTTTTTTTTTTTTAGTTTTTCTACTTTTTTTTTCTTATTTTTTTCTTATAAACACAAGGGAAAACTAACAAGTATAAAAACTCTATATGAGAACACTCCCCCACACTTAAACTTTACATTGTCCTCAATGTAAAATTTAGTCATTCAAAGTAAAGTTCAAGATGGGAAATTCATAACATGATATATATACACAATAATAAAATAAAATGCATAATAAAAACTGATACTCCAACTCATAGCTATTTCTGAACAATAGAGGATAAACACTAAACAAGCTATTTAGTTGGCATCTAATCCCATGTCAGCCAATATATACCTCATCGTCGAGAAAAAATTCCATCTACTTAAAAAGGCTAGTGTTTATTCTAAATTGTTCAAAAATCTCTAAAAGTTGGAGTTTTGATTTGCAAACATACGAAATAAGAAAATAAAGATAAAAGACTTGAGAAATAAAAAGATAGAGATAAATACACAAAACCAGTGGGTTGCCTCCCATTTAGCGCTTGGTTTAAAGTTGTCAGCCCGACTTGCAAGACGAATTCCATATACACCAATAACCTGAAAAGTTGGGGATCCACCCATAGAACCTGTTTTGCAAACACTAGCTTCGCACAACTATTAGTAATATAAAACAGAAACGAAGCTATTAACCGATAAAATTTTCCCCCACACTTATTCTTGTCCACACTTGGAAGTGTATAAAGAATATGAAAGTCAGTGACGACCACGGTTTCTTTTTCCAAAGCCTGCATAGTTTGAGAATCAAGTATCTCTAATGGCGGAAATCGAGAAACAAAGTGTTTATGGGTGAAAACTATTTCCGCCAGTTTTGGTAATTTGGGGTGTGTGGATGAGAAACGAATCTAAACCCTAAACAAATGCACTGCACGAGAGTGCTTGTAATTCGAGAAATCGTCTGTATAACTCTGGCCTAAACCAAGAAATGGCCGTTCCAGACTTGCTTCGGTCACAAAGTGAAGGAGATGGGGTTGATCTTAGGGAGGGAAGCGAAGAATGTGTTGAGGTTGTGAAGGTATTGGGTGTGTATGACTTGTATCAGAAAGCTGAACTGGCTTACAGAATGAAAGCTATCAGTTCTAGTGTTGGAATACGATTGTATCAACACTTGGTTTCTGTTGTCTTGTTTTTTTTTTTGAAAATAGGGAGGAAAACCTATTTATACAAGTCATTGAGCCTAACTCACGTCTCTCACGGGAAGTGAAGAAAGTGGAGTGATGGAGTAGTGGAGTTGAGTGTGTTAGTGTTACACGATCAGTCTTGCCCACTTCTCCCATCATCACTAACCGTCCATGACTTCCTGACACGTTCTTGTGATGGCGCGTTGTGCGGTGCACACTGTAAACCGCCAGACCAATACCCCAGTATGTATCCCCCAGTTTGTGACATGATTGATGTCTCAATTATGTGGATCGTGGGACCCACAGAAAGTAGCATGTAATGCTAGATTAAATAACTACGTTATTTAGGAAGTCGATATTTATGAAATATCGTGTGAATCCTATGCATTTAATGCATCGAATGCATTTAACATGAGTGAAGCATCGTTATTTTAAGGCTTAATGGAGTAAGTCACGATTAAGCATCTTAAAATAGATGCATGTCTAATTTGTCTCGATTCTATATATTGATAGTGCTCATTTTTGTACTTATTATGGTGTTTTATGTGTGTGTATGTATTTTTGGCCAATAAACATTTTTGGAAAAGTCTGCTCGAAAAGTTGCGCAGGGCACCCCGGAGCACACTTGCTATTCGGACCCCTCAAATGGATAAGGGGTAACCAATTACTAAGGGGTAACCAATTACTAAGGGGCGACATAATTACTAAGGGGCATCCATTTCCAGGAAGCTGCTAAAGGGAGACCAGCACAGGATAGGGGGAGGTCATCTTCATCGTTTTTTAAACTCATAAATTGGCGGAAAAAAATGTTGCAGACGAACCAGAGTTGGGGATTGATTTTTAAGGTGTTTTAGAGAGATTCAATCGCTGAAATTTGTTGGGTTGGACGTGATTGAGTATAACAGGCTTGGTATGTGCGCTGGAATCGATCAAATTGGGCTGGATAATCCGAAAAAAAGAAACAGAGGTTGAAGTGAATGCGGAAACTGTATGGAATTATTTTAGGAATTTCAGGGAGACTAAAGGCGTGAGATTGTTTCCTAAGATGAGATTCTATCTAAGGAAGAGTTTCGGATGATTTGGAAGTCTTAGAAACGCGTAAGGAAGTTGGCAGAGAATATTATTGTCGTGGCTTGCACGAAAAGAAAAAGAGGAATTTAATCGCTATTTTTAGGTTCCTGAGGAGTATAAAAGGTGTGTTCGAGTCCCAGGGAAGGGGACTAAGTTATTGGAGAAGTTAGGGGAAGTTTAGAACACCACATAGATCAACAGGAGGAGTTACAGGAAATCGAGTTTTGTTGGTGTAGAAGGAAGAACACGAAGAACATTAGACTCCTCAGGACAGTCTTTTGTTCTACAACACACGCCTTCTGTCGTTTCCTGTAACAGTCTGCAACAATTATTACTGTTAGTATTTCTCTGTAACACTGCTTTCTGTGACAGTGCGTTTTGTAACAATTACAATTGTTACAAACACGTTGCTTCATACCTTCTCTTCTATTTAATCAACTTTTGAGCAACAAACATGTATCTTGAGCAAGTGATTAACATGAGGAGCTAAACCCCTTAGCTGAGGCGACGTAGGAAGCCATTGTTCCATGAAAAGTGGTATATTTCTATTTTAATTAATTCTTGCAATTTCTTTTATGATTATTTGCATGGAACTAATATTGGAAAATTGATTTTTATTGAATGATTGTGATCCGTTTTGATGGAGCATGCTTAGTTTAAGACTTTTGATGTTTCATGCTTGATGTATACAATTGTTACTTCAAAAATCTACAAGAGGCAATAAATTAGAATCACTTTAAACGTAAAGAATTGCATGAATATTGATTAGATTAAATCGCTTAATTGGTTAATGGTGGAATCTTGAGTCTCAGTGCTTTTTATAATCTTGATAACAACTTCTTGAGTTTTCTGTTGAGTTTGAATCTAAAATCGAATCTTCACAAGTCTGAGTGAACGACAACCTTTTACCATTTTCTACAGCAACATAAAAACTCCAACAATTTTTGGCGCCGCCGACACGGATTTGTATTAGGTTTTAGGTTTTAGATTTATTTTATTTCTTTTAGAATTTTTGTTCTCTTTTACGCCTTTGGTATTTTTCGATTCTTTTCAGATTGGAGCGAAGCTACAAGGAAAGAAAAAGTACTATAAAAGGAAAGCATCGCCAAAGAAGGAAAGAAAAGAGGAATCCAAAAGTAGTGAAGAAGAAGATTTTGTATATAGTTATTTTGTTTTATTTTTAGAAACTGCAAATAGGGTTTTATTTTTTGTAATTTTTCTTTTTATTTTTGGACACTTTTGGGACTTTATTTTTGGACTGAGACATTATTGTTTTTAAACCCTACGGAAGGGTTGGTTTAAATAAAAACTGTGTGCAGAGAAGGACGGTGATTACGATATCGCCTCGGCCCCCCGGGTTCGTACATGACATAGGAGTCGTGGCCCGAGTCGACTTCAGCGGTTCTTCGCCCGTCTGGTACGGGAGGTAAGTTTTTCGAAACACCCGTGAATCCCCTGTCAGAGGGTTTACTGTATTCCTTCGTGTGCATATATGATGAGGACTTGAAAACGGCTGCTTTAATTTCCTAGTAAAGGGAAAGGACTGGCCATACAAGATAAGGGTTCGGATTTCATCACCGTTCTCTTCTTTCCCGCCTTAGGAAAACAAAACCAAACGCAAACCTAAGCCTAAAATTTTGACTAGAACGAGACCTATAGGGTAACGAGCTTAATAGGACAATCGTTCGAAAAATATTGGTTACTCTTTTGAGCATACTTCGAAGTTCTTGATGGTTTCTATGAGTTGAATGCGTGACTGCGCCGCCTTGTAACCGGTGAGGCCTTGGGTATCAAAGCTCCACTGATCTTCCCTCACCTCGATTCAACTTACTTTGACTCAGATTGATTCCATAGGGGTTTTCTCAGATTGTAACGAGTTCCTTTTCGAAAGAATAGAAGCTGGTCTAGAAACAATCTAAGTGGAGCCATCATGCTTTTTGTTTTCTAGAAATTTAGGTTTGATTTGGTTGAGTCAGCCTTGTTTTGTGATTGCATCTTTTGCATGCCTGAAAGTAAAAGAGACGCCCTAGGTAGATTGTTAAATAGAAACCTATTAGTTCTAAGCGTCTTGA